>NC_072392.2:75507307-75824230 GCF_028885625.2 Pongo pygmaeus | reverse complement strand
GCATGATCTTGGCTCACTGCAACCTCCACCTCCCAGGTTCAAGTGATTCTCCTACCTCAGCCTCCCGAGTAGCTGGGACTACAGGCATGTGCCACCACGCCCAGCTAATTTTTGTGTTTTTAGTAGGGACTGGGTTTCACCATGTTGGCCAGGATAGTCTTGATCTCCTGACCTCGTGATCCACCCGCCTCGGTCTCCCAAAGTGCTGGGATTACAGTCGTGAGCCACCACGCCTGGCCAAATTTTTTATAATTTTAAATGCCATCTGAATTTTAAAAATTTAATTTATTAGCTTGTAAGAGCTAGAGGCTACTAAGATCATTTTTTTTCTTTTTTTTTTTTTCTTGAGACAGAGTCTTGCTCTGTCGCCCAGGCTAGAGTACAGTGGCTCACTCAACCTCTGCCTCCCAGGTTCAAGTGATTCTCATACCTCAGTCTCCCAAGTAGCTGGGATTACATGTGTGCACCACCATGCTCAGCTAATTTTTGTATTACGTTTTTGTAGAGCTGGGGTTTCACCATGTTGGCCTGGCTGGTCTCCAACTGACTTCAAGTGATCTGCCTGTCTTGGCCTCCCAAAGTGCTGGGATTACTGGCATGAGCCACTATGCCCGGCCAATTTTGGAAGGAAATTACATTTATTTCTTGGGTTATATGCCCGTCTTTCCCTCTCCATGTCATTGCTTATATTTCAGTGTACCATAGAGAGCATTTTCCCGGGATTTGCAAGCCAACATATGTTAATGAGGTCACTGAACACAGTTGCATTGGTTCCCATCATGTATTCCTGGTCCCCTCTCCAACAGAACTTTATGGTATGTATTGAAAGCACTGTGGTGGCTATTTAAACTGTATGATTGTGTTACGTTGATATGCCAGAGCTCCTCTTAGGGTAAAGATTATCCAGTATTTAACAAAGCTAGGACACGCAGGGCAGAACAAGGTTGTAATTTACTTACTCTAAACAATATCTATTGCAAGTTGTTCTAACTTGCCAGATTTTATGCTCTCTGATGTGTGCTTTGGAATTGATGCTGGTTCTTTTTTAAATGAATAATATTGGGCAAGACTTCAATTTTCTCTTAGTACCTTGGCCCAATATTATGTACAGTTAAATGCAGTCTAAATCAGACTCTTGAGGCTTGAGCAGGTTGTCTGCTCCCTGTTGATGGAGTAATCCTTTCTGAATTCTCTAAATGCAAGATGCTACAAAAACAACTGAGACAACAGAGGTGCACACAGTCCTTTCATCTGGGCCTTTGTGCTGACTCCTACTAGGATTATTTGTGGTTTTGATAATCATTCCTCTCTAAATACTGCCATTGTTTATCATCTGCCTGGTGACAGCCGTACTACTGGTTGGAATGAGGTCGAGGTTTATAGAAGGGAATCATCTCTTAGAATAGAACTTCAGAATAATTTTACTTACTACTTGGGGATTTTAGAATGACTATATTCTCTGCTAAGCACCCCACTCCCCCCAAATTATTTACTATTGTTTATTGCCAGAAAATATCCATAGCCTAGGCTGCAGTTGACTTTAGGTTCCCATTGAGTGTGACTGGCATGAGTTGTAATCATAATTTTTTTTTTATTATTGGAGAATCTTAGTCCATTTTATAGAATACCCATGTCTTATGGTTGCCCAGTTTATTTTGTAGTTAAATTACAGATCATAATCTTAGAAGCCTTCATTTTTATTTATCCATCTGTCTCTCTACTTATGAAAACAATTAGAAACTTTTTTTTTTTTGAGATGGAGTCTCACTCTGTCGCCAGGCTGGAGTACAGTGGCGCGATCTCAGCTTACTGCAACCTCTGCCTCACAGGTTCAAGCGATTCTCCTGCCTCGGCCTCCCTAGTAGCTGGGACTACAGGCGCGCGCCACCATGCCCAGCTAATTTTTTGTATTTTAGTAGAGATGGGGTTTCACCATGTTGGCCAGGATGGTCTTGATCTCCTGACCTCATGATCTGCCTGCCTCGGCCTCCCAAAGTGCTAGGATTGCAGGCGTGAGCCACCACACTTGGCCCCATTTGAGGTTTTTTTGGCCAAACAAAATGGCCGGTGTTTAAAATGCAGGAAACTCTGGGACAAAGGCATTTTCAGGAGACTCAAGCAACAAACAAAGCTCAGCAAAGATTCCACTAAATAGGAAAGAGGAGATGCATGATGGCTTCATGGAATAAATCACATCTGGTTTGATTTCAGGTAGAAGATGAGACGGTTTTGTGCAATATTCCCTACATGGGAGATGAAGTGAAAGAAGAAGATGAGACTTTTATTGAGGAGCTGATCAATAACTATGATGGGAAAGTCCATGGTGAAGAAGGTAGTGGTACTGAACTCTTTGGAGAAAATTTTGTTAGAATGAGGCCTCTTCTTTGGTACCTCATCATCTTACCATCTTGCTTTTATCTTCTGCCCCATGGGGTACACACTGCAGAATATTTCAATGTCATCACATGGCTGGGAGTTAATTTTTTTTTTTTTTTTTTTTTTTGAGACGGAGTTTTGCCTTAGTTGCCCAGGCTGGAGTGCAGTGGTATAATCTAGGCTCACTGCAGTCTCTGCCTCCTGGGTTCAAGTGATTCTCCTGCCTCAGCCTCCCAAGTAGCTGGGACTACAGGTGTCTGCCACTGCGCCCAGCTAATTCTTGTATTTTTAGTAGAGATGGGGTTTCACCATGTTGGTGAGGCTGGTCTCGAATTCCTGACCTCAGGTGATCCACCTACCTCGGCCTCCTAAAGTGCTGGGATTACAGGCGTGAGCCACCATGCCTAGCCCAATTTTTTTATTATTTTTTTTTTTTTAGAAACAGGGACTCACTCAGTCACCCAGGCTGGAATGCAGTGGCACGATCATAGCTTATTGTAGCCTCAACCTCCTGGGCTTAAGTGATTTTCCTGCTTTAGCCTCCTCGGAGGCTGGGACTACAGGTGCACTCCACCACACCTGGCTTTTTTTTTTGAGACAGAGTCTCGCTGTGTCACCCAGGCTGGAGTGCAGTGGCACAATCTCAGCTCACTGTAAGCTCTGCCTCCCGGGTTCATGCCATTCTCCTGCCTCAGCCTCCCGAGGTAGCCGGGACTACAGGTGCCTACCACACCCGGCTAATTTTTTGTATTTTTAGTAGAGATGGGGTTTCACCACGTGAGCCAGGATGGTCTCGATCTCCTGACCTTGTGATCCTCCCGCCTCAGCCTCCCAAAGTGCTGGGATTACAGGCGTGAGCCACTGTGCCCGGCCCTGGCTTATTTTTAAAATTTTTTGTAGAGATGGAGTCTCACCACGTTGCCCAGGCTGGTCTTAAACTCCTGGCGTCAAGCAGTCCTCCCACGTTGGCCTCCCAAAGCTCTGGGATTACAAGAGTGAGCCAACATGCCTGGCCCAAAATACCCTAGTTATTTCTTTCTTTCTTTCTTTTTTTTATTACCCTAGTTATTTCTAATTCAAGCAGCAGAAACAGAAGTAAAAATTATTTAAAGTACCCTAGTTAAATTTTAAAAGGAGTTGGGACATAAAAGGATTATGTAGTAATCAGTGGCTAGAGGGAAAGTTTATTGTACAAATAAGTTTAATCTTAGGGCTTAGGAGTTTTCCATAAGGGACATCCAAGACCATTTTGTTCTTTATTTCTCTTTCTCTGAGAATGGCAATGAGGCTGTCTGTCATACTTCTTTGATCCAGGCATCCCCTGGATCTCCCAGAAGTTGGTTTTAATAATCTGAATTTCCTAAAAGCCAATTGTTTGGATTTAGTCATAATTCTAGAAAAGTCTGTCCGTGTGTAAGAAATGGAAAGAGGAGAGGCTCCCCATCACTTCGTAAACCAACAGCCCCACCTGCTCTTTTGACAATTGTGGGCACTGTTGTGATGCTGTTGAACTACATTATTTGTCCACAGTGCCTCCTAGTGTTCAAAGACCTCCTACATTGTAGTACATCTCCATAAAGTACAATTTTAGGAAAAATTGCTGTCTTTTGATTTAGAGATGTCATTACTGACCCATCAGCAGCAAAGCCAAGAGAATTTTCATTTTATTATTTTTCTCTGCCCTACTTGGAGATTGTTTGAACACCTTCATGAGATTTTGAAGCAGAAATTCAGAGTTGACTTGTGACTGAGGAAGTGAAGTTCTTCAGTAAGAATAAAGCCTATGGCTGGGCACGGTGGGTCACACCTGTAATCCCAGCATTTTGGGAGGCCGAGGCGGGTGGATCACCTGAGGTCTGGAGTTCACGACCAGCCTGAGATGGAGAAACCCAGTCTCTACTAAAATACAAAATTAGCCAGGGTGGTGGCATATGCCTGTAATCCCAGCTACTCGGGAGGCTGAGACAGGAGAATCACTTGAACCTGGGAGGTGGCGGTTGCGGTGAGCCGAGATTGCGCCATTGCACTCCAGCCTGGGCAATAAGGCGAAACTCCATCTAAAAAAAATAATAAAAATAAATGAAGCCTATAGCTGTATTCCTACTCTAGCCAGCTGCCCACTGCATGTGTAGGAGCCAATCAAATGATTGTAATTTCCTGATCTCCCATGTAAAAATGTACACATGTGACATATCTGGGCCTCTGGAGTGAGTACAAGAAAACCTGCCTAGGAGGACTAATGGAATGTGAAGTGACCACTGCCCATCCTTCGAATCCTCATGTTTCAGAGATGATCCCTGGATCCGTCCTGATTAGTGATGCTGTTTTTCTGGAGTTGGTCGATGCCCTGAATCAGTACTCAGATGAGGAGGAGGAAGGGCACAATGACACCTCAGATGGAAAGCAGGATGACAGCAAAGAAGATCTGCCAGTAACAAGAAAGAGAAAGCGACATGCTATTGAAGGTACATAGCACTGGCTCCCTTATTCCTTTTTTAAAGTGACAGGGATAGGGAAGAAGGAAGAACTGGAAAGGTTTGTTGCCTATTAAAGGCTGTTGGTGCTTCTTGTTGGTTCACTTAAAAGGAGAACATGATCATTAAGTGATAGCTTCAGATAGCTGTGACTTGGGTGAAGAAGAAAGTAGAAGAACTGATAGAATAATCATTGCTATTCATTTCTAATTATATGTCTTATGTGAAATTGGGATCATGCCAATTTATATATATGTATATATTAAATTTTATATCCCTTTTTATTTAATCTTATGAGTACTTTTCCATGTCACTAATGTTTAATTTAAAATTTAATAGTTTAATTATACTATATGTTTTTTAATTATACTATATGTCCAGGGACATAGTATATTCTTTTTTATTGTATCATAATTATAGTATCCCAGTGTAGTTCTTCAGCATCCACTTTATGATAGGATTCTTCTATGTTCAGGCCTCTCTATGAATACTCTTTTCACCTCCGAATTCTTATTTTTATTTTTAAAATCTATTATTATTTTTTTGAGACACAGTCTTGCTCTGTTACCCAAGGTGGAGTGCAGTGGCACAATCTCGGCTCACTACAACCTCCACCTCCCTGGTTCAAGTGATTCTTGTGTGTCAGCCTTCTAAGTAGCTGGGACTACAGGCATGCACCGCCATGCCCAGCTAAGTTTCGTATTTTTAGTAGAGTTGGGGTTTTACCACGTTGGCCAGGCTGGTCTCAAACTCCTGGCCTCAAGTGATCCGCCCCCCTCGGCCTCTCAAAGTACTGACTGGGATTACAGGCGTGAGCCACCTCACATCCAGATTCTAATTGGGACTGTGGATTTTGTTGTTAATATGTAGACTACTCTAACTTCCTTATTTACTGGTAGCATATATCAGATAAGTCCAGATAGCACTGATGTTTATATATCTCCAAACGATCAGTGGTTAGGTTAACAAAGCAGCTGTAATCAAAATGCTGTGACAAAAGGAAAAAAGATCACACAGATTTGTTTGCGTGTTCTGATAATCACACTCAGGAGCTTTTTGTCATTTCCAATTCAGGCAACAAAAAGAGTTCCAAGAAACAGTTCCCAAATGACATGATCTTCAGTGCAATTGCCTCAATGTTCCCTGAGAATGGTGTCCCAGATGACATGAAGGAGAGGTAGGGAAAGCTGTCCCACTTAGGTCATATACAGAGTGCTCGGACAAAACCTTTATTCCCTCCTAATTTTTGGTTAGTAAAAAGCTTTGTTTATGGTAAGGGCATTATGATTTGCCTGCAATTTGATTATTTCTTGCTTACTCAATTACCTCTAAATGCCCCCCTTACTATATTAAGGGTCATCGTATACTGGCTTTTGACTGAGTCTGGGCAGAGAACATTTACTCTGCCATTTTCCTGGAGAGTTACTCCAGCACCGTCTTATCAAATCCTTCCCTCCCCTTACTTTCCAACATTTGCCCAACCCAGCATAATTACAATGGTGGACCCACTTTAGTTATCTACCATTCTCTTATCAACCAGACCTATAAAAAACACCCATCCTCCCTTGGCAGACCATAGGTGAGCTACTGTCAGTACCCAATCTGTATTTCCTCAGTGGAGGCAGTTCCTCAGAGGAACTCTTATCTCTCTTTTCTTAAATAGGTATCGAGAGCTAACAGAGATGTCAGACCCCAATGCACTTCCCCCTCAGTGCACACCCAACATCGATGGCCCCAATGCCAAGTCTGTGCAGCGGGAGCAATCTCTGCACTCCTTCCACACACTTTTTTGCCGGCGCTGCTTTAAATACGACTGCTTCCTTCACCGTGAGTGGGGCTACTCTGTTTGAAATGCTCTCCTCTCTTCCATCCCCAGCCACCATTTCCTTCTCTTTGTTCTGGTTTCTCATATAGAGTTCCTGGCTTCTGTTCTAACGTTTTACAAAGGGCCAGTTCTATTTTCCCTTGTTCAATTATAGTGCAACATGCTTTGCATGATAGGGGCAGACTAACTAGCAACTTATCTGTCCCTCAGTACCTCTTAGCTTTGAAAGCATTGTGTTGATGTCAGAAATGACTGAATTTTGTGCACCCTGATGGTAGCCATTTATATCGAATTCTAACTGCTACAATAGCTCTCTAATTCACTTATGTTTCTCCCCATCTTGTCAAGTGGATAGACCACTGGCAACAAGACAGTTTTTGTTTTCCAGCTTTTCATGCCACCCCTAATGTATATAAACGCAAGAATAAAGAAATCAAGATTGAACCAGAACCATGTGGCACAGACTGCTTCCTTTTGCTGGTATGTTCTTAAGCTGTTCTGGTGTTATTAACTTCATTGAAGATTGAGCAGGAAATGGTCCTCAGGCTCTCTGCCTCTGGGAACACAAGCCACGTGAGCCAGTACACAGCACTCTGGAGGTCATATAGCACAAATAAAACATGGCTTTTGCTCTTAAGGAGCTCCCCAGTTACTGTGGGACCGCTCTTAAGGAACTCCCCAGACATGGTAGGACTATAAAGTCAGTCTGATGGAGTGCAGATTCGAAGATCATTAAAGGCTTGCCTGCTCTAAATATCATCTGCTTAGATTTCAGAGCCTAAAACTGTATTGTTAGAATTGGAGCAAAGTGTGTGCTGGGGGGGTGGGTATGCACTCTAGTTTCTTTGCTATCTTCTTACAAATGCATATAACTATGAGACGAATAGCACGTGATGATGCTGATGTCTTGTTGTGATCAACCAGATGGACCGTTCCCTGATGGACAGACCTTAAGAAGCAGCATAAATGGTCTGGCATACCTGTGGGGAGGCCATATACTGAGAGCTGGAAGGAAATCGATCAACTGGACTTGCCAAAGACACAGTTGGGCTTTTAACACAATAGGATGAGCCTAGGCGATGAATAAAATACCTCGATAAAATTTCTGCCATCTATTAAAATTATATTATACAACCAGCCAAGTGCTTTTGGAACCATCTTTAGTGGGATAATAGATGGAAAGATGGTAGAGAATGCTGTTGGGCACACATGTGGAAAATGGGCCGTACTGTAAAAGCAAAAGAATAGACGTTATTGGGTTTATTTTTTCCTAATGTGTATTGACTCCTTCCTATGTGCCGAGTATCGTAGTAGACCTTTAACATACCTTGTCTTATTTTCATCCTGTAACAGTGTCATGAGGTAGAGGAAACTGGATTACAGAAGTTATATATTTTGCCTAAAGTTTGTTGATAAGTCAGTGGTATGGCAGCGATGAAATTCAAGTCAGGTTCTAACTCCACAGATCATGCTTTTAAAATTACTCCATGTTTTTCAGCCAGGCGTGGTAGTGCACACCTATAATCCCAGCACTTTGGGAGGCTGAGGAAGGTGGATCACCTGAGGTCAGGAGTTTGAGACCAGCCTGGTCAACATGGAAAAACCCTGTCTCTACTAAAAATACAAAATTAGCCGAGTGTGGTGGCGCACGCCTGTAGTCCCAGCTACTCAGGAGGCTGAGACAGAAGAATTGCTTGAACCCAGGAGGTGGAGGCTGCAGTGAGCCGAGATCACGCCACTGTACTCCAGCCTGGGTGAGATAGTGAGATTCCATCTCAAAAAATAATAATAATAAAATGAAATTACTTCATGCTTAAAAATATATATGTACCATGTTATGTCAACATACCAGCATTTATATAAGTCAAAAGGGCATTGCCCTTCTCACAGGAGTCACCTTGATACCCTGTACATGTATTACAAAGATGCTGCCAATGCCTGAAATGTATGCATGTTTAACTTACAGAGATATGTATGCACAATTTTTCTTTTATTGCGTTTCAGGTTTGAGTGCATATTAAATATAATGCTGGACTATTTTCCCCCAACTGTTTATTAAGAACATTTTCAATCATGCAGAGTTGAAAGATACCTTCTTCCTGGATTTGATAACATTTTTTTCTGTATCTCCTTTCTCCATATATTTGTGTATGTATAGCTTTTGCTGAACCATTTGACAATAAGTTGCAGACCTTGTGATGCTCATTTGTTAAATGTTTCAGCATAAAGACATTCTCTTACATAACCACATTATTACACCTAGGACAATTAACAAAAATTATATAATATCCTCTATTACCCATTCTATTAATATATTTAATTTTTTTTTCAGCTGTACCAAGAATAGGTATTTTTATGTTTTGTTTTGTTTTGTTTCCAAACCAGGATCATCCAGTCAGGCATCATATTTGGTGTTTTTTTTTTTTTTTTTTTTTTTTGAGACGGAGTTTCGCTCTTGTTGCCCAGGCCGGAGTGCAATGGTGCCATCTCGGCTCACCGCAACCTCCACCTCCTGGGTTCAAATGACTCTCCTGCCTCAGCCTCCCAAGTAGCTGGGATTACAGGCATGTGCCACCACGCCCAGCTAATTTTTGTGTTTTTAGTAGAGACAGGGTTTCTCCGTGTTGGTCAGGCTGGTCTTGAACTCCCATCCTCAGGTGATCAGCCTGCTTGGCCTCCCAAAGTACTGGGATTACAGGCGTAATAAGGCGCCCGGCCTTGTTATGTCTTTTTACTCGTTTTTAATCTCAAATAATTCTATCACTTTTAAAATCTTTTTAAAAGTTCCAGGCTGGTTGTCTTGTAGGATGACCCACATCCTAGATTCATCTGTTGTTTTTTCACAGTGTCATTTCTTTGTTCTTCTGTCTCCTCTTTCTTATAACCTAGAAATTAGGTCTGGAAACTTGATTTTATTTATGTTAAGTTTGGCCATTATATTAAAATGGTGGCTCACGCCTGTAATCCCAACAATCTGGGGGGATGAAGCAGGTGGATAGCTTGAGCCTAGGAGTTCGAGACCAGCCTGGGTAACATGGCAAAACCCCGTGTCTATACAAGACACAAAAATTAGCTGGACTGGACTTCCGAGGCTGAGGTGGGAGGATCACTTGAGCCTAGAAGGTCAAGGCTGAAGTGAGCTGAGATCATGCTACTGTACTCACCTGGGTGACAGAGCAAGACCTTGTCTCAAAAAAATATATATATATAAATACATATACTATATGGTATACATTATATATAATACATATACTATATGGTATACATTATATATAATACATATACTATATGGTATACATTATATATAATACATATACTATATGGTATACATTATATATAATACATATACTATATGGTATACATTATATATAAATACATATACTATATGGTATACATTATATATAAATACATATACTATATGGTATACATTATATATAAATACATATACTATATGGTATACATTATATATAAATACATATACTATATGGTATACATTATATATAAATACATATAATATATGGTATACATTATATATAAATACATATAATATATGGTATACATTATATATAAATACATATAATATATGGTATACATTATATATAAATACATATAATATATGGTATATATAATATAAAAATACATATAATATATGGTATATATAATATAAAAATACATATAATATATGGTATATATAATATATAAATACATATATATAATATATAAATACATATAATATATAGTATATATTATATATAAATACATATTATATATTATATAAATACATATTATATATTATATAAATACATATAATATATAATATATAATATAAATACATATAATATATTATATATAATATAAATACATATATTTTATATATTATATAAATACATATATATTATATTATATATTATATAAATACATATAATATATAATATATTATATAAATACATATATTATATATTATATAAATACATATAATATATATTATAGAAATACATATAATATATATTATATATTATATAAATACATATTATATATTACATATAATATGTAATATATTACATATAATATATATTATATATTATATAAATACATATAATATATATTACATATAATATATATTATATACAAATACATGTAATATATAATATATTATATAACAATACATATATATTATATACAAATACATATATAATATATACAAATACATATAACATATAATATATATAAATAATATATAAATACATATAATATATAATATATTATATATAGGGTCCAGCGTGGTGGCTCACGCCTGTAATCCCAGTACTTTGGGATACCAAGGCGGGTGGATCACAAGGTCAGGAGTTTGAGACCAGCCTGGCCAACATGGTGAAACCTCATCTCTACTAAAAATACCAAAAAAATATATATATATATAAATATATAAATAATATATTATATATAAATACATATAATATATAATATATTATGTATAAATACATATAATATATAATATATTATGTATAAATACATATAATATATAATATATTATGTATAAATACATATAATATATAATATATTATGTATAAATACATATATATAATATATTATGTATAAATACATATAATATATAATATATTATGTATAAATACATATAATATATAATATATTATGTATAAATACATATAATATATATTATGTATAAATACATATAATATATATTATGTATAAATACATATAATATATATTATGTATAAATACATAATATATATTATGTATAAATACATATAATATATTATATATTATGTATAAATACATAATATATAATATATTATGTATAAATACATGTAATATATAATTATATGTATTTTTATATGTATATATGTATATTTTTTATATATATGTATATTTTTTAATTATATGTATTAAATACATATAATATATAATTATATGCAATACATTATATAAATACATATAATATATAATATATTATGTATAAATACATATATAATATGTATAAATACATATAATATATAACATATTATGTATAAATACATATAATATATAACATATGTATAAATACATATAATATATAACATATTATGTATGAATACATATAATATATAACATATTATGTATGAATACATATAATATATAACATATTATGTATAAATACATATAATATATAACATATGTATAAATACATATATAACATTATGTATAAATACATATATAACATATTATGTATAAATACATATATAACATATTATGTATAAATACATATAATATATAACATATTATGTATAAATACATATATAACATTATGTATAAATACATATATAACATATTATGTATAAATACATATAATATATAATATGTATAAATACATATAATATATAACATATTATGTATAAATACATATAATATATATGTATAAATACATATAATATATAACATATTATGTATAAATACATATAATATATAACATGTATAAATACATATAATATATAACATGTATAAATACATATAATATATAACATATTATGTATAAATACATATAATATATAACATATTATGTATAAATACATATATAACATGTATAAATACATATAATATATAACATGTATAAATACATATAATATATAACATATTATGTATAAATACATATAATATATAACATTATGTATAAATACATATAATATATAACATATTATGTATAAATACATATAATATATAACATATTATGTATAAATACATATAATATATAACATATTATGTATAAATACATATAATATATAATATATTATGTATAAATACATAATATATATTATGTATAAATACATATAATGTATTATATATTATGTATAAATACATATAATATAGAATATATTATGTATAAATACATAGAATATATTATGTATAAATACATAGAATATATTATATATGTATAAATACATATATAATATATTATGTATAAATACATATATAATATATTATGTATAAATACATATATATTATATATAAATACATATAATATATAATATATATACATATAATATATATTATATATAAATACATATAATATATAATATATAAATACATATAATGTATATTATATAGAAATACATATAATGTATATTATATAGAAATACATATAATGTATATTATATAGAAATACATATATAGTATATTATATAGAAATACATGTAATATATAATATATTATATATAAATACATATAATATATAATATATAAATACATATAATATATAATATATAATATATTATATATAAATACATATAATATATAATATATAAATACATATAATATATAAATTATATTTACATAAATTATATATATTTATATATATTTTATATTTATATAATTTATATATAATGTAGAATTATATATAAATATATGTTTTATATTAATATTATATATTATATATTAATATATAATATATTATACATATATAAATATATGTATTATATATAAAATATATATATAAATGTTTAAAATAGTATAAGTGTTACTGTATACTTCACACACAGCATAGGCACATAATATCAGGTTCAGTTAATTTCAAAACTTCTCTTTTGGAATTTCCTTTAGGCCTTACTGTATATTATTCCAAATTCCAAATAGCCTTAATGATAGTTAACCTTTATTTTTTTTTCATTTTTATCACTCAAAAAAGCTTCATTTTTAAATTGAGCTTTCTGACTCTGCTTGTGCCTTCAACACTTTCACAACAATTTTCTGCTGCTCGCTAAGGAAAGCACACTTGCTCCTGCACCAATACATTCAGCACACACGGATCCACCATAGGCCCTGCTGACATGCTTTTTTGTTTTGGACAATCTCATAGGAACTTTAGGTCTCATAGCACAAACCCCCCGAAGTCTGCTGGGCACATGCCACATGCAGATTTCAGTGCTTTCCCAACCCTCTTGGTATAAAGGTAATCAATTCTATTACCAGGGGCTCAGGACAGCCTAGTTTTGTTAAAAGCTATATTGTAGGAAAGCCTACATGTATGTCAAATGCTGGACCATTCTGAGTGCCTCTAGACAATGTCACTGGAAGATAAACCTTTATTTTGTAGAAATAGATTTAGTTTTCAGAAACAGCTAGGAAGTCTTTGAAAACCAAGTCTGATGAGAAAATATTGATGATCTACGTGAGTGATAATTATTTCATTTTTTAGAAAAGGGGGTGATAGCTGTAAAATAATGAAACAATATTCTTCTGAGTTTCATACACAGATTTGGGTGGAAGTTTCAAAATTAAGTGTAAGATTGTACAGATTAAGCATTACACATTTTATTCAGGAAACAGAGAAAGTGTGGTAGAATGGAAAGAATAGTGGCCTAGGGAGACAAGGAGCCCTGAATCCTATACCCCTCTGGAACTATTAGCTGTGTACTCTCAAGCTAGTTTCTTCTCCTCTCTGAATCTCATTTCTTCATCCATAGGAGAATGTGTTCTCAAATTCCAAACAAGTAACACACAAGTTAATTTTAGATACAACTCACTGGAAAATTGAAGACACAGATGCATAGATTATATCTTTTTTAAGATTATAGGACATTAGCTGGGCATGGTGGCATGTGCGTGTGGTCCTAGCTACTTGGGAAGCTGAGGCAAGGGAATCACTTGAGCCCAGGAATTCGAGGCTGCAGTGAGCAGGCCTCTGCACTCCATCCTGGGCAACAGAGAGAGACCCTGTCTCCAAAAAAAAAAAAAAAAAAAAAAAAAATTATAGGACAACTCTTTTGTGAAAAAGTATGTTTGTAAGTTTTGTTAAGCAGCTCTCATTGTTATATGATCATACTTATTATATGGTACAGAGAAAAAGAAAAGACACTATTATTATATTTAAGCACAGATATTGTAAAGATGAAGGTTTGTGATGATGAGATCAATATGGTGATGGGCCTGTTCCTATTTCCTGTCTGTTATGTGTCCACTGCAGGAAGGAGCAAAGGAGTATGCCATGCTCCATAACCCCCGCTCCAAGTGCTCTGGTCGTCGCCGGAGAAGGCACCACATAGTCAGTGCTTCCTGCTCCAATGCCTCAGCTTCTGCTGTGGCTGAGACTAAAGAAGGAGACAGTGACAGGGACACAGGCAATGACTGGGCCTCCAGTTCTTCAGGTATGATGAACAGAAAATGAAGACTTTTTCTTTCCATGCAAGAACTCTGGTAAACCCAGGATCACTGCCTGACACTTAACTTTACTCCCTCTTAAAAATTATAAATTCTTTCTACAAGTTTTGTAAACAGTAAAGATGGGGAATATTTTCTTTTCTTTTCTTTTCTTTTTTTTTTTTTTTGAGACAGTCTCTCGCTCTGTTGCCCAGGCTGGAGTGCAGTGGTGCTATCTTGGCTCACTGCAACCCCCACCTCCCAGGTTCAAGCGATTCTCTGGCCTCAGCCTCCCAAGTAGCTGGGATTACAGGCGCCTGCCACCACGCCCGGCTAATTTTTATATTTTTAGTAGAGACGGGGTTTTGCCATGTTGGCCAGGCTGGTCTTGAACTTCTGACCTCAGGTGATCCACCTGCCTCAGCCTCCTAAAGTGCTGGGATTACAGGTGTGAGCCACCCTGCCTGGCTAATTTTTGTATTTTTAGTAGAGACAGGGTTTCGCCATGTTGCCCAGGCTGGTCTTGAACTCCTGAGCTCAAGCAATCCACCCACCTCGGCCTCTCAAAATGCAGGGATTGCAGGCGTGAGCCACCATGCCTGGCCTAAAGATAGGGAATATTTTCATTCCTAACTATTCTACCTTTTAAAGTAGGATGAAGTACTTCTGAGTTTGTGACAAACTACTGATGACAACTGCATTCTACCTTCTTCTGATTCTGTTATTTCTTCCCTTCTCAGAGGCTAACTCTCGCTGTCAGACTCCCACAAAACAGAAGGCTAGTCCAGCCCCACCTCAACTGTGCGTAGTGGAAGCACCCTCGGAGCCTGTGGAATGGACTGGGGCTGAAGAATCTCTTTTTCGAGTCTTCCATGGCACCTACTTCAACAACTTCTGTTCAATAGCCAGGCTTCTGGGGACCAAGACGTGCAAGCAGGTACCATCTGGAAGCAGCAGAACAAATGGGCCCCTCCTTTCATGCGTTGCTCTGTCCAGCCCTTTGCCATCTTATCAGGCTGTGTGTCTGGGTCTGGAGAGAAGTTGTCTTAAGTTCAGTCCCTGATGAGCCTGTGCATCTGTGAGTTTCCCAAACATGGCCCTTCTGCAAGTGCCAGGCCTAATGATGTTTGGGGACCCGCCTCCTCCTTGCTGAATGCTCATTTCTGTCTGGCCTCTATTTAATGCTTCTGGGTCCTACACTCTTTCGCTTCTTTTTTTTCGCTCTGGCCTCCTTTCTAAATGTGTACCCCTTTCCCAGAAGGGACTCCCGGGTCTTTCTCTGGCTCTTGTTAGCGAGCACACTGCTGCTGCTGCAGCTGCTGCTCCCTCCACCACTCCGCCAGCCTCCTCAGTCATTTTATTCTCCATATTTTCTATCACTAGATTATCTTTATTTTGTCTTTGAGACAGGGTTTCACTGTGTCGCCCAGGCTGGAGTGCAGTGGCATGATCATAGCTCACTGCAACCTCTGCCTCTTGGGCTCAAGCAGTCCTCTCCACTCAGCCAACCAAGTAGCAAGGGACTACAGGTGCAGGCCACTATGCCCAGCTAATTTTTTTTTTTTTTTTTTGAGACAGAATCTCGCTCTGTTGCCCAGGCTGGAGTGGTGCAGTGGCATAATCTTGGTTCACTGCAACCTCTGCCTCCCAAGTTCAAGTGATTCTTCTGCCTCATCCTCCCAAGTAGCTGGGATTACAGGTGCCCACCACCACACCCAGCTAATTTTTTTTGTTTTGTTTTTTTGAGATGGAGTCTCGGTCTGTTGCCCAGGCTGGAGTGCAGTGGCATGATCCCAGCTCACTGCAGCCTCCGCCTCCCAGGTTCAAGTGATTCTTCTGCCACAGCCTCCCAAGTAGCTGGGATTACAGGTGTGCACCACCACGCCCGGCTAATTTTGTATTTTTAGTAGAGACGGGGTTTCACCATGTTGGCCAGGCTGGTCTCAAACTCCTGACCTCAGGTGATCCACCTGCCTCGGCCTCCCAAAGTGCTGGGATTACAGGCATGAGCCAACGTGCCTGGCCATTTTTGTATTTTTTTTTAGTAGAGATGGGGTTTCACCATGTTGGCCAGGCTGGTCTCAAACTCCTGACCTCAAGTGATTGGCCCACCTCGGCCTCCCAAGCCCAGCTAATTCTTAAATTTTTTGTAGAGATGAGGTTTCACCATGTTGCCCAGGCTGATCTTGAACTCTTAGGCTCAAGCCATCCACCTGCCTCAGCCTTCCAAAGTGCTGGAATTACAGGCGTGAGCCACCACTAGATTTTGGCCATCACTAGATTTTCTAATTATCACCCCCAATAGCTGGGCCTGGACCTCACCCTTCTCACTCATACCATCACAAGAAACACAGTTGACAGCAGCCACTGATGCTCCGGAGACAGGAAAAGACCACAGTGAGAAGACAGACTGAAGAACAGGGACAGGGAGGCAGGTGTCAGGGCCAGCATGTCCAACAGGAAAGGAACCCCAGTGCTTTGGCTTCCTAGCTTCTGGAGGAGACTCTGTGGCCTCTTCTTCATGCTTCCTGTACTGAGAACAATTAATAGAACCATGGACTGGGCGAGGTGGCTCACACCTAGAATTCCAGTGCTTTGGGAAGCCATGGTGGGAGGATTGCTTGAAGCCAGGATTTCGGGACCAGTGTGGGCAACAAAGTGAGACCCCATTTCTACAAAAAAAAAAAAAAAAAAAAAAAAAGCCATGTACCTGTAGTCCTAGTACTCAGGAGGCTGAGGTGGGAAGATGGCTTGAGCCCAGGAGTTCTATACTACAGTGAGCTATGATGGCACCACTGCACTCCAGCCTGGCCAAGAGTATGAGACCCTCTCTCTAAAAAAAAAAAAAAAGAACCATGAGCTGAAGTGCCCTTTGCTTTCATTTTGGAGCTCATACCTATTTCCCTGATCACAGGTTCTCAACATAACCATCTATGGATTTGTATGCAAGAATGTTCTTGTCTGTATTTTCCTGAAAATATTTACAGTTTTCAAAGATCCCCCCCAAAGGGCCAATAGCCCCAACAAAGAAAAGGAAAAACTAAAAACCAGTGCTTTAAGAGAAAAAACACATCCTATTGAAATGGCCAAGGCTCTGGTATCTTTATACTGACAGAGGGAGCTAATATTTAGCCCACTGAAACCATTCCTGTCCTGTCCTGTCCTGCCTTATACTCAGCTACACAAGGCACAGAGTTGCCCTTCCTAAAAAGAAGAAGATACTGTTGGTCACAATCAGCCCAGTCTTCTACCCGTGGCTTGGTAGAAAGAGTAGTAGGTGACAGCTTCTGACCAGGGGCAGTATTACTGTGCTCAGTATTTCTCCTTTCCTGAGTCAGGATAAATAATTAGGAATGAACTTCAGAGCCAGTAACCCCATGTCCCAGTGGCACTCTGTCTCTCCCTGACTGATGAGAGGCTTGGTCAGCTGCCTGAGTTCCTCAGAACCCTCCCAAGGCCAGCACCCAGCTGGGCCACTTACCTGACCCCCTTGCTCAAGGAGTGACAGGCCCATTGGATTTCTCTTCCAGGTCTTTCAGTTTGCAGTCAAAGAATCACTTATCCTGAAGCTGCCAACGGATGAGCTCATGAACCCCTCACAGAAGAAGAAAAGAAAGCACAGGCAAGCATTGGACAAAGTGTTTTGTTTTACAGCCAGGCTGTTCCCTGTGCTCTGACCTCCCCTTGGAGTTCCCATCTGCCTCCCTCTTTAGCAACCGCACAGGCTGTGTGAGCCCATCAGCTTGGCATCACATGACTGAGAGCCAGCCTCCAGTGCTCCCCGAGGGTCTGTGCCTTGGATCAGCCCTCTTCTTGTCCCCCAGTGCTGTGGACCATAACTGTCTGTTTTTCTATTTAAGCTTCTGGCCAATAGGACATGAGCTGGCCTCATGGCTCCACCCTGAAGCCCTTTCTCCTTGTTGGTTTAGTTACCACTTTACCCATTTCTCAACTCTGACCAGAGTTTATTTATTTGCTTGGTTTGTGTTGTTTTTCTGAGTTACATGATAGCCTTTACTTAGCCTTTGCTTAGGTTGGAAGTTTTTTTAAAAATTCTGCACCCTGGCTCTGTTCCCTAGTGACTATCACCTAACAGAGGAAGGAGCTGACACCACTTCTAGATACAGAAGGAAATCCCTGTGGCTCTTCCCTTTCAGTTCTTTCGGAGAAGATTCCTGAAAGGCCTTTCCACCTCCCCATCTTGAAACTACCCCACATCTCCACCTCCACAAAGACAAAGGGAGAGATTTGGAGAGAAACAATAGCTTTATAATAAACCAATAGGCTTGGGCTTTCTTTTGTTTCTGTGTTGTGTTCTTTTATGTTATTTGCTCGTTTGGGAGGGGTTGTGTTTAAGTTTAAATCTTGTAGCACAGGCCAGCTGGATTTAGGATGGACTCTAGCTTCCGTGTACCAAAGTCATCCTGTTGAGGAGTTTGGGAAGATACTCCCCAGTCATCAAACACAGTCCCTCAGAGCAAGTCACGTTGTCATTTACCTGCATTTGCAGAGCTCCCTAGGGCCGTGACTGAGACCTGTCCTTCCTGTCTTTTTCAGACTGTGGGCTGCACACTGCAGGAAGATTCAGCTGAAGAAAGGTAAGTTCTACCAGGGCATTCTTCAGCAGTTCAGCTGGAGGCCTCACTCTGTGGTCATCACCCTACCCCACCTCCAGCTGCACTTGTTGACCCTGTGCCACTTCCGCAGATTGCAGAATTCTCTGCAGCAACTGAGAACAGCTCAGCCTCTCACTGCAACTGAGAAGACTTCTTAGGAGGTAACATTAAGGGCCTTGTGGTCTGTGATTTTTCTTTTTTTTGAGATGGAGCCTCGCTTTGTCACCCAGGCTGGAGTGCAGTGGCACAATCTTGGCTCACTGCAACCTCTGCCTCCCGGGTTCAAGCAATTCTCCTGCCTCAGCTTCCGGAGTAGCTGGGATTACAGGCATGTACCACCATGCCTGGCTAATTTTTCTATTTTTAGTAGAGACGGGGTTTCACCATGTTGGCCAGGCTGGTCTCGAACTCCTGACCTCAAATGATCCACCTGCCTCAGCCTCGCAAAGTGCTGGGATTACAGGCGTGAGCCACTGCGCCTGGCCAGTATGTGACTTTTCTAGTGTGCCATTTGCCAGGTTCCAGACCTCATTTAATGTTTAGAATAGCTTCCCTGTTGTCCCAGACCATCTCCACACCCTCCCCACAAAGCAGATCACCCCACTGCAGCTTATGAACAACGGTCATCCCTGTCTTCTCGCTTCAGGTGCTAAATGTGTGTCCAAGGAGATTGTTAGGACCAGCCTCCTCTAAATCAGGGCAGCTGGACACTTGGGAGGGAAGACAGCTGGAGAGTATGGTCACAGCAGCATCCTCCTCTGTTTTCTTTCCTAGATAACTCTTCCACACAAGTGTACAACTACCAACCCTGCGACCACCCAGACCGCCCCTGTGACAGCACCTGCCCCTGCATCATGACTCAGAATTTCTGTGAGAAGTTCTGCCAGTGCAACCCAGACTGTAAGTGTGCTACGTTTTCCGTATAGTCTACCAAAACAGTTGGCCCCAGTGTGCCCTAGGTTTGCCCCGTTCCTGTGCCCTTTACTGCTTATGGCCTTCTGATATTCTGTTTGCTGTGTTTTAGGGATTCTACGAATGAAATAAGTGCATGAGATCTGGGAGAGTTGTTTCTGGAAAACGTTTGGGTTCATGATTCTAAAAGCAGCAATTACACAGAAATCAGATACTTTCCCAACTTTGTCTTCTAGGGGAGAATTAAGAAATGTGGGGGGCGGCAGGCGCAGTCACTCACGCCTGTAATCCCAGCACTTTCGGTGGGTGGATCACTTGAGGTCAGGAGTTCAAGACCAGCCTGGCCAACATGGCGAAACCTCATCTCTACTAAAAATAAAAAAATTAGGCCAGGCATGGTGGCTCATGCCTGTAATCCCAGCACTTGGAAGGCCAAGTCGGGCAGATCACCTGAGGTCAGGAGTCAAGACCAGCCTGGCCAACATGGTAAAACCCTGTCTCTACTAAAAATATAAAAATTAGCCAGACATGGTGGTGCATGCTTGTAGTCCCAGCTACTTGGGAGGCTGAGGCACAAGAATTGCTTGAACCCAGGGGGCAGAGGCTGCAGTGAGCCAAGATTGTGCCACTGCACTCCAGCCTGGGCAACAGAGCAAGACTCTGTCTCAAAAAGAAAAGAAATGTGAGACTCTTTTTTTTTTTTAAGTTACAGCCCCAGTTTCCCTTTTCTGAATACTGTTTAAAAATTTTTTTTATTCAGATATTTTGTGTTTGTGATCCTGTGTATGTCTATTTTCATTTCATAGCTGGAGTTTTAATATCAGGTAGAAGACAGGGGCCTGGATGTCAGCAGAGACATCCGGGTACTTATCTTTCATTTCTTATCCCACCATGCCCTTCCCAACTCAAAGCTGAGCAGTTTGATGGCAGTCCCCCACAGCTTGCAGAACTTGGTGCCCAGGCGGTTTTGCTGGAGGAAGTACCTCCTAACCCATAGCAGATAGTGATCTTAGCCACAGCAGAGAAGTGGTTGTTCTGGGTTGGGCAGTGGGTGGAGAAGGATGGCATAGAACGGATGCATTCTGTTCTCAAAATGATACTTGTTTTGATGGTGACAATTTACCAGTGAAAAGCACTGATTTCATTTTCTCTGGGGTACTCTCCACCTCAGTGGGAGGGAGAGGATTGTTGGGGAATCTCTAGGGGACACTTCTTATTAGTATACCTGCTTTTTTTTTATTTTTTTAATTTTTTTTGAGACAGGATCTCAGCTCTGTTGCTCAGGCTGGAGAGAAGTGGCACAATTATGGCTCACTGCAGCCTCAACCTCCCTGGCTCAAGCAATTCATCCTCCCACATCCATCAAGCCTGGGACTACAGGCAGGTGTCACCACACATGGCTATTTTTTTTTTTTTTAATTTTTTTGTGGAGACAGGGTGTCCCTAAGTTGCCCAGCCTGGTCTTGAACTCCTGGGCTCAGGTGATTCTCCTGCCTTGGCCTCCCAAAGTGCTGGGATTACAGGCATGAGCCACCATGCCTGACCACACCTGCTTTTTTGACTCGAAGGCATGAATATTGGGAAGCACTCAGTTTTCTATGGACAAAACTTGTGTATTTGATTATTGGGAAGGGAGCTTCCTCTTATTTTGCCAAACATCCTTGAACACAAAAAATTTACTTCTTTGCTGTCCCTTGAGTCAACCACAAGCCCCAGTATTAGCTTATTTCCCTTCTAAGACTTACCTGTCTTCCCTTCCCAGGTCAGAATCGTTTCCCTGGCTGTCGCTGTAAGACCCAGTGCAATACCAAGCAATGTCCTTGCTATCTGGCAGTGCGAGAATGTGACCCTGACCTGTGTCTCACCTGTGGGGCTTCAGAGCACTGGGACTGCAAGGTGGTTTCCTGTAAAAACTGCAGCATCCAGCGTGGCCTTAAGAAGGTGAGGCCTTTCCTCAGGACCCCACACCAGATAAAATGGAGGGGGAAGGAAGGAACGGTCCCAAGCATTCTCTTTCCACTGGTTCTTTTGAGGCTTTATATGTGAAAGTGCTTGATAAATCCTAAAACACACATATTTACTGAATTAATAAAGGCTTCAGTCCCAGTAGGGCTTAGAAAAGTGGTTCCTGGCCAGGTGTGGTAGCTCACGCCTGTAATCCCAGCTCTTTGGGAGGCCGAGGCCAGTGGATCATGAGGTCAAGAGTTTGAGACCAGCCTGGGCAACATGGTGAAACCCTGTCTCTACTAAAAATATAAAAATTAGCCAGGCATGGTGGTGCATGCCTGTAATCCCAGCTACTCGGAAGGCTGAGGTAGGAGAATCGCTTGAACCTGGGAGGTGGAGGTTGCAGCAAGCCGAGATCGCACCACTGCACTCCAGCCTGGGACAGAGTAAGATTCCATCTCCAAAAAAAAGAAAGAAAAGTGGTTCCTTGAACTGGCCAGACAAAAAGGAGCTGAGAGGTGTATGCACCTTTGGTGATGTCTATGTTTACCTCACACATCGCAGTGAATTCCTATAGACTAAGGCCCAGGAGGGCTCCATAGATAAAGGAGGAGATATCCTATTTCCGTTCGTGACCACCTCCCATTTTCTTTTCTCCCTCAAGCAGAAAAGAATGGGTTAGACCTTTTTCTGCTTTCAGATCCTCTTAACAGTTGCTGGTTCTTTCCACCCCACCCCCACCACACATGTGCACATCCAGCACACACCCCCTACTCACGCACACCCTGTAGTCTGAGACTTGGCCCCCTCTTCCCCAGCACCTGCTGCTGGCCCCCTCAGATGTGGCCGGATGGGGCACCTTCATAAAGGAGTCTGTGCAGAAGAACGAATTCATTTCTGAATACTGTGGTGAGGTGAGTGCTATAGTTTTGGCCCACATTCTTACTCGGGAGAGACTGATGAGAAACTCTGATTTTCTGTGGGCCAGGCTTCTTTGAATTAATCTCTAAATAACTCAGCTGTGTTCTCATGTGGCCTCTTGGGGAGATCCCACAGAACCGTTTGCAGTACTGAAACCACTGTTCAACTCTTTGGCAACTCCAGACACAAGAGATGATGGGGGCTCTTTTCAGCCTTAAAACTGGTCGGCCTGGGTGGGAATTGGAACAGCCTAACTTGAGCTTGCTCTCTTATGATTCTCATCATGATGCTCAGTAAGCACTCATGTGAGATACCACCCAGCCCTTTCTGGGGGCAGGGTACCATGCCCTGAGCAGGCAGTCTGATACTCCTATTTGTTATTTGTCTATCTCTCTAGCTCATCTCTCAGGATGAGGCTGATCGACGCGGAAAGGTCTATGACAAATACATGTCCAGCTTCCTCTTCAACCTTAATAATGGTATGAAGTCTCTTTGTTTCGTCCCAAGGTGGTCTTTTTTTTTTTTTCTTTTTTTTTGAGACAGAGTGTTGCTCTGTTGCCCAGGCTGGAGTGCAATGGTGCGATCTTGGCTCACTGCAGCCTCTACCCTCTGCCTCCTGGGTTCAAGTGATTCTCCTGCCTCAGCCTCCCAAGTAGCTGGGACTACAAGCACCTGCCACCATGCCCGGCTAATATTTTTGTATTTTTAGTAGAGACTGGGTTTCACCATGTTGGCCAGGCTGGTATTGAACTCCTGGTCTCAAGTGATCCACCCGCCTCGGCCTCCCAAAGTGCTGGGATTACAGGAGTGAGCCACCACACCCGGCCCCAAGGTGATCTTTCTACCAGATTGCCCTTGCTGTAGTCCAAGTTTAGATCAGCTCCGAATATTCCAGCAGATGCATAGAGCAAGGGGGCAGGATCACACTCGGGGATCCCACAGGCCACAGTGCCCTTGCTTTGGAAGAACCTCCATTTCTGGGTTCTGTTTGTAATAGGAGCACTGAGCATCTTTACCTGAGAAATCTCCCTGCCCAGTAGATGAGAAGATCCATAATTCAAAGAGGGACCCAAAGGGAGTGCTCCCACACAAGGCTGAATTCTGAGGCTGCATGCTTTGCTCTGCTCCTGTTAGCACACTGGGCTTCAACATTCCCATCAGACTAAAGTGTTTCTGTTACCATTTAACTGATTTTAAATTCAAGCTGAGAAGCTGTGGAGTTGCCTGCCGTGCTTATGGTTTTCCTTGATTTACTTTATACAGATTTTGTAGTGGATGCTACTCGGAAAGGAAACAAAATTCGATTTGCAAATCATTCAGTGAATCCCAACTGTTATGCCAAAGGTGAGTCCCAGTGACCTGGGAGGTGGGGTGGGGGATGGATGCCTCTTTACTGTGATTTCCATCCGTTGTTGAACCTTTTCCTTAGCTGAGCTATTTTTTGTCCAAAGATAATCATGATTAATATCTGGTATCATTTTAGGCCCCTCTCAATCTTAGTTTTGTAATCTGCTTTTTTCAGTGAATACATTATAAACACTTTCCCACAAATGTGATTTAACCAGCCTGAGCAACATAGTGAGACCCATCTCACAAAATAATAATAGGCTGGGTGTGGTGGCTTACGCCTGTAATCCCAGCACTTTGGGAGGCTGAGGCAGGTGGATCACTTGAGTTCAAGACCAGCCTAGCCAACATGGTGAAACTCTACTAAAAATACAAAAGTCAGCTGGGGGGCGTGGTGGTGTGCACCTGTAGTCCCAGCTACTCAGGTGGCGGAGGCACAAGAATTGCTTGAACCCTAGAGGCGGAGGTTGCAATGAGCCAAGATCATGCCACTGCACTCCAGCCTGGGCAACAGAGCAAAACTCTGTCTCAAAAAACAAAACAAAACAAAAAACCCCACTAATAATAATAATAAAGATAATTTTTCTGCCATAATAACAGATCTAAAGGCATAGAGGCAACTACCATATTGACTACTTTCTAATTCCATTTGATTCATGTTTTCACTGGGAATTTGGAGAAAATCAACCCAGAAGCCTACTGGTTATTGACTTGGAGTTGGGTAGGAACCTATAGCCTCGGGTTTATCCTGCTTGCAGTGGTCATGGTGAATGGAGACCATCGGATTGGGATCTTTGCCAAGAGGGCAATTCAAGCTGGCGAAGAGCTCTTCTTTGATTACAGGTGAGGTGCCAGTAATGGTCCTTGGGATGTGGCCCAGGTATTGGAAAGAGTGGCTGTTGGAATAGATTTGGGGGCTCAGGGAGGGTAATGGGGGTGGAGGAGAGAGTCTCCCGGTGAACAAGGCTGTGTCTCTTGTTCTGATATCTGGTGCCTTGCCTCAGAAGTGGGACCATTGTAAACAGCCGTTAAGGAGTGGGACGGGAAGTGAAACGGGAGGGGACTCCGCCTTTTCAATCACAAAAGTCATGAGAGTAACCTGGTTCCTCCTCCCTGCTCTGGGACAGGTACAGCCAAGCTGATGCTCTCAAGTACGTGGGGATCGAGAGGGAGACCGACGTCCTTTAGCCCTCCCAGGCCCCACGGCAGCACTTATGGTAGCGGCACTGTCTTGGCTTTCATGCTCACACCACTGCTGCTCGAGTCTCCTGCACTGTGTCTCCCACACTGAGAAACCCCCCACCCACTCCCTCTGTAGTGAGGCCTCTGCCATGTCCAGTGGGCACAAAACTGTCTCAATGAGAGGGGAGACAGAGGCAGCTAGGGCTTGGTCTCCCAGGAGAGAGAGTTACAGAAATGGGAGACTGTTTCTCTGGCCTCAGAGGAAGCGAGCACAGGCTGGGGTGGATGACTTATGTGTGATTTCGTGTCGGCTCCCCAGGCTGTGGCCTCAGGAATCAACTTAGGCAGTTCCCAACAAGCGCTAGCCTGTAATTGTAGCTTTCCACATCAAGAGTCCTTATGTCATTCGGGTGCAGGCAAACCTCTGTGGTCCTAAGACCTGGAGAGGACAGGCTAAGTGAAGCGTGGTCCCTGGAGCCTACAAGAGGTCTGGGTTAGAGGCAAGCCTGGCAGGCAGCATGGACTGAACTCAGAGGTAGACAGGTCACCTTACTACCTCCTCCCTCGTGGCGGGGCTCAAACTGAAAGAGTGTGGGTTCTAAGTACAGGCATTCAAGGCTGGGGGAAGGAAAGCTACGCCATCCTTCCTTGGCCAGAGAGGGAGAACCAGCCAAATGATAGTAGTTAAACTGCTAAGCTTGGGCCCAGGAGGCTTTGAGAAAGCCTTCTCTGTGTACTCTGGAGATAGATGGAGAAGTGTTTTCAGATTCCTGGGAGCAGACGCCAGTGCTCCAGCTCCTCCAAAATTCTGGCTTAGCAGCTACAGGCAAGCATTATGCTGCTAGTGAAGAAGCATTAGGGATGAGCCTGGCAGGTGTGAGCACCCTGGCTCGCTGGATTTGTGGGTGTTTTCAGGCCTTCCATTCCCCATAGAGGCAAGGCCCAATGGCCAGTGTTGCTTATCTCTTCAGGGTAGGCGGGCACAGGCTTGGACTAGAGAGGAGAAAGATTGGTGTAATCTGCTTTCCTGTCTGTAGTGCCTGCTGTTTGGAAAGGGTGAGTTAGAATACATGTTCCAAGGTCAGTGAGGGGCTAAATTGCACGTGTTTAGGCTGGCACCCCGTGTGCAGGGCACACTGGCAGAGGGTATCTGAAGTGGGAGAAGAAGCAGGTAGACCACCTGTCCCAGGCTGTGGTGCCACTCTCTCTGGCATTCATGCAGAGCAAAGCACTTTAACCATTTCTTTTAAAAGGTCTATAGATTGGGGTAGAGTTTGGGCTAAGGTCTCTAGGGTCCCTGCCTAAATCCCACTCCTGAGGGAGGGGGAAGAAGAGAGGGTGGGAGATTCTCCTCCAGTCCTGTCTCATCTCCTGGGAGAGGCAGAGGAGTGAGCTTCACACAGAAGAATTTCATGTGAATGGGGCCAGCAAGAGCTGCCCTGTGTCCATGGCGGGTGTGCCGGGCTGGTTGGGAACAAGGAGCAGTGTGTTGAGTAGAAAGGGCGTGGGCGGGTATAGATTGGCCTGGGAGTGTTACAGTAGGGAGCAGGCTTCTCCCTTCTTTCTGGGACCCAGAGCCCCCCTTCTTCCCACTCCACTGGTTGTCCCATGAAGGAAGAAGTGGGGTTCCTCCTGACCCAGCTGCCTCTTACGGTTTGGTGTGGGACAGGCACACACACTCACATGCTCTCACTCACCACACTGGAGGGCACACATGCACCCCACACCCAGCAACTCCTGACAGAAAGCTCCTCCCACCGAAATGGGCCAGGCCCCAGCAGGATCCTGAAATCTGCATCCGCCGTGGTTTGTATTCATTGTGCATATCAGGGATACCCTCAAGCTGGACTGTGGGCTCCAAATTACTCATAGAGGAGAAAACCAGAGAAAGATGAAGAGGAGGAGTTAGGTCTATTTGAAATGCCAGGGGCTCGCCGTGAGGAATAGGTGAAAAAAAAAACTTTTCACCAGCCTTTGAGAGACTAGACTGACCCTACCCTTCCTTCAGTGAGCAGAATCACTGTGGTCAGTCTCCTCCTGTCCCAGCTTCAGTTCATGAATACTCCTGTTCCTCCAGTTTCCCATCCTTTGTCCCTGCTGTGCCCCACTTTTAAAGATGGGTCTCAACCCCTCCCCACCACGTCATGATGGATGGGGCAAGGTGGTGGGGACTGAGGGAGCCTGTTATACATGCGGCTTCATTGCCAATAAATTTCATGCACTTTAAAGTCCTGTGGCTTGTGACCTCTTATCTGAATAAAGTGTTAGAATCCATTTTGGCAAGTCGTGTATGTGTGCTTTGGGGCTGGAAGGATCCAGGGATGCGGTCCAGGAGCAGGTCGGGCCAAAGCATCAGCATTCTGATCCCCACTTACCCACTGAGATCTGGGAAAGGGGGATATGGGGGGTCTGGCAAGAGCCAGTCAGTCAAGTCCCTGGAAGGTGATGCAAGGATTCTGAGAGCTCCTTCTAGAAATTCCTGAGCCCTCAGGTTAGTTCCCTTAAAATCATCCCACTTATCCCCTAACCACGACGCCAGCTACCACACACAGACTGGGGCTCTGCCACTCTGCTTTATTGGAACGGCTCCGCGTCTGAGAGCACAGCAGGCTCAACCCTGCTTCAGAGTGGAGGCCGGACCAGGCTGGTGAGTGACCAGCAGGACTCACGACACTTCCAACACAGGAGAGGCAAACTACAGACTGTGGGCACAGCACAGCACAGGACAGCACAGCCAATTGAACTTTTCTTTTATATATAAACAAATAATTTAAAAATTCGAATAATATATAGAGTTTCTCTAGAGAGAGACTTTGCAACAAAAAATATATATAAAGAATATGACCTCCTGGGTAAATGAAGCAGCATCTCTGAGCGGAGGAAAGAGGGTTCCTCATGCACTGGAGGGGGCGAAGCCTTTGGGCAGGCACAAAGGCCATTGCATATCTTGGAAAAGGTTGGAGGAGTAGAGGGCTGGCTAGTCAGGGTATCTGCATTATTTTCTCTACATTGCAGGTTTTTTATGGCTTTGGCTAAAGCAAGTGAAGCAGCGGAGGTACTAAGGTGCTAAACTGAGGCCTCTTGGTCTCTGTGTACAAAACAAAAGGAGGGGGGCAGGGGACAGCCATCAAGCCCTCTTGAGCCTCCAGCTGAGTGGAAGCAGATGGAAGATCTTCAGGGCAGGGGGGAGGCTGGGGGATAGGGTTTAGCAGCCTCCTCCCCCCATACCCTCTGCAGCCCTGCACTCCCACACATCTGTCCCTGCTGATAGTGTCTATTGGAAGGGAGGCAGTTAATCTCCCCTACACTCTGTTGTTAATCCCTGACAGCAGCTGGGACAGAGATGGCAGGAAGGACCTATGTCAACCCCATGAGGCTTCTCCTTTGGGGCAGACAAACAGCCAGGAGCCTGGGGAAACAGGGATGAGCGGGGCATTGGTTTAGGCAGTGAGGCTCGGCCACTCCCTTGGGTCCCATCTGTAGCTCTGCCCACCAAACTTGACGGGGGGTGGGGGGGGATGGGGGATATCCTCTGGATGAGCAGAGCCAGCTAAGAGGAGCCAAATGTCCCTGATAGGATGGGGGAGAGGCAGGACTGGGGGAATTTCAGGAGTTGGAATTGGTCCCAGAAGCCCTTCTGACTCATTCAGACCTGGACTCCTCCAGGATCTGGGGTAGGTTCTGATCCCGGGGGCCAGGGGCTGGGGCTGGAGTTGGGGCTGGGGCTGGGGCTGAGGCTGGAGCTTGGTTGGGAGTTGCTGTAGGGGTGGGGACCTGGGCAGGGCCTGCAGGGGGTAGGGGAGGTTTGCTGCCAGGATGGTACTCGTGGGCAGCCTTGGGCTCGTTGGTATGGTAGGAGCCCTTGTAGCGATGATTTTGCAGATAGAAGAGCACCAACATTCCCACCAGCCCCAGCAGCAGAAAGGCCACCAAAACTGAAAGGAAGAAAAGGGACAATTCAGATCTTTGGGATCTCACCTGTATACACACACACACACACACACACACACACACACACACACACTTTGAGATTTCACCTGTATACATACACACACTTTGGGATTTCACCTGTACACACACACACACACACACACACTTACTTTTGGCCAAAAGCATAATGTATGACCCTCAGTTAGCTGTTCGACCACACTAAACTCATCTCAAGTGTCTGGCAGGTTTGAATTCCTGACTTACCCCCGCCACCTTCTGTTGCTAATATTCTCTTTCCACATCCCTGGTAGTTACCCCCATTTCTCATCTCTCTAGGTGTTACTATATCCCCATTTTCCCATCCCTTAGCTATAGCCCCATTTTAATATTTTATTTAAAAATCTGTAGCATCCTCAAACATTTAAAAATCTGTGCCCAGTTATATGGCACCTTCAGCATAGCCTGTCTCATCATCCTTTGTGCCATCGTGCATCTAGTGCCTTTGCCATCCTGCAGCCTTGGGGATCAGGGGCAGGGAAAGGATGCTGACAGTCAGAGGGTAGTCTTGGGAGGTCAGGTTAGTGATCAGTGCTACTCACAGCCTAAAAGTATGGCAACCCATCCTTCATCATGGTAGTAAGGGAAGTCTGGAGAGGAGAAAGCACCAGTTAGGAGATGCCTCCTCCATGTTAAGAATCATTCCCTTCCCTTTCATCCCTCCCTTCCGTCCTCTGTGTCCTGGGAATGTACCTGGGGGCAGATACCAGGGATCAAGCTCAGGTGGCACCTCTGAAACAAGACGTGGCATAGCTCCGCAATTAGATTCGGACAGTTCTCCCTGAACTCGAAGGGCCTCAGCTAGCTCAGCAGTCATGGGTCGAGGGGTTCGGAAGTGGGTCTTGAGGGGAGCCACGTTGTTGAATCGAACACCAGACAGGCAGCCCGAGAAACCTGGGGTGTTATAGCGCTGGATCTCCGGGTCAATGACTCCTGTCTCTGAGAGAGAGGCAGGCCCGGAAAGAGGGACTTGGACCCAAAGGCCCTGCCACTCTCACTGTCCACAGGTTTCCCACTCATCCTTCCCACCGCCCTCACAGCCATTCCCAGGGCCTTCACTTTCCTTGAGGATCCAGGAACATATCCCACAGCTCCTTGCCTAAAACGCGTCCGCACCCGCAGCTTACCCATCACACGCCCTAGATACAAGGCCTTGGGTGAGTCCAACTGGCTGTCCACCAACAGTGAGAACTTCTGCTCTGTCAGTGGGAAGTAGTCCACCTGAGGCAGGGAGGGGGAGGGGGAGGGCGATGAGGGAGCGAGGACCAGAAGCAGATGCCTGTGGGCTGGACTGGAACTGTGTGGACCCTGGGAATATACTTGGGGGCAGATACTGGAGATCTCTCATTCTGTCCAAACTGGCAGTGCCAGCTGGGTGAGTCCTAGCTCAATCTGAAGTGGGCAACCCCTGGGCCTAGTTGTAGGATTTGGTATACATATTTTTATTTTTATTATTTTATTTTATTTATTAAATATTTTTCTTTGTGAAGATGAGGTCTTGCTATGTTGCTCAGGTTGGTCTCAAACTCCTGGCCTCAAGCAGTCCTCCCACTTCAGCCTCCCAAAGTGTTGGGATTACAGGTGTGAGCCGTTCCACCTGGCCTATATATTTTTTAAAACCCTGTTTTAAGCCCCGTCTTTGCAGCTTACCTGCGGTTTGACTTTAGGGAAACCACTTTATTTTTTTGAGATGGAGTCTCACTCTGTCGCCTAGGCCTGGAGTGCAGTGGCACGATCTCAGCTCACTGCAACCTCTGCCTCCCAGATTCAAGCAATTTTCCTGCCTCACCCTCCTGAGTAGCTGAAACCACTTTACTTTCTGAGGCTCTCTCTTTACTGATTTGTAAAACAAATAAGAATGCCTATTGTCTGGCTGGGCGCGGTGGCTCATGCTTATAATCCCAGCACTTTTGGAGGCTGAGGCAGGCAGATCATCTGAGGTTGGGTGTTCGAGACCAGCCTGACCAACATGGAGAAATCCTGTCTCTACTAAAAATACAAAATTAGCTGGGTGTTGTGGCGCATGCCTGTAATCTCAGCTACTCAGGAGGCTGAGGCAGAAGAATTGCTTGAACCCGGGAGGCGGAGGTTGCAGTGAGCTGAGATCACACCATTGCACTCCAGCCTGGGCAACAAGAGCAAAATTCCATCTCAAAAAAAAAAAAAAATGCCTATTGTCCTCTTGGAGCTATTGTGAGGGTTACCTGAGGCGACACACGTGAAAATCCTCTATACATTCAAATGTGATCTGCAAATGTTAAGTATTTGATGTTTTCCTGGATGCCACAACAGAGACCATGAGGTTATGATCTGAACTGGCTCACCTCCCTCTGTGCATACCTGGATGAAGAGGTTCCGGTAAACACGGGTGATATTGACGCTATGGGGCTGGCCATCGGTCACCGGTCGAGTGGTTAGCTGGTACACGTAGGGACTGGTGCCCAGCTGATATCGCAGCTGAAGGGTCCCTATGGGGTGGGGAGAAGAAATTCAGGGTCTCAGGCCCCATGACTCCTCTCTTCTAACAGCACGTGGGTCCTTGTATTTGTGAATCAATAGAAGAATTAGGGGCACCGGGGTGAAGCTGGAGTGGGGTGAGAGAGCCCGGGAGAGCTTACCATCATCCTTGATGAGCACAGCCATGTAGTCACGAACAAAGGAACTGACATAGAGCAGGACAGCAGGGGCGGAGCTGGTGCTAAAGCTGAAGGAGACCTCCTCTCCCGTAACATTGTAGACAGGCCCACGGTAACCGGGCACAGGCCGACCAGGCCGGGGGTAGTCGGGCAGGCGGTACCCGGGGCCATGGTAGCCAGGCACATAGCCCGGAGTATCATAGCCCGGGATGTAGCCAGGCTCATATCCTGGCACCGGCCGGCTCAGCATGTGGGAGAATTCCCTGGCTGCAGAGCGCAGCGCTGACTGTAGGTTATAGCGCATCCAGGTGCCCGGCTCAAAGAAACCACCAATATCTGCAAGTAGAAGCAGGGAGGTTAGGGCCCCCACACTGCTCACTCCCCATTTCAGAGGTTTTATGTCATCCATACACACATCCTGAGACTTACTTCAGTTTCTGCCACCCTCACAACCCTCCATTTACTTTTAGGTCCCCTTGAGCCCCTCTGTCACAGAACAGAATCTTACAGCCATGGGAAACTTGAGATCATCTGATCCAACCCCTGCATTTTACAAATGGGGAAACAGGCTCAGAGATGAGTAGTGACTTGCTTAAAGACACACAGTAAGGCTAGGCACAGTGGCTCACGCCTGTAATCCCAGCAGTTTGGGAGGCCAAGGCAGGCAGATCATCTGAGGTCAGGAGTTTGAGAACAGCCTGGCCAACATGGCAAAACCCCATCTCTGCTAAAAATACAAAACTTAGCTAGGTGTGGTAGTGCATGCCTGTAATCCCAGCTACTATAGGAAGGCCAAGGCAGGAGAATTGCTTGAGCCCAGGGGGCAGAGGTTGCAGTGAGCCAAGATCATGCCACTGCACTCCAGCCTGGGTGACAGTGAGGCTCCATCTCAAAAAAAAAAAAAAAGACACACAGTAAGGGGACAGCCAAGATTAGAATGGGGATATCCTGACCCCATGTAGTATATGTGCCACTACTCACACTTCCAAACCACCACCAGAAATCTGTTGGTCCCTAAGTCTTGTATCTCCCTAGTCCCCCATACTCCTCCCACCAGTAACCCACCTGCCCATATATCCTCCCTATAGGCCAGCCTTAGGGAGGATGCAGTCTTGGCATGTGTGTAGGATCTTGCTATGGGGAATGTCAAGGCTCACCTTAACCAAGAACTGGGTCATTGATATGTTTTAGGAATGCAGCAATCATCAAATACATTGACAAGGGAGTTCGCCTGTGTTACCATGGTGATGGTGGGAAGATGGAGAAGTGATTTGCTTTTTTTTTTTTTTTTTTGTAGACATAGTCCTTGCTGTGCCCCCCAGGCTGGAGTACAGTGACACGATCATAGCTCACTGCAGCCTTGACCTCCTAGGTGCAAGTGATCCTCCCACCTCAGCCTCCTGAGTAGCTAGGCCTAAGTGTGCACCACCATGCCCAGCTAATTAAGAAATTTTGCCAGGCGCTGTGGCTCACGCCTGTAATCCCAGCACTTTGGGAGGCCAAGGTGGGTGGATCACCTGTGGTCAGAAGTTCGTGACCAGCCTGGCAAGCATGGTGAAACCCCGTCTCTACTAAAAATACAAAAATTAGCCAGGTGTACTGGCGCACACTTGTAATCCCAGCTACTTGGGAGGCTGAGGCAGGAGAATCACTTCAGCCCAGGAGGCAGAGGTTGCAGTGAGCCGAGATCGAGCCATTACACTCCAGCCTGGGCAACAAGAGTGAAACTCAGTCTCAAAAAAAAAGAAAAAAGAAATTATTTTAGCCAGACGCGGTGGCTCACGCCTGTAATCCCAGCACTTTGGGAGGCTGAGGCAGGCAGATCACAAGGTCAAGAGTTTGAGACCAGCCTGGCCAATGTGGTGAAACCCCGTCTCTACTAAAAATACAAAAATTAGCCAGGCATGGTGGTGCATACCTGTAGTCCCAGCTACTCGGGAGGCTGGGGCAGAAGAATCGCTTGAACCAGGCGGAGGTTGCAGTGAGCTGAAATCGTGCCACTGCACTCTAGCCTGGGTGACAGAGCGAGATTCCATCTCATAAAAAAAAAAGAATTTTTTTTGTAGAGACAGGGTCTTGCCATGTTGCCCAGGCTGGTCTCGAACTCCTAGCCTCAAGCAATCCTCCCACCTTGGGCTCCCAAAGCATGCTTGGTGATTTTGAGCTCTTTTTGCACCAGCTATCTGTACCATCCCTTCCTTGTCCATGCCTTTGGAGTCATCCATGATCTTCAGCTGCCTAACTCCCCAAACTCAGAGCTCAGGAATCCAGGGACAACTCTAATTTTCCATGATGTGGGCTTTACATGCTATTTCCTTCCCTGCCCTCCCGACATCCCATTACGCCCTATGACTCCCTGTTGCCCCATAACCAGCAGCGCTGACCGTGGTTGCAGTATGGCCCATCAAAAGCCGTGAGGTCACAGTCACATGTGTAGTAGCTATAGCGTTCCACGCAGCGGCCTCCATGGAAACAGGGGAGTCGAGGGTGGGCACAGTGGCCTGTGCAGTTGGGTGAGGTACCCTCAGAGGCATTGGCACGGCCCTCCAGGTTCAGAGTCACTCCGTTCAGACGCATGGCCCTCAAGCAACCCACAAAGGGGCGTCTCTTAAGCTCTGCAGATCCTGGGAAGGGTAGGCAACAGGTCAAGAAATGGAGGCAGGGCCGGGCGCGGTGGCTCACGCCTGTAATCCCAGCACTTTGGGAGGCCAAGGCAGGTGAATCATGAGGTCAGGAGATCGAGACCATCCTGGCTAACACGGTGAAACCCCGTCTCTACTAAAAAATACAAAAAAAATTAGCCGGGCACGGTGGCGGGCGCCTGTAGTCCCAGCTACTCGGGAGGCTGAGGCAGGAGAACTGCTTGAACCTGGGAGGCGGAGCTTGCAGTGAGCCGAGATCGTGCCACTGCACTCCAGCCTGGGTGACAGAGCGAGACTCCGTCTCAAAAAAAAAAAAAAAAGAAATGGAGGCAGAGCCAGAGACAGGATGAAGTATTGTAGTTGGAAAGGGAGCCAAGGGGGCTGGAAGAATAGAATAGGATACAAAGGCCTGGAGGGACAAGTGAGACACTGGCTTGCTCTGAAGCAGAGGGGACTGGCACCTAAGACAGGAGGAGGCTCCTGGAAACAAGGTGAGCGGCCTTGGAGGGTGGGGAGGTAAAGGAGGCTTCAGACTTGCCTCTGGGTTGCTGCTCACCCACATAGAGGGGCTGGTCATACTCCATCCAGATGTAGGTCTGCAGCGGCATAGGCCGCAGAACCCAGGGCCGGTGATCCACTCGGAGCCGGGCCTGCTTCACGTTGATTTCAGCCCGGACCAGGTGCCACTCGTCGTCGTTGAACTCAAAGTCGTCTGAGTGTACTGTGAGGTTCTCATCCCCATTCCCCACATCAAAGGCGAAGACCACATCCCGGGATGCTGGACAGTGTGATTCGGGGTGGGGGAGAAAAGGACTCAGACCTACAAGACCCTTCATAGATCCTTGCCCAATACAACCTCTTTCCCTCACCTCTTTGGAGCTTCTTGAATATCCCTCCAATTTGTCTGTAGCTTGCATTGAAACTTACCAACTGCTTAAAAACCTCATACCCTTAGTCTCTCCCCACATCACAGATCCCTGAAGCCAGCTTCCCAGCCTCACTTCCCAGGCTAGAAGCATGGCTAATCAGCGGTGAGAGGGACTCGAAGGTCCAGCTTCCTTATGGCACAAGGAAGGGGCTTAAGGCCAAGAGAGGCCAAGTGAATGCCTAGGGTCACCCAGCCAGCCATCAAGACCGAGTGAGGGCTAGAACACAGGGTATCTCAACCCTTCCCATGCTGCCTGTCAAAAGGGCATCTGCCCTTGGCTTCAACCCCAGCCTGCACCTACCCCTGTCTCCCCAGACAGCACTTTCATCTACCCCGAGGCCCTCCCACAGTCTGCCTGCTCACTGTTGAGTTCCACTCGCACATAAGGTCGGCGCCACTGGCAGTAAGGGCCCCCCATATTCTCTAGGAAGACCCCCGAGGGAGCAGAGGTCCTGAAGTAGAAGGAGACATCCAGGCTGTGGTTGGCACGGATTGGGGGGAAGCGTAGTGCAGCCCCGGTGTGGAAGGAAATGGTGTTCCAGGAATTTCCTAGAAAAGCAGATGGAGGAAGGTCTTGTCAGGGAGATTGGAGGGTGGAGGAGGAAGAGAACCTGGGGTTGGGGGCAGGGAAGGTCGGGCAAAGGGGGAGGGTTTGAGGTGACGGAGGGGAGACTAAGGAGTAGAATGAAACAGGAGCCAGGTGCAGAGGGGCAATGAGATCGCATCACAGCAGGAGCTGGGGGTCGGGCACACCAGCTAGAGACCACCAGTGACATGCAGCCTAGATTTTGGAAACTGGAAAGTCAGCTCTGGGAGGGCACACAAAAGGGGACTGCCACTCACGATCGCCATAGCAGCGCAGAGGCCTCAGGAAGAACTGGGCCTCAGAAGTGGAGCGGTTCGTATCCCCTATCACTACCTGAGTGACAGGCAGATGGTCCACAAAGGTCAGCAGTCCCTTGTCAGTTCTCCTGTGGGGGCAGGATGCCATGGCTCAGCCCTAGCCACTCAGCTCCCCCCCATCCCGGAGTCCTAAAAACCCTGTCCGTTTGCCCCCTCACCACTGGGGCTGGTCAGCGTCACAGTTGCAATACAAGGCAGGGTCCACACAGCTCCGGTCCAGACCACAGGCACAGCGCTGGATCCCAGGCTGGGAGCCTCCCCAGTAGAAGTGCTGCTCCTCATTTCGGCCAATCCAAAAGCTGTAGGGGTAGCCTCCTGGGGAAGAGGTGCAGGCAGCTTCCAGGCCCTGTCCCTCCATTAGCCTCTGGGCTCCTCTCGCCCTTCCAACGAGTTCAGACCCCTCCTTGAATCTTCCAACCCAAGGCCCCAGCTGGCTCTCTGGCTTCCTTCTCCCAGGCTCCCATTGGTGTCTCCTCCAGTTCCGCCACCTCCCTGACCCCAGCCCTAACCTGCAGTGTTGAGCAGCCGGGAATTGTAGCAGGAGAACTCGATCCACTGTTCACAATGCTGGGAAGCATTGGCAAGAGCACTGACTTCCTCCCAGGATGCATTCCAGTACTGGATAGCCCCCAGGAATGGCCGCTCCATGCTGGAACCTGTCACTCGAGTTGTCCACAGCCTGTCATGCCGCACAACTGTCCACGCTCGGTTCTCTGGGAGACAAGAGGGGACAGAGCTTTGGCTGGAGTTGGGCATTCTCTACCCATCTCCCTGCCCACCTCCACCACCGCTGCTGCAACTCAGAGCCACTGAACGAGGCCAGCAGCTCCATTCCACCTCTGCCCTGGGCACTCTGCATCGTAGGCTGGAAATAAGATAGCTGGAATGGGTAAGGAAGCTGGGATATACTTTTTTTTTTTTTTTTTGAGATGAAGTCTCGCTCTGTTGCCCAGGCTGGAGTTCAACGGCGCTACCTCAGCTCACTGCAACCTCCACCTCCCAGGTTCAAGCGATTCTCCTGCCTCAGCCTCCCGAGTAGCTTCCCAAAGTGCTGGGATTACAGGTGTGAGCCACCACGCCTGGCTTGGGATTTGCTTTTAAGGCTAGGTTACAAATTCCTCAGTATCCCCTTCCCCTCTGTCCTCCTTTACCCTCACCTGTTTAGTCTAACTGGCCCCCACCCACCACTCTATCCTTCCCGGTTCTCTCCTCACCCCCTTACCACCCATCAGAGACACTTACCTCGGATATCACAGTACACTACAAATGGCTTCAGGGGGCCACTGCCATCAGGATCAATGGTGAAGTTTCCAGAAGTTTTCCCACTGAGCCGATAAGCCTCACAGGATTCCTTATACAAAGCTGGCAGATAATAGGGTGAGACAAAGGCAGTTAGAGAGTTAGAGGGCTGGCCAGGTGTGGCGGCTCGGGCCTGTAATCCCAGCACTTTGGGAGGCCGAGGTGGTGCCTCACCTGAGGTCAGGAGTTCGAGACCAGCCTGGCCAACATGGTGAAACCTCATCTGTACTAAAAATACAAAAATTAGCTAGGCGTGGTGGTGCGCGCCTGTAGTCCCAGCTACTTAGGAGGCTGAGGCAGGAGAATCGCTTGAACCCAGGAGGCGGAGGTTGCAGCGAGCCCAGATGGCACCACTGCACTCCAGCCTGGGCAACAGAGCAAGATTCTGTCTCAAAAAAACCAAAAACAAAAAGAGAGAGGGCTGGAAGGGCCATCCTCGCCATCTCTAGCAGCCTGATGATCCCCAGCAACCTTCTCTTGACCTCCTTTGCCCCTGACTCCCCCCATACCACATCTGGCTTACGTGTGTGGCAGGTCTCTCCCTTGTAGCCAGTCAGTTCGCAGTAGCAAATGAAGTCATCCCAAGACTGGTAGCAGCGTCCATCATGCTCACACATGTTAGGGCTGCACCTAGGGAAGGGGTCAGGACCAAGGAAAGGAGCCTTACTAGGAGCTGGAGAGTGGGGTCTGATCCCCGCAAGCTTCAATCCCAGCTCCTTGAAGCCCCAGAACCCAGTGAGACACACCCCGCCTAGCCATCCGGGTATAAGCGCAGATGCAGGGGCACTAGGCAGTCCTCGGGGCTCAAGTACTACTATTCCCCCTTCCCGAAAACATCAAAACATGCCTTATTCTACCCCCGTCACCCCCTAGCACAAAAAACCCCTCTAGGACCAAAAGCAGATGGTGTCATTTCCATCCTGAACATGTATCACCGTAAGGGAAGAAATAGGAGGTAAAAGATCAAAGAAGAATCATCCCCAAGCAGGGGACTAAGGAGCAGAGACAAGGAGAAGGGAGATTATTGAGAAAGGCCATTCCTACTGGGAGACCAGGGAAGAGGGCTTTGGAGGGGTCACCTCTTGTTAGGGGCTTCTGGGTACCTATCAGTGATGCCACATGTATCAAAGAGGACCTCAGCATAGAATCCAAGCCGCCGGCCCTCCACCAGAGTCAGGTTGACCAGTTGACCATCCACCTTGAGCAGCTCCATGCAGCCATGGAATGCCGTCTGGTTGGAGTGGCAGTCCCATCGACTGGCTGGCTTGGGACAACCTGGAGCAACCACCCCTGTGAGACCCTCCCCAGGGGAGACCCCAAAGACCCTCCCCCAGGGAGATGCTGAGGGGGAGCTAGACATAAAGGAAGAAAGGGGGCTACAACCAAATTGTAGATGGCAATGACCTTCCACTCCCCAAGGCCCCAGAGGGGAAAGAGGGCTTGATCCCTCCAAAATTCTCCATGTGGCCCCATCTGGGTGAACTTAGATAGAGCCTTCCCACCCAGAAACAGAGGTCTGGTCAGGTTGGCCCCCACTTACCCCCAAAGAAATATGAGGTCCCTGTCCGGATCAGCAGTGGATATGAGACCCTGACCTCTGCCCCCTCCACATCATCAATGCTGATGACTGCATGGTTTTCCTGTGCTACAAAATTCACCTCGTGCCAAAAGCCGTCATTCAGTCGGTACCCTGGACAAGAACGGATGATGGTGTGGGTGGAGGGAAGCAGCAACTATGCTAGAAGAATGTTCTGAGTGGGGAAGCAGCAGCCCCACTGTGTCCCAGTAGCAGCCTGTGTGCCCCTGTGATTACACTTCTCACACCCAGTGGAGACCTCTCTGAATGTCTCTTCATTATCCATGACCCAGCAACTGCCACAGAGTCTGCATAGTTATAAATGAGTAACCAAATCTCCAGGGGCCCTCTGGAACCGGAGAATACCAGGACTCCCAGGCTTCCCCCTTCTCCAAGAATACTTAGTCCCTCAGATCCGCCTCCTCACTGCCTCCAGCCACTCCCACCTTTCCCATTACCCTGGGGCCTCCTGCCCTTCCCCCTTCACTCCCTCTCCCCTCTCCAGAAGGTAAAGGCCTCAGTCCAGGCCTACAACTTTCCTCTACACTTCTCTTCTCTTCTTGTGCCTCCCCCGAAACGCCCTCACCAGCAGCGAACTGAAGCTTCTTTCGGCCGCTCTGCGCGATGGACACGTTGACCTGCCCTTCGCTGAGCGTCAGCTCCACGTGGCCCAGCCCGTCCCCCAGACGGGAGAAAAGGAGAAGCCCGGTGAGGTCCCAGGTGCGGAAGCGAAATGAGACTGCCAGGCGGCCGCGGCGTGGGAAACCGGGCACTTGAACGAAGTTGTGAGGGCCTCCGAAGTTGATAGGGTGCGGTACCGGGTCCAGGCAACGAAAAGCCACCTTACCCTAGGGGCAAAAGTGAAGACGCATCAACACCCGTGAGCCGCCTCTGCCTCAGCTGGGAATTCAGTTTTCACACCGGTCTAAGACCCTGGTCACCGCCCTCCTTCGGTGTTGGCGGGGGTGAGATCTCCAACCATGACGTGACCTCTTCCCCTCCAAGCTCGTCCATCTGTGGAGTGAGCCCCAACCCAGTCGGCCCTCGGAACTCTGCTCGCTTGCTCTCGCTGATCTCCACCGTCTGCGACTCCACCGCTTCTCTCCTTCCAGTATCGAGAGGCAATTTTGGACCACAGACCTGGCTCCTGCCAGCTTCCCAACAGAGCCCCAGAGTCGGAGAGGGGTGAGGGGGGCATATCAGAGAAGCCATCGATTCAAGTCCCTACTCAGCCACCGTGCAGCTGCACGACCCCTGGACAAGCCACTCCCTGTCTCTGCGCCTTACGTTCCTCATCTATGAACTAAGAAGGTGATTGGACCCGACCACTACTTCTTAACTACGGGCCTGCGTGGCTCATGCACCTCAAGTGCGACCCGCTCCCCTCCCAACTTGAGCATCTGGCTGGGGACAGAGGGATCCTCGGCTTTTATCTGATGTTCACTATCTCTTCCCGCTCCACCTCTTTGCTTTCCACGACGCTTTGGTATCCTGTCCTCCCAGACCCCCCTGCCCACTGGCCTCGAAGGTGATCCGGGAATGGCGCCGCACGGCCAGGTCTGCGATGTTGACGCGGTTGAAGATTACGTTTTCTATGCAGCCGCGGAAGTTATGCCGATAGGCCAGGTTCTTCCGCGCGGCGCCCACCAGACCTCCGATGAACATCTGCGGGAGGCGTGGGGAATGAGGCCTCTTGGGCACAGGAGCGCGCCTGCCTTTCTCCCGCGTCCCCACCGTGTGCTTTCCCAAATGCCAGGTGGGACTTTGTAAAAGACTTAAAACACACATTTCCCTAGTGTCGGTACTAAAGCTCGCTAGGCCTTTCAAGGCTTGAGTTCAAGCTCTGACTCCAACACAAATTGGCTGCACGCCCTTGGGCAAGTCAATTAGCCTGCCTGGGATTCTTATCTGCAGATGGGGTCAGGGTCTTTAACAACGCCACAAAGTTGTGGGAGGATCCAAGGGAACAATTTTCCTACCTTGCCTAGTCCCCAAAATCTGGATTTCCAAACCCCATCTCATTAGTTCTAAAATAGTGCCTGGGAGTCTGCATGCTAACAACACCATCACCCACAAAAAAAAAAAAAAAAAAAAAACAACACAAGACTTTTTCTGGTGAGCGGCAAGTTTGCCAAGGGCTGCTAGGATATTCAGGAATTGGAATGCGAAGTCTTTGAAAAAAAAATTTTTTTTAAATAGAGGTAGGATGTCACTATGTTGCCCAGGTGAGTCTTGAACACCTGGCCTCAAGCAATCCTCCCACCTCAGCCTCCCAAAGTGCTGGGATTACAGGCATGAGCCACCACCCACAGCCTGAATGCGAGGTCTTACCTCTGAGAGACAGAGAAAAAGAGAAAGAGAGAAAGGGAGAGACCGACCTGCACTCACTCATCCAGCATCTACCCTACCACGAAATAGCACCTCCCTAGTCTCTCACCTCAGTGTCCAGGTTCAGCCTCTCGAAGTCTCCATTGAGAATAAAGCGCTGCACATAGCCGTCCAGGGTGAAATTTACGTCGCGGCCAAATCGGTCCACCCGCACGTAGTGCCAGTGCTGGTCATTGAGGACTCCGCCTGCGCTCACGGTGGTGTGACCTGGTCTTGGCTGGATAGGGCTGCTGCCTGAGGGTGGGGCAGGACAGAGTGAGACCTCAAGCCAGGAGAACTGCATGGAGTCCAAGCTCCTAGGCAGAGCAGCAGCGTGTAACAAAGCCCAGGGCAACCAGGGAGAGTGAGCGAATAGATCAACAGCCACTGGCGAGTGTGTGACAGGGTAAGCCATTTAGCCTGGCTTCCTGTCTGTAAAACTGGGAACACATGAGCTGCTTCTATTTCATGTGCGGGTGTTAGGAAAAGCTGATGAGATACAGTGTGTGTGTGTGTGTGTTTACAAGGAGGGAACTGAGGCTCGGAAGTGCCCCATCCGAGGTCACATCTCTGTGTAGTGGTAGAGCTGAGACTGGAATCCAGTTCTCACTCAACTCCAGTGTTTTGCTAGCATCAAATGCTACAAGAAAGGGGCAGTTTGGTCCAGGCCTTAGAGAAGTGGAAGACCAGGCTGAGCGCGGATGTGCGGAGGAGGTGCCACGAAGAGGGCGGTGAGAGAGCTTCAGGGGTTGGCTCCGCACCGCACCCGGTCGCCGAGCTCACCCAGGCTCATGTGCAGCAGCAGGTGTGCCCCCTCCAGCTCGAGCGTCACGTAGTCGCCCTGGGCGCCCTCGGCGTGCAGCAGAAGCCCGTCCTTCTCCTCGGTCTTGAAGCTGAAGGCGAACACGTCCCACAGGCTTCGGCTGACCCCTCGCGGGAAGCGGTAGGAGATGGCATCGTCGCCGTCGAAATAGAGTATGTCGGCCTCTGCGCAAAGGACCGTAGGTGGGCCGGGAACTGGGGAGGCTGTCTCCCGGGCCCCCTCCGCTCTCTCTGCACACTTACTGTATGGGCAGCCATAGAGGCCGAGCCTCAGGCCGATCTTGCCGCGTGGGTTCCAGGCCAGGGGCACGATGCGGATGTAGCGCGCAGTGAAGTGGAAGTGCAGGTCATGGCGCACCACCGCCGACTCGTTCACGTTACCAAAGAAGGTCTGCGGGGGTGGGGGGAGAGTAGTAACCACGTCCCGCCCTCTGCTTCTTTTTTTTTTTTTTATTTTATTTTTTGAGACAGAGTCTCGTTCTGTCGCCCAGGCTGGAGTGCAGTGGCACGATCTCGGCTCACCGCAACCTCTGCTTCCCAGGTTCAAATAATTCTCTTCCTCAGCCTCCCAAGTAGCCGGGATTACAGGCGCCCGCCACTACGCCCGGCTGATTTTTTTGTATTTTTCATAGAGACGGGGTTTCACCATATTGGCCAGGCTGGTCTTAAACTCCTGACCTCGTGATCCACCTGCCTCGGCCTCCCAAAGTGCTGGGATTACAGGCGTGAGCCACTGCGCCCGGCCCCCCTCTGCTTCTTTCTCCATAGCCTCCCAGCCCACCACTTTCACACCCAGCCAATCTGGACTTCTGGAAAGTAAACACTCCTTGGTCTTCCCTGCTTGGGGACTTTGCCCGCACAGTTTCCATAAAGTGTCCTCTCCCACAATCCTATTATTTCCTCAGACCTGAAATCAAATGTCTCCTCCTTAGGAAGCTCTCCCAGGTTTTACCCTAAAGTGTGTTAAACCCTGTGAACCGAGTGTTTCGCTCACGTCCTAAACTGACAGTCCCTCTGGACAGAATCCCTGGAGTGGAGTCACTGCTCCTCGTCCGAGCCTTCACCACCACCCCCTCCATTTTCCCAGAGGCTGGTGCCCGGCCCAGAGCCTGGAGCAGAGGAAGCTCCCCAAGTGTTACCGCCTTGGCGCCCAGAGTACCGAGTTGTGCCCTCGCTGGTAGAACGGTGTCCAGCTGTCCACTCGGTCGCCGTAGAGCAGCATGTAACGTGTGACCCAGTCCCAAGAATTAAAGGATCCCTGTGTGGCCACGGCCCGGATCCGGTGCTTCTTCATTAAGTCTATCTGGAGCCAGGGATTCGGATCCCCAATCCGTGGTGACCACCCGCTTATGCCTACAGAAGGGACAGGAGCTTTAACCGGCGGCTATCCCTCTCCCCGAAGTCCTCCGGAGGCCCCCACCCTTCCGCGGTGCGCTGCCAGTTCGCAGCTGATGTTCCGCGGAGCTCACCGTGCAGCCTGGCGAATCGCGGCGCAGTAAGGAGACTGTAGTAGGAGGAGGCGCCCAGGGAGCGTGCATACAGGGGACCCACCAGCTCCTCGTCGCAGCCGTCTAGGGTAGGGAAACCGACATGTTAGTCAGCGCTGGCCCCTCCCAGACCCTTCCAAAGGCCGGCCCACTTAGCGACCGAAGCTTCCCCTTCTGTGCCCCCAACCCCCACCCCCAGAGGCACACCCAGCCCTACCTTAAAGCCATCTATTCAATCCTGGCTGCAGCAACAGCTGCATGCTCAGAGGAGGCTGCCTTCTCCTTCTAGGGAAACCCCTAGGCTACACCCATAGGCCCAAGGCCAGACCCTCCCTAGCTAGCCCAATACCTGCCCTGGTTTAGTACTTTCCCAAACTCAATCCTAAACCTCAGCATCTTCCACAGTCTAAGTCAACCCAAGACACCAATCCAGCTCCAACCCTAGCCTCAATCCAACTCGGCCCCCAAAACCTGCACCATCCCCAAATACAGGCCTTGCACCCAACCTCAGCCAGTACTAGCACCATCACCAGCTCCATGTCCAGCCTTAGCATCAGTCAGGGGCACCAGCTCCTGCTTGGATCCCTGCCACAAAACAGCCCCAGCCACAAACCCCAGCCCTAGCCACAAACCTCACCCCTTGGCCAGCTCCAAAGTCCAGCCTCAAGCCCTGGCAAAACCTTAATCCTAGTATCGGTCACCAGTATACACTTATCCCCCGGCCCTAGCCTCAAACCCAGGCACCAGCTCCTGCTTGGATCCCATCCCCAAATCCCTGCCCGCTGACTTCATCCTCGCCCCGGAGCCCAGCCCCAGCCCCGGGCGCGCGCGGCAGCCTCAGAGCTGCAATGCGGAGCGCGGGGGAGAGGCAGGAAAAGATGAGAGCCAGCGGGCGCGCGCCGGCCGGGAAGGACCCGCGACCACCCAGCCGCAATGCGGTTCGGGGCCGCCCTGCAGGCTCTGGACTCCTGGGCCCAACCCCACCTGCCTCCAAGCCCAACACTCACAGTAGCCCCAGCCCTCGGCTCCTGAGACCGCGGCGAGCAGGATGCAGAAGAGCCGGAGACGCATCATGCAGGGCTGACGGTCCCGGCAGCCGCCTCCCTGTGAACGGCTCCGGCTAGAGCTCGAGTTCTGGCTTGGGCTTCAAGCTCTCCTCCTGGGGTTTGCAGCAGACCGCTCTCTCCTCCTTACCCAGCCCTCCCTCCCTCCCTCTCTCCTTTCGCCCCCAAGCGCTCTCTCTCTCCCCTCTCTTTTCTCTCTCTCTCTCTCTCTCTGGTTCCTGGTCCTCCGTTCTTGTCTCTCTATCCTCTCCTTTCCACCCTCTCTCCTCTCACCTCCCCCCTTCCCCAGCCTCTGTCTCCTGGCACGCGCCGGTTTCCCGGACCCCGCGCAAGCGCGTGCCTCAGCCCTGCTGCGAAAGGGAGGGGGTAGAGAGCCTCTAGCCACCGGGAAAACCCCAAGTAACCCGAGGCTGCCCGGGACTAGGGCCACAGGGGTGAGGACAGGGAACCTAGGGCCAGAAGCATCCTGAAAATTTCAAGAAAAGGGAGGTGGTTTGGGGGAAGGGTGCCTGGAAATGGAATGAAGGGTAAGTAAAAGAATCTTCTAGTAAAATTATGCTTCTAGAGCATAATTTTCTGAAGGCAAATTATGCTCTAGGAGTGGTGCTGGGCACTGTGAATTTAGCATTTTTGCCCTACTCCACTTTGCAGATGAAAAACCTCAGGCTTAAAGAGGTCAAGAAACTTAGTCAATATCACACAGCAAATGATTATATTCCGAAGCCCGTTCTTTCTTCACTGACAAAGACAGTAAATTATTTTTTCTTTCTTTCGTTCATTCTTTTTTCTTTCTTTCCTTCCTTTTCTTTCTTTCTTTATTTCTTTCTTTCCTCCTTCCTTCCTTTCTTCTTCTTTTTTTTTCGTAAAATCCAGATCCTGCACAAGAGAGTAAAGTCTTTTGGAGGAGGTGGAATGGGAAAGTGACCCCGTAGACCCTAATCCCCACCTCCCTCTCGGCCCCTCTCCCCGCCTCTTCCTTCCTGTGCCGCTAGTAGTTTAACTTCTGCCCCCTGTGGCTATACCTCAGAAACCTGTGTAGCCAGAGATGGGGACGGAGGCCACAGAGCAGGTGGGAGTGGGGGCAGGGAGGGGGAGAAGGGTTACAGAGAGGGAGGAGACAGGGAAGGAATGGGATTCCCCACCTGGCAATAGGACTCTGCCATCCTATGGCTTATTCGGGATTCTTGGCGCTATCTCAGACTAGGGGTCCTCCAGATAAATGGGCTGGTGGTGTGAGGCTGGGGTTGTGGGACAGGGACTAGGGCTGAGGGGAAAGGCGGGTTGAACCTAGAGGTCCAGGGTCCCACCTGGGCCCTGAAAAACTGAGTCCCAACCCTGGAGACCCCCTTGGCATGAGTGGTTCAGTGTGCTGGTATTGGAGGTACAGGGAAAGTGGGTAGGAAGGGAAAGAAGAGAAACAGAAACCCACTCCAGACCCAGGTTGGAGTCCAGGGCTCAGGTCTGAAGCAAAGCCTGCATATGGGCATCCTTCCAGGAGAGGGCGCTGCAAAGGGAACTGAAGCTGTGGGATTTATTAATAATACAAACTTTGGGCTGGGTGCGGTAGCTCAGGCCTGTAATCCCAGCACTTTGGGAGGCCAAGCTGGGCGGATCGCCTGAGGTCAGGAGTTCGAGACCAGCCTGGCCAACATGGTGAAACCCCATCTCTACTAAAAATACAAAAATTAGCTGGGCGTGGTGGTGGGCGCCTGTAGTCCCAGCTACTCGGGAAGCTGAGGCAGGAGAATCGCTTGAACCCGGAGGCGGAGGTTGCAGTGAGCCGAGATCGTGCCATTGCACTCCAGCCTGGGCGACAGAGCAAGACTCTGTCTCCAAAAATAATAATAAATAATAATAATAATAATAATAATAATAATACAAACTTTGTATTATGGCCTTTGGAGAACACAGGTTCTCCCCATCCATCATTTTCCATATTGCCATCTTCACAGCAAACCTTGAGAGGTGGGCTGGTCAGGATTTATAATCTCAACATTATAGGTTAGGTAACTGAGGTCTAGAAAGAGCAAGTGGCTTGCTCAAGGTCACCCAGGAAGCTGGAAGCAGAGGTAGGAGGGGTGCAAGGGAAGCCAAGGCCTGCTGAAGGTGTGCTAGGAAGAGTCTGGAGAAGAGCTTATGTCTCCCCGTATACTGTTACATCTGGCCACACAGGAGCTCTCAGCTTGGAAGGCAAATGTGGGCGGGGGAGTTGTGTGGTCAGATGTGTCTCATAAGATCCCGCCTCTCATTTGACCCTCCCAGGTTTCCTGGGGCCATTACTCTGGGGATGAAGAGGACGCATACTCGGCTGAGCCACTGCCAGAGCTTTGCTACAAGGCCGATGTCCAGGCCTTCAGCCGGGCCTTCCAACCCAGTGTCTCCCTGACCGTGGCTGCGCTGGGTCTGGCCGGCAATGGCCTGGTCCTGGCCACCCACCTGGCAGCCCGACGCGCAGCGCGCTCGCCCACCTCCGCCCACCTGCTCCAGCTGGCCCTGGCCGACCTCTTGCTGGCCCTGACTCTGCCCTTCGCGGCAGCAGGGGCTCTTCAGGGCTGGAGTCTGGGAAGTGCCACCTGCCGCACCATCTCTGGCCTCTACTCGGCCTCCTTCCACGCCGGCTTCCTCTTCCTGGCCTGTATCAGCGCCGACCGCTACGTGGCCATCACGCGAGCGCTCCCAGCCGGGCCGCGGCCCTCCACTCCCGGCCGCGCACACTTGGTCTCCGTCATCGTGTGGCTGCTGTCACTGCTCCTGGCGCTGCCTGCGCTCCTCTTCAGCCGGGATGGGCAGCGGGAAGGCCAACGACGCTGCCGCCTCATCTTCCCCGAGGGCCTCACGCAGACGGTGAAGGGGGCGAGCGCCGTGGCGCAGATGGCCCTGGGCTTCGCGCTGCCGCTGGGCGTCATGGTAGCCTGCTACGCGCTTCTGGGCCGCACGCTGCTGGCCGCCAGGGGGCCCGAGCGCCGGCGTGCGCTGCGCGTCGTGGTGGCTCTGGTGGCGGCCTTCGTGGTGCTGCAGCTGCCCTACAGCCTCGCCCTGCTGCTGGATACGGCCGATCTACTGGCTGCGCGCGAGCGGAGCTGCCCTGCCAGCAAACGCAAGGATGTCGCACTGCTGGTGACCAGCGGCTTGGCCCTCGCCCGCTGTGGCCTCAATCCCGTGCTCTACGCCTTCCTGGGCCTGCGCTTCCGCCAGGACCTGCGGAGGCTGCTACGGGGTGGGGGCTGCCCCTCAGGGCCTCAACCCCGCCGCGGCTGCGCCCGCCGGCCCCGCCGGCCCCGCCTTTCTTCCTGCTCAGCTCCCACGGAGACCCACAGTCTCTCCTGGGACAACTAGGGCTGCGAATCTAGAGGAGGGGGCAGGCTGAGGGTCGTGGGAAAGGGGAGTAGGTGGGGGAATACTAAGAGGCAGGGACCTAAAGGGACTACCTCTGTGCCTTGCCACATTAAATTGATAACATGGAAATGAGATGCAACCCAACAACTGTTACTATTTTTGAGTCACCGACTTGGAAGTGATTTGTGGCAGGGCAGAACCGGTGGGTTAACACCCCGCCCCCGCCCCCCGGCCCCGCCCTGCGTTTGGCTCTCTGAGTGGAAGACGCTGAGGGCCTGGGTGGGGGTGGGGGGCTGCTGAGTCTGCTAAAGCTCTAGCCACTGACACCCCCTCCACCGTCACCTGGCCTCAGCCAACAGAGGTGAGGTGGGAAAGCTGCCAGGCAAGGAGGGGCGGAGGTTCCTCTTGCAATACTGTAAGGAAGAGCTTTCTAACAACCAGAGCGCTCTCCAGTAATGGCTGCCTTAGCAAATACTGAGTTCCCGCTATTGGAATGTTCAAACTGTCGGGGACGCTGTGGGCCTTTGCGTGGTGTGGGGGGAGGGGGAGGGGCAGGGGATTCCCGTTTCTGGTGGGCGTTTGAATTACATTACCACTTTAGAATCCCTTCCTAGTGTCTGTGATGGAAAGAAAAAATGAAAAAATTAATTGTAAAAGTTGAGTTGAAGTTTTTCACCTTGAAGAAAAACCTAGGAGGGATTGCAATCTGCAAATTTCCAGAGTAGTTATCATGGGTGTGGTGGGGGTGAGGGATATTTGCTGTTCTCCATCTTCTCTGGGGACTGGGTCAGAGGAAATGCACTGAGCTGGCCGGAAAGAGAGAGGTTGGATATGGGAAAAAACTTCTCTGCAGGCAAGGGCCTGGGATCCAGACCGGGAAGATGGTTGTGGTATCTCCATTCCTAGGTAATCTCTCAGTACAGGCCACTCTCATCTGGAGAGAGGCCACGGCCGAGATGGCCTCCTAGACACGCTCGCCTTGATTCCCGGTCTTTGTTTTACACAATCACAGCGGGGAGGATAGTGTTCACGTGCGACAGTTCTCGCGGTTTAATATCGGTCAGCAAAACTGTCCCCACCGCTCCAGCCGGGAGTCTAGGGTCGAGAAGGGCGGGGCGTGGCGAGGAGGTCTCAAGGGAGGTGCTGACCTGACTGCCCCGCCCGTCCCGCCCTTCCCCGCCCCTCCCCGCCCCTCCCCGCCCAGCCCAGCCCTGCCCAGGCTAGCAGTCCTCAGAGCCTCCGGCAGCAGCGGCGAAAAGGGGTCCCCCACGGCCTCTAGGGGCCAGGATCCAGGGAAGGCCCGGAGACGGCGCCGATCCTCAAAGGGTCCCGCACGCCAGCCACTGGGGACCGACCTGGAACCCTCCATCGGAGATCTCGGGAATCGCCGCTGAGTCAGCAACGCGCGCGCGCGCGCCCGCGGAGGCCGCGGCCCCGCCCCGGCCGCCTAGCGCCTGAGTTAACCCCTTCCTATACAGAACCGCAGGATATTAGCCCTAAGAGACCTCCACTATTCGGAGACCACAGAATTCCTTAGAATCCCAAGCCACTCTCCCCAGCTGAGTTCGGTGAGCTGTGAGCTCTATATTCGATTTTATTTCCGGCCTAGGTCTGCACGTTCCCAGAGTGCCTGCCTCAACTCCTTCACCTCGAAAAGGAGGTGAGGCCGAGTGCAGTGGCTCACACCTGTAATCCCGGCACTTTGGGAAGCCAAGCTGGGAGGATCGCTTGAGCCCAGGAGTTCGAGACCAGCCTGGGCAACATAGTGAGACTCCATTTCTACAAAAAATAAATTTAAAAAATTAGCCAGGCATGGTGGTGTGCGCCTGTAGTCCCAGCTCCTGGAGAGGCTGAGGTGGGAGGATCCCTTGAGCCCAGGAGTTCGAGGCTGTAGTAAGCTATAATGGCTCCACCGCACCCCAGCCTGGGCAAGACAGCGAGACCCTGTCTGGAAGAAAAAAAAAGGTGGGGGAGAGCTGAATCAGACCGAGAAACTCGAGAAACTGGACTCCTTCTCCCCAGACGTGGAGGGCCACCTCCAGAGCTGTGTCCTTGCAGGTCTGGTGTCATCCTCTTAGTAGCCAAGGCGTTTCCCTTTCTCAGGGACCCTGAGACGAGACACGGGTTCAGAGAGCAGCAGTTGGGTTTTCCTCTGTCCTGTGCCAAAGCTCCTCAACAGGGTTTTTAATTTGTTGGTTGGTGAGCCAAGAGTTAAAACAAGAGCCTGAAGGCGGGCTTCCGTGACGTCACTAGCACCCCGCGTCCGACCTCAGAGACTGGGGCGTGGCTAACATAACCTCGTCCCCTCCCTCCCTGTTTCCCCGCCCCTCCCCGCTGTCACCAAGCCAGGGGCACATGATGCAACCCAACGCGGTTTCAGCCGTCTGATTGGTAGCCGCGCCCGGCGCCAGGCACAGGGATTGGACAGAGGAGGCTGTGACGAAACCTGGACCCTGCCTAGTAAAGAAGGGAGGAGAGAAAGAAGAGAGGGGGGGCCCCCGAGAGGGAGGGGACCGGGGGGCGGGGTCCCAGCTCTGTGCTCGCGCCCCCAGCGCGCCAGTCCCGGGGCTGCAGGGAGCGCAGCGCGCGCGGCCCGGGCCCCGGCCACCGGACGCCCTACCGGACACGACCCTCCCTGGAGCTTGGACAACTGCCCACCTCGGACGCTGCACCGGACACTGCCCCCCACAGGGCTGGACACTCCAACGGACACTACTTCCCAGCTCCGGACATTGCTCCCTCCTCTCCCGGGGCCCTGGACGCTTTTCCCCCTCCCCCCTCCGGGGGCCCAGACACTGAGCCCCCCTCAGCGTCTGGCTAGCGTCCCCTTGCACCCCAGCCCAGGACACTGCCTCCTCCCTGTCCTCTTCTCCCTTCTGCTCCTCCCACCTCATCTTTCCCCTGCTCGGGTCGGAGCCCCGCCAGTTCCTCCGACCCCCTGCTGCTCGGCCGCGGCTGCCCGCGCCCCCATCCCCAGCTCCTCGCCCGGATGCCTCTCCCCGGGGGACTGTGGTGGCTTCTCTGCTGCCGTCGAGGCTTCACTCTTCTGCACCGGGACTACGGGGACGGCGAGCTTAGCGGGGACGGGGACGAGGACGAGGACGAGGAAACCTTTGAGCTGCGGACCCCGAGTCCAGCTGGCGGCGGGAGGGTAAGTCCCGGGGGTTCGGAGCCTCGTCTCAGTCACTCTCGCTGTAACCGGCCGTCACGCTGATCCGCTCCAGCCTCCAGCCACACGCTGCGCTCTTGGCGAACTAGGGACGAGGGAGAGTTTTTTGCCTGGGGGCCAAAGCCCCCGGGAGCTCTCGGAGCAGCAGCCCTACTCGGGATGTGCCTGTGGGCCTCCCGCTGCAGGCTGGGCGCTGTCCACCTGCTGGGGGCCCTGAGGCAGGGGAGGCGTCACGCGTGGCCCGACCTGGCCCTGCCTCTCCCTTCCCCGCTGGGCCCGCGTCCCATCCCGTCTCCTTCCGCCTCCGCCAGCGCCGAGGAATGTGGCGAGGCCGGCTGGGCGGCTCGAACGCCTGGGTCCCCCTCCGCTCTCAGTTCGCAAGCGCGGAGGCCAGATGCGAGAGCTCCCGCTGCGGAGACCCGGACGAGGGGGAGAAGTCATCCCAGGATTGGGGTCTGTGGCGGGGACCCCACGGAGAGGGAGGTGGGGGCTCTTTGAGGACCCCTCCTCATTACCCTGCCACTCAGGACAGAACTCTCGGCTTTCCCCGGTGAGGCTCCTGGGAAACCCCTGAGAGGATGGATGGTGAGGGACACTGGGCTGCTGCCTGGTTTTGTCGAATCTCCCCGTGGGGAAACGGAGGCACGATTGGTGTGGGAGACCTCCATCCCTTGACGTCTCCTCCCCTATCCCTCCTGCACACTGGCGGCCAGACTCCCGTGTGCTATGGGCCGGGTCAGGCTCCCATCCCCCGCGCAGGGGTCCCCAGCAGGCCCAGTGGCTCGGTGCCCGGCTGGGGCGGGCTGCGCCGCCGGGGCCGGCGCCAGCACCTGGCGGAGGCGGAGGGTGGATAAATATAGAGGGGGGGGAGGGAGGGAAGCAGGGCACTGAGATTAGGGGAGTTAGCCTAAGAGGGTGGTCAGTACCTGCCACATGTGGTGTGGCTGACAGCCCCACTCAGACCTTCCAGAAAATAGGTGGAGGTTCACGTAGGAAGGGCGCAGGACCCAGGCGTCCCCAAGCTTCCAGCTTGGGCAGGGTCGGCTTTACCAGGCCATTGCCTCCCTCATGCTCCACCTCAACTCCCCCCTTCCCGGAGCCTGGGGACAGGTGTCCCTGGCCCCCTCCCCCACCTCCCCCTCTTGGCTCTAGCAGTCTGTGAGCAATATGAGGATGGCACGGTTCCCGCCTGACTGGCCTCCGGGTTGGGTTTGTGGCCTCTCTCAGACCCCAGTCTACTGTTGAAGTTCCAGGACAGGGGGAAGGGAGGAGGAGGGGGAGGGGGAGGACAAAACCCTGAACTACACCTGCCTCCAGAGGGTGTGCCATTCCTCAGTCTGGCCCGCCCTTCCTAAGCCCCAGCAAAGGGGCAGGGTCTCTGCTCACCGTTGAGTCTCAGGAGTGTCTATGGGAGAATGTAAGACGCTTTTGGAGAAAGCCCTATACTGAAAGGGTCCCTCTGCCCTTCATTCACCTCTGTGCCTACCACCTGCCCTGCCTTGGCCAGGGAGGCAGTGTGGAAGAAGGGAAAATGAGGAGGAGAGGGTGCTTTGGAGCCTGGCAGAACGAGCTCACCTCTCCTGTTTCAAAGATGGGGAAACTAAGGCCCGGAGACGGGAAGAGACTTGCCCAAGGTTCCACAGTGAGTTAGTGGTGGGGCGGGAATTGGAACCCAAGTCTCCTGACTCTCTGCCCAGTGCTCTTTCCACCCTACCCTACCCCTGATTGTATTTTCAAAGGGTAACTGAGAGGAGCCTCGGCTCCTTAGCTCCTGCTGTTCTGGAGAGCTTGTCCTGTTGAGACTGGCGGGAGGGGCGAGCCCAGCGGCTCCAGCGTGCTCCACCCTAGTCAGGACCCCACTCTGTGACTCCTTCCTCAATCCCCTGAGCAGCCCTGTCCTGAGGGCAGAAGGCACGAACCTTGCACAGGAAGGGCTCTGACCCTGAGGGCTTCCCCGCCTGTCTCCCCAGGGTCCCCTGGAAGTGACGCTGACTCAGCCAGTGAGGAGCGGGCCTGTCTCCAACAGGTGAGCTACGCCCCTACGTCCCATAGTCTGGAGACCCCAGCATGTTCCCGGGACCCCCATCCTCTCTGTCTCCCCTAGCGGTTGTGCAATAAGGGAGAGGCCCTATGCCGGACGCTGTGGTTTGGCTGCGGTCCCGGGGGGCGGTCCGGCTGGGGGCGCGGGGAGAAAGAGGGGGGTCGGGGCTACTTCTGGTTCGAGGTCAGAATGGCCCAGCGGTTCCCACAGCCTGGGGGAGGGGTGCCCAGCTTGGGAGCAGACACCTTTGCGGTCTGGGGAGCCCCTACAGAGGAGCCCCCTAGAGGCAGAGTGGAGGCCCAACCCTCCCTCCCCTCTGGCCCAGGCTGCAGAGCTGGGAGGAGACTTGGAGCCTCATCCCGGAGAAAGGGCTGCCGGAGGATGACCCGGACACCGTTGTGAAAGGTAGAGATCCCCCTCAGTGCACTCTGGAGGCCCCCAATCCCAACCCCCTAGGGATTAATGTCTCTACTGATGTCCCTTCCCTCCCTCTCCGGCCCCCAGGTTGGCTGTACCGGGAGCCCCGCGGAGGAGGGGCGCGGCCCTGGCTGCCCCCGCGCCGAGCCTGGTTTGTGCTCACGCGGGACTCCCTGGATCAGTTCAGCAGCAGCGGGAAAGGGGCGCGGCGTCTCGGGAGCCTCGTGCTCACCAGCCTGTGCTCGGTGACCGGCCCAGAGCGCAGGCGTAAGGAGACAGGTGAGACCTCCTGGGGACTCTCCTACCTTCCTGGGCAGGAGCCCCGGCAGACCCTAATGGCCCTCCCTGGCCTCTCTTTTCCCCAGGTCTGTGGTCAGTGACTGTGTCTGGTCGGAAACACAGTGTCCGCCTCTGCTCCCCACGCCAGGCAGAGGCTGAGCGCTGGGGGGTGGCATTGCGGGAAGTGATCGCCTCCAAGGCACCCCTGGAGACCCCCACCCAGCTACTGCTCAGGGACATACAGGTACACACCAGGGAGAGCCGGGAGAGTGGTAGACCCCAAACCTTTCTGGGCTCGTGAGGAACTCCCTTCCCCATCAAGGTGACCCTCTCCCTGGCCCCCTAGGAAAGTTGCGGGGACCCAGAGGCCGTTGCCCTCATTTACCTGAGGAACCCGATTCTGAGACACACTAGTGGAGCCTTGTACGCCCCGCTCCTGCCCCTGCCCTATGGAGTCAGTGCCCCAGGTGAGTGGTCCCATGGCCCAAGTCCCCTGGATGGGATGGGGTGGTTCAGAGGTAAGAATCTGAATCCCTTAACTGACAGGGATCTAAGCATCCTTCAGGGACCTGCCAGCTCCTCACTTTTCGAAGGATGAAGGTGAAACTGGAAGCTGGCCAGGGTGGAGGGGAGGAAGCCAGCACACACAAAAGGGCCCCCTTTGGCCACCTTCTCTATGGGTCTCATTCTGACTACTGATGTTCCTTCAGGAGTTTGTACACTCTCCTATTTTTTCATTATCCTCTTGAGACCATGCCATATTACCTTTACAAGTGGTAGAAAAACTACCACTTTTGTAGAACGTGCTGGCCTCATCCAACTGTACTTCTCCTTAAACGGTGTAGTGACTGGCCCAGGTCCTAAAGTCAGAGGATTCAAGGGTGCTGGGAGAGGAACCCCGGTTTTCTGACTCCTAGTCCAGCCTGTTTTCTGACCTATGGTGGTGAGCCTCAGTATGGAGTTACAGAATGTGGGGTGTGAATCTACAGCCCTTCCCGGCCGTCCCTCTCCCTAAGTCCAAATCCAGGCTTAGAGGGATTGGGAAGGGGATTCCTGGGAGGCAGAGGTTGAGAGTCTGGATCCGTGGGACCACTGCTTTCCCTTCACTCTTCCTGTCGTTCGTACCCTCCCCTCCCTGCCACCCCATCCCCTTATATTCCCTCTGACCTTCCCCTGGTTCATGCCTTCCTCCCAGGGCGCAGCTCTGTGTCCCCTCTCCAAACCGTCCCTCCGCCCCCACCCTCCCACAGGTCCGGGCTATGCACCCCTGCGCGAGGAGGCGGTGCGGCTGTTCTTGGCGCTGCAGGCGCTGGAGGGGGCGCGGCGCCCCGGGCCCTTGATGCAGGGTGTGCTCCAAACCTGCCGGGACTTGCCCGCGCTCCGGGATGAACTCTTCCTGCAGCTGGCTAAGCAGACCTCGGGCCCTGCAGGTCCCCCCGGGCTCCCGGCTACCCAAGACCCTGCGGCCCTGCGGTACTGGCAACTCCTCACCTGCATGAGCTGCACCTTCCGACCTGGGGGAGCTGTGCGGGGGCACCTCCTGGGGCACTTGGAGAGGTGAGAGGGGCGGGGCGGGGGTTACGGCCTAGGCGAGGAGCTACCGGGCTGGGAGAGAATGAAAGGTCTTTTGCAAAAGACTTGGTAGGTAAAGAACCTAGTAATACATACAGTGCCTTTGTGGGAGATACAAGATCCTATCTCAGTTGTGAGTGGATGAATTACAATAAAACGGCCCCCTTGGGCTGAGGAGTTATGAAAACGCTGCTTTTCCTCCAGCTGATGCAGGCCAGCGCCAGGGCTTAGGAAAATGTAGTAAAGTGGCTGGATTTCGATTTCAGGCCGAAGGAAGATCACGAAGACTTTTGGAAGTGGTAGAGGCAGTTGGGAGAAAGCTGCCAGGGGACTTGAAAAGTAATTCAGCTCTATGCAAAGCACTGGGGACAGATTTAGAAGAGCCTTCAAAGAACTTGAGTTGGGGCGGGGAGGAAATCGGCTAGATAAAATAAACTATAAGAGAAGAAGGCAAGAGGGAGGGGGAGAAGGAAAGCCCTTGGAGTATTGATCCCTGGGTTCCTCCTAACCCAGGACCGAGCAGGCACTCCCGGACTCGGAACTGGCGGAATATGCGCGCTTCATCCGGAAAGCACTGGGCCGGACGCGCGGCAGAGAGCTGGTGCCCTCGCTGGCGGAGATTTCCGCGTTGAGCCAACGGCAGGAGCTGCTGTGTACCGTGCACTGTCCGGGGGCTGGTGCCTGTGCTGTGGCCATCGACTCCCACACCACGGCGGGGGAGGTGAGGCCAGAGAAAGGCCCCATGACCTCCAACCCACCCTGCCAGCTTCTCACGCCTGTCTCTCCCGCTTCCTGGACCCTAGGTTTGCCCCGAGTCTAGATTATTTTGGTAAGGGAGGGAGTGGTGGTGACAGGACTAAGAGACCCCTTCCAATTGAATCAACCCCTCCCAGAATCCTGGCAAGACCCCTGAGTGGTCTAACTTTCCCCTCACCCTCCTCTTCTAGGTGGCTCGAGAGCTGGTGGGGCGGCTGGGCTTGGCGCGGAGCCGCAACGCATTCGCGCTGTACGAGCAGCGAGGGGCCCAGGAGCGAGCCCTGGCTGGGGGGACCCTCGTGGCCGACGTGCTCACCAGGTTTGAGAAGTAAATGTCCAGCCCCAGCCCTGCTTTCTATTAGCCCATCCACTTCTCAGCTGAGGTCAGTCTCTAAGCGGACATTATCCAGCGCTTGCCCCTGGCCCTGCGCTGTGGTGTTCGCTGGTTTACAGATGGACCTGCCCGCCGCAGGTTTGCAGTCCGACTGCAGCATCATCTCCGCTGTCGGCTCCACCCAGGCCCCGCCCCAAACATATGGCCCCGCCCCCACCCCAAGCTGCCCTCGCCGTAGGGGTCCGGCTTCTCCGTAGCGCTTCGTCCGATCCTCTTATGCAGCTTGGCGGCGGAGGAAGCTGGGTTGGAGGACTCGCCCGACTCCGGGTGGAGACTATGTCTGCGTCTTCACGGACCTCTGCACCCTGAGGGGCTGTCCCCAGACGGTCACGAACTGCCTTTCCTCTTTGAGCAGGTGAGGCTCTCCGGCGTTCACGCCTCCAAACAGACTCCCAAGCCTGAACCCCTGGTTTTCTGGGCCGTCTCATTTCATCACTATGGCAGCCCCTCGGGAGGCTTGACTGGAACCTAGACCTCCTCAGATTCCGCGAGGCGTTTTCGCGACGGTTCCGCCGCCGCTTGTGCACTGACGCCGGGTGCCTCCCCTGCAGGCTCACGCTCTGCTGCTGCGGGGCCGGCCGCCCCCACCCGACGACACGCTGCGCGCCCTGGCGGCGCTGCGCCTGCAGAGCCTGCACCGGGACTTCTCTCCGCGGGTGCCCCTGCCCCGCCTGGACCGCCTGCTCCCGCCCCCGGCCCCGCCGCGCGAAGACCCGCCCCGCCCGACCCCCAGGCCGCCCCCTTCCGCTGCCCTGCTGGCCGGGGCGCTCTGGACCCCGGGCCTGGCCAAGAGGCGGGCGGAGCGGGCCCGGCGCGGCGGGGCCGGCCGCACTGCGGGAAGCATTGCCCGCGAGGGAGGAGGCGGCGCCGGCACGGCAGCTGCCGTGCTGGGCGGCTGGAAGCGGCTACGGGGCATGGGCCGAGCTGAGGCCATGGCCACCTACCTGGCCCTGGCGGCGCAGTGTCCGGGGTTCGGCGCTGCTCGGTATGACGTTCTGGAGCTGAGCACGGTGAGGGGGAGAAGGGAGAAGGGGACTCTGGCGGCCCAAGCCCCACACCTTTGCCCCAGAGCCACAGGTCCCACGGAGGGTCACGTAATTCCCCACATCCAGAACAGCTACCCATCTCAAACCCCAGGAGTCACCAGCCCTTGGGCCCTCACATCCCCGGAGCCTTAGCCCCCTCCACACACGTGCTGTGAATCAGAGGGGGATCAGGAAACTCCTGCTCACAGACACCCATCTCCCCCTACCAAAAATAACGCTGGGCTCCTTCCACCCTGACTCTGCCCCTCTGTGTGCAGGAGCCTGGTGGGGGTGCTCCACAGAAGCTGTGCCTGGGCTTGGGAGCCAAGGCCATGTCCCTCTCCCGGCCAGGGGAGACAGAGCCCATCCACAGTGTCAGCTATGGCCATGTGGCCGCCTGCCAGCTAATGGGCCCCCACACCCTGGCCTTGAGGGTGGGAGAGAGCCAGCTTCTCCTGCAGAGCCCCCAGGTGAGTGAGAAGAGGAGTTGTGGGAGGAGGAGAGAAGGGAAGCGATGTCAGGAAGCATTTACAGAACACCAAACATGGGCCAGGTAGAGCTCTAAGCACTGGGGATCCAGCAGTGATCACAGACAAGCTGAAGGAGCTTACACTAGAGTGGAGTCAGACAATAAACAAGGAATCCCAGGCTACGAAGACAGTGAGAAATGCTACAGAGGAGTGATGTGACAGGAAGCCAGGGAAGGGTTCTCAAAAAGGGTGCCATTTAAGCTAGCCAGGGAAGACCTGGGGGAACAGCATTCCAGGTAGAAAGAATTGTAAGGTGGCCGGGTGCAGTGGCTCATGCCTGTAATCCCAGCACTTTGGGAGGCCGAGGGGGGCGGATCACGAGGTCAGGAGATCGAGCCCATCCTGACCAACATGGCAAAACCGCATCTCTACTAAAAATACAAAAATTAGCTGGGGGTGGTGGCACACACCTATAGTCCCAGCTACTCGGGAAGCTGAGGTAGGAGAATTGCTTGAACCCGGCAGGCGGAGGTTGCAGTGAGCCAAGGCACTTCAGCCTGGCAACAGAGCAAGACTCCGTCTCAACAACAACAACAACAACAAAAAATGTTAGAAGAGCAGAAAGAACCAAGTATAACTGGCGCACATAGAAGTGAAGGAGAGAGGCCGGCCGTGGTGGCTTACGCCTGTAATCCCAGCACTTTGGGAGGCCGAGACGGGTGAATCACGAGGTCAGGAGATCAAGACCATCTTGGCTAACACGGTGAAACCCCGTTTCTACTAAAATTACAAAAAATTAGCCGGTCGTGTTGGCGGGCGCCTGTAGTCCCAGCTACTCGGGAGGCTGAGGCAGGAGAATGGCATGAACCCGGGAGGCGGAGCTTGTAGTGAGCTGAGATCGCGCCACTGTACTCCAACCTGGGGGACACAGCGAGACTCTATCTCAAAAAAAAAAAAAAGGAAATGAAGGAGAGAGAGGAGAGAGTGGTGATAAGGAAGGAAAGGTTGCAGGGCCAGAGCACATAGGACCCTGGTGGGGAAGCTGGAGCCCTAGAGCCTGGAGAAAGGATGAGAAAAAGAAGAGAACCTGGCAGCCCCTGTTGCACACTGACCTCTGCCGTCTCTTAGGTGGAAGAGATCATGCAGCTGGTGAATGCCTACTTGGCCAACCCCTCCCCCGAGAGGCCCTGCAGCAGCTCTTCTCCTCCATGCCAAGACCTGCCAGACACCTCCCCTCCCAGCCAGCGCCCGGGCCTGGACGAGCCCCAGGGACAGTCTGGCTGCTTGGGGCAGCTGCAGGACTGAGCCTGCCAAGAGGTCACAACTTCCCTCCTGCCTGCAGCCTGGGCCAGGACTGCTCTGAGATTTGAGGGAAACATGGACCCTTTTGGCCCTGCAGGGACAGGGCACATCCCACACCCAAGGGCTACAATGGGTGTGGGCAATTTTCTAGTTTGTTTCTTAATTTATTTGTAGAAGAGAAGCAAAAAAAAAAAAAGTTTCTTATTTACACAAACCCTTCCTGTGGGAGTGTTATTCAGTGGGACAAGTTGGAACCCCATAACGCAGAGCCCCGCCTCTGGGGACGCCCACACCCTGGGCTTTTACCAGGCTCTGGGGGAAGTCTGGACACCACAGGGCTTCACCCTCCCCCTCCTTGACCTTCCAGACTTAACCTCCTCCTGGCCAGTATGCTGCCACAGGCTTGTGGGTGGAGCAGGCCAACAGGCCTCATTGGAAGCTGGCAGTTACTCACCCTCCCTTCTCTACTGAGTGGCATACAGATGGCCTCCTGGAATCCCTGAGGCTGGAGGGCAGTGAGTCATCAGATCTGGCACTGCCCATTTCTTACTCGGTGTCCAGCTCTGGGCCCATCATTGGTGTGCCTAATGCTTTGGGCCTAGAATGGAGAGAAGCTTGGGGCAGATAACCAACCCACGAATTTCTCTGGCACAGAAAAGTAACTCAGGATGTGCTCAGCCCTACTCTTGAATTCTGTTTCTACTTATCAGGTTGGGTTGAACTGGATTGAGTTCCTGGAACTCTCATGGCCCTGGGCACTGGGAATCTGGAATCTTGGCTCTCCTGGCCTGCTCAGAATGTAGTGTGCCCTCCTTCGGTAGACCCCACCTCCTCTGCCCTGAGTGGAAGAGGTTGGGGCAACATTGACCCTCATTGGGACAAGGCATAGGCACTGAGGAGACAGCAAACCTCAGTGAAGCTCTGTAATCTTGAGACAAGGGCTGACTCTTTTAATACTAAACAGCCTAGTTTAAGGTGAGGGATGCCAGTGGAAACAGTGAACACACTAAGATTTGGACTAAGTGATAAGATGCTGGAGGAGGTGAAGGCCACCCTACTGTCAGATGCCTAGAAACTGGACCTCTTCACCACCCCCCGTATTCACAGATCAAGCCCTGGCTATACTGACAACCAAGCTTTATTACTTTATTAGAGCTGAACAAGCATATTAAGAGTTAGGGCATGGAAGGGAGGAAGCAGGACCAGCTCATGGGCTGGAGATGAACCAAGAAGGGTTGTCCATGAGGTGAAATTGGGTCAGAGGGAGCAGGCATGGTCGAGGCTGTGGTTCCCATCCAGAAGGAGAAGGAGTAGTGGGGAGGGAAATCACTGCTCCTGGGTGCCCCAGGAAATGTAGTCTGGCTCGGTGGCCGCATGGTACTCATCAATGAGCTCCTGAACAACCTCCCTAGACCTGTCCATCTCATCAAAGTTGTCCTTGAACATGTCCTCCTTACGGAATTGCTCGAGGAAGGCATCCCGCTTCCGCAGCTTGTCAAACTGCTGGCAGGAACTTTCAAAGAGCTGAAAGAGATGAAAATCTCCAAAATGCGAGCCAGGGGTTAGGAGTGAACTTGGGGAAGATGATGAAGGTGGCCAGTAGAACAGACTCTCCTAAGAAGAACAGAAACCTAGACTCACCGAGGAGATGCTGGTGTGGTTGGCCATCATGAGCCCGCTGACCCGGTGGGCCGAGGGCAGGTAGGGAGACTTCCTCGACAGGGCCACCTGGATGCTGGCGGGGCCCCACGGGATGAAGTTGGCCAACTTCCGTTCCCGGATCCTCTGCAGGCTCTTGTGGACCTGGGGTGGGCACAGGAGCAGTGGAGGTGGCCTCTCCTCTACCCCTGCGGGTCCGGGGCACGGGATGAAGGGGCCTCCCCTACCTGGGTGGGGTCCACCTCTCCCTGGATGATGTTGAGGATGGCGATGTAGCAGTGGTTGGTCTGGCGGTCTCGGCCTGTGGACACCATCACGTTCTTGGGCTGCAGCAGCCGCCTCATGACATCCAGGACCGTGGTCTTCCTCACACTGGCCACCTGATGGGACAGTGAGACAGGGACCCGGCCAGCGCTCAGGGCACAGTCCCCCTGTGGCTTCTCTTTGGCAGAAGCCAAAGGCAGAGGGAGGGTGGAGAGCAAGTCAGCAAGAAAGTCGCCCGCTCTGTGCCAGTCCCTGAGCGCAGTACCTTGGGGCCCTCAAAGGGCAGCTCCTGGGGGGCAGTGGGGAAGAGAGAAAGGCTGGGGCAGGGCCTGTTGGGCCCAGGGCTGGCCTGGCCTGGGACACTGAAGGCTGCTCTTACTGACTGGTCCGTAGTGAGCGGGGTGTAGCCGGTCATGAGGAAGTGGAGCCGTGGGGTGGGAATGAGCGAGGCGATGAGGCCGATGAGGTCATTGTTCATGTAGCCAGGGTAGCGCAGGGTGGTGGTGCTGGCCGACATGATGGTGGACACCTGGGGACACGCGTGCCATGTCATGGGGCTCGGCCTGGGTGGGACCTTCCTTCCCCAGATGACCCTCCAGCAAGGAGGGCTTCCAGTCCAAAGGAGTCCGGGAGTGGGGGCCCACCAGCTGGTTGATCTGGGAGAAGGACGGGTTCTGGATGTGCAGGCGGTCTGTGGCAATCCGGTTCAGGGCTGTGTTGTCCAGCACCACCTGGGGGGACAGAAGAGTGTCACAGCATCTTGAGGATAAAATGGGCATAGAAATAAGATACTGGCTTAGCCCCTGCTGAACTCCAAAGCCAGGAAGTAGGTTTGTTAGTTTAAAAAAAAAGTACTGAGGCCGGGTGCTGTGGCTCACATCTATAATCCCAGCACTTTGGGAGGCCGAGACGGGCGGATCACAAGGTCAGGAGATCGAGACCATCTTGGCTAACACGGTGAAACCCCGTCTCTACTAAAAATACAAAAAATTAGCCAGGTATGTTGGCAGGCGCCTGTAGTCCCAGCTAATTGGGAGGCTGAGGCAGGAGAATGGCGTGAACCCGGGAGGCGGAGTTTGCAGTGAGCCGAGATCATGCCACTACACTCCAGCCTGGGGGACAGAGCAAGACTCCGTCTCAAAAATAAAATAAAATAAAAAATAAAATAATAAAATAAAATAAATAAAATAAAAGTACTGCTGGGCATGGTGGCTCAGCCCTGTAATCCCAAGGCCAAGGTGGGAGGACCACTCGAGGCCAGGAGTTGGACACCAGCCTGAGCAACACAGCAAGATGCCATCTCTGTAAAAAATATAAATAAAAAAGTATAAATATATATATAATATATATACATATAAAAATATATATATAATATGTACACATATAAAAATATATATAATATATACATATATAAATATATATTATATATATATAAATATAAATAAAAAATAGAAAAGTACTGTTTCTGGGGCACCATGAGATACTCTCGGACTACGCAGGGCAGTAAACAAACACGTGAGTACCCACATGTGCCATACACTGTGCCTGGCTCTGGGGAGACCACAGAGAGGAACAGGCACCGTCTTTCCCTTCATTAGGCTTACAGTCTCGTGGAGGGAGGCACACTAAATATAAAACAGAAAAGTATAGTTAACTCCCTGAAATACACATATAGGAATCTGATCTTGACTGAGTAGTCAGGAAGGGTTTTGCTAAGAAAGTTATCCTTGAGCTGAGAATACAAGCATGAGTGGACATTAAGTAGGCAAAGGTGGGATATGTGGTGGTGTGGGGAAGGTATATTCACTTTGTTGAGAGTTTTGCTGCCTAAAAGGATTCTAAGAAACTTAGAGGTCAGGACTTTATTTCCTAATTTGGCCCACAGGTATGGCTTTGTTGGTCTTCTGTTTTGTGTGTATAGGGGCTGAGGAAGGGTGGGGTGAATGAGACTCACTGGCCTGAGGAGACACACCAAAGTCCTCTACCCTTTTTTTTTTTTTTTAAACACAAGGTCTTGTTCTGTTGCCCAAGCTGGAGTGCAGTGGTGTGATCATGGCTCACTGCTGCCTCGACTTCCTGAGCTCAAGCAATCCCCCCACCTCAGCCTCCTGTGTAGCTAGGACTACAGGCACATGCCACCATGCCTGGCTAATTTTTTTTTATGTTATTTTTTGAGGCAGAGTCTCGCTCTGTCACCCACGCTGGAGTGCAATGGTGTGATCTTGACTCACCGCAATCTTTGCCTCCCGGGTTCAAGTGATTCTCCTGCCTCAGCCTCCAAGTAGCTGGGACTACAGGTACATGCTACCAGGACTGGCTAATTTTTTTTTTTTTTTTTTTTTTGAGACGGAGTCTCGCTCTGTCACCCAGGCTGGAGTGCAACGGTGTGATCTCAGCTCATTGCAACCTCCACTTCCCGGGTTCAAGCAACTCTCCTGCCTCAGCCTCCCGAGTAGCTGGGACTACAGGCATGCGCCACCATGCCCGGCTAATTTTGTTTTTTTAGTAGAGACGGGGTTTCTTCATGTTGGTCAGGGTGGTCTCGAACTCCCAACCATAGGTGATCCGCCCGTCTCAGCCTCCCAAAGTGCTGGGATTACAGGTGTGAACCGCCGCACCCAGCCCTAATTTTTGTATTTTCTGTGGAGATAGGGTTTCACATGTTGCCCAGGCTAGTATTGAACTCCTGAGCTCAAGCAATCCATCTGCCTAGGCCTCCCAAAGTGCTAGAACTACAGGCATGAGCCACCACACCCAGCCCCTCAACTCTTTCTTTGCTCACCACACAGTCTGCGTTCTGCGTCAGTCTCTTGAGTGTCAGGAGTGAATTGTAGGGCTGAACCACCACGTCGCTCATCTCGTCCTGGTAGGGAAACACTGAGTAAGTCTGCACTAGCTTCTTGGGGTACCTGAGAGAAAAGAGGATGGTGGCATAGTGAACTGGAAGGACTCCTCCATCACTGCCCATATGTGCCATTTTGTACAAAAGGGGTGAGGGCAGAACTGAGTCTTCAGAGCCAAAAAGGATAAGCCTGAAAGCTTCAAATTCTGTAGATCCCCTCCCTTCCATAGGTAAACCCCCACCCCCCAAAATAGCTTCCAACATGGTCCTTGGGTGGGTCTGTCCCTATGACTCAAAAGGGGTAGTGGCAGACTTTCTAGCTCAAGAGAAAAAAGCAATGACATTACCCAGGGAACCAGGGTTAATGCCCTCTCCCCAAACACAGGCTTGCCTGTCATTCAGTCGCTCCAGGAGGTAGGAGCCCAGGCCAGAACCCGTACCCCCAGCGATGGAGTGACACAGCACGAAGCCCTGTGTGTATACAGGAATAAACAGACTCAGTTTCTCCTGCCACACTCTCACAACACAATTCTGATACCAGATGGGTGGGGTTTTACCACACACATCAGGTAAGCAGTCAATTCTACAGTAGATGCCAGCTGGGTATCCACTAATTCACTTCAATTCTGGACTACCTACAAACTGTCCCTGACTTAGGATGGTTTAATTTAAGATGTTTTGGATTTATGATGGGTTTATCAGGACATAATCCCATCTTAAATCAAGAAGCATCTGAATTACAATGGTTCAATTTACAATTTTTCAACTTCATGATGGGCTTATTGGGTTATAACCTGATGCATTTCTACTTATGGTATTTTCAATTTTTTTTTTTTTTTTGAGACGGAGTCTTGCTCTGTTACCCAGGCTGTAGTGCAATGGCCTAATCTTGGCTCACTGCAACCTCCACCTCCTAGGTTCAAGCCACTCTCCTGCCTCAGCCTCTCAAGTAGCTGGGACTACGGGCATGCACCACCATGCCTGGCTAATTTTTTTATTTTTAGTAGATACGGGGTTTCACCATGTTGGCCAGGCTGGTCTTGAACTCCTGACCTCAAGTGATCTGCCCGCCTCAGCATGCCAAAGTGTTGGGATTACAGGCGTGAGCTACCGCACCTGGCCTCAAATTTGTTTTGGTTTTAGCGACAGGATCTCACTCAGTCCCCCAGACTGCAGTGCAGTGGTGTGATCATAGCTCACTGCAGCCTTGAATTCCTGGGCTCAAGGCATCTTCCTATCTCAGCCTCCAAGTAGCTAGGACTATAGGCATGCACCACCATGCCTGGATAATGTTTGTATATTTTGCAGAGATGGAGTTTCACCATGTTGCCCAGGCTGGTTTTGAACTCCTGGGCTCGGATGATCCACCTGCTTCGGCCTCCCAAAGTGCTGGGATTACAGGCATGAGCCACTGTGCCTAGTCGATATTTTCAATTTGTGATGTGTTTACATCCTGATAAACCCATTATAAGTTGAGGAGTTATCTGTACCTGAAGATAGCATCAGATCCCACAGAGTGAAGGCTCAGTCCCACAAGACTCTCCCACTTCCAATGCCAATATAAGCTTCAGGTTGTTTTATCTGTGCCTCTGACCAACCGGCTATAAATCGAGGTTCTCAGGACTGCTCCTTGGGTTCAACTAATTTGTTAGAGTAGCTCACAGAACTCAAGGAGACACTTACTTACGTTCATCCATTTGTTATAAAGGATATTTTAAAGGATACAAATAAACAGCCAGATGAAGAGATACCGAGGGGAAGCTCTGGAAGGGTCCGGCGCACAGGAGCTGCTGCCCTGTGGCGTTGGGTTTGCACCCTCCTGGCCTGTGGATGTGTTCTTGTTCACCTTCCTGGAAGCCCCCAAACTCAGTCCTTTTGGATTTTTATGGAGGCTTCATTACACAGGCATGACTGATTAAATCATTGGCAATTGGTGCTCTACTCAATCTTCATCCCCTCTCCCTTCCCCAGAGGTGAGGGGTGGGCCTGTAAATTCCAACCCTCAGAGCACCAGGTTTGTTCCCCTGGCAACCAGCCCCCCATCCAGTGGCTATCTGGGACTTTCCAAAAATCACCTCTTTAACATAAGCTCAGGTTTGGTTGAAAGGCACTTGTTCCTCAGTACAGTGGTTAGTAAAATTAACTAATTAAAAATAAAATGAAAGATTAAACTAAAAGAAAGGGGCTTGTTATAAATAACAGAAGACTGTCTTTCACCTTTATCACTCTGGAGCTGTTCTGGAGCTGTTTCAGAAACCAAGGACAAAAGGTCAAATATTTTAACAAAACATACTATTATTGCTCTAGTCCCTTAGGAAATTACATGGGTTATAAGAGCTGTAAGCCAGGAACATATCACACCCAGCATGGGGAGAGATGGAGAGGCAGTCTCCAAGGATCTGGGGGAGGGACTTCGGCTTAGTTCATTCCCCATTCCCAAAACGCCCATGTCTCAAAACTTCCTCTTATGCATCCAGGCTGAGGCTCCTTGGGAAGGTTTGGAGCTGGAGAAGCAGCTGAATGACTCATGCTTAAGGGGCCGGTGCCATTCAGATTTATGACTTCCTTGAGAACAAAGATTATATCTTATTCACCTCAATATCCCACATCTGATGCTCCATAAACAGGTTTTGAATTGAATTGCTCCCCTCATATTACCTATCCAGGCCACCTCCTGACCCTTCCCCAGCACTCTTCAGCCTCCCTGCCCATTCCTTCCCCCACTCCATAACTTCACCTCTAAACTGTCACTTCCATCTGCTTCTCGGTCTATGATGTCAAAGATGTCTTCATGAATTTTCTCACCCTGTATAGAGACATGGAAAGGGAGGGTCAGGCCAAAGGTTCCAGAGAGCATCTTTTCTCAGCACAGCACCAAGAATTCTGTCTACCCTGGAATATTGTTGCCACCCTGAAGCAGAGCCTAGGCTGTAGCCCTCAACCCAGAAGTGCTACTATTGCAAATGATTTGCACAAAATTTGCATAAACCTCTCCCTGGCTGTCCCTCTTGTTCGGGGCATCCTTTTGTGTCTTATTTTCTGTCAGTCCGGCCAAATTCCTAGTAGCTTGAGCCTGCCTTGCCTCTGGATGGGAATATCAAAGGTCTCTGGAATGGTCGCCTGGACACCTGGGAGAATCCGCTGGCCCAGTTGTTGCCAGCTCCTCCTCCATGTTCCGACAGGTAGATGTTCTCTGGATTGTAGAGCTTGGCATAGGGGGAGTTGAGGATGGAGTGGATCACCCGGGGTTCCAGGTCCAGCAGCACCGCCCGGGGGATGTAGTGCTCATCGTCTGCCTGTCAAGGGGAGTCCAGGAGGGGGCCCAATCAGCTAGGGCGGCCCAAGTCCGAAGTCTTCCCAACTCTGGCTCCCTCCGGCCCTCCCTCCTCAAGCCAGCCGCCTGGCCCCTCTGCCCAGCGGGGTTCCCAGTACCAGGCCACTCCCTTCCCTTCCGCCCCTTTGGCCACTGCCGCCCCTGGCCAAGTCGCTGGGGGCACCTGGTAGAAAAAGACGTCCTTGCGGTCAGTGCCCTCGGTGGCGAACTCCTCCACGATGCCCTCGGGGCTGATACCATGCTCGGCGCACAGCTGTTTCCAGAACTCGAACCCAACTGGGGGAGGGGGGAGATGCCCGGGTCTGCTGGAGCCTTAAGGCCTGAGGAGCCCAGTTTTAGTCTCAGAGGCTGACACGATCAGAGGGTGGACCCAAGATGCCTGGGTCTGGTAGCTGCCCCAGCCCCGGGCTGGAGGCGCAGCTCTCGGTCTGGGTTATCCAGAGCAGCAGGGCAGGGGGTTCATGGAAGGGAAAGGGGGACTGGTGGAAGACAGGCACTTGGGTGGGACCCGAAGGGGCAGAACCAGAGACCGGCGGGGCCGGCGCTCGCTTGCTCACTCTGGTTGCCGCACTGGCCCAGCTGCAGGGTGATGATCTCCCGGGGCATCGCTCTTCAGACGTGGGCGCGCGCCAGCCCCGGCCTGGCGAGAGTCACGGCTGAGACGAATGCCTGGCAGCCAGGCGCGCAGGACGTGGGGAGCGCGCGCTCTCTTCGCCTCTTGACGCGGATGCTCGGTCTGCGCGTGTGCAGCGCAGGCCTCTCCTCGGCCGGTGGGCCGGGGAGCCCAACCTGGGCATCATTTTCTCCCTCAGCAGTCGCAGCCGGAATTCGGCACAGGCGCAGAGTCAGGCCACGCCCGCTCCTGCCCACCGCTCCGCGCCTGCGCAGTGAGACTCGTTGGGGGTGGCAGGGTCGGAACCTGGATGTGTTGGGGAGGGGAAGAGCGGGGGAGGGGAGGAAAGGGGAGAAGCGACCAGGTGGATGTGCTTGTCCACGTGTGAGGAGTCCCCTACCTATATTGGTAGGTGAGGACTCTGTCAGCTTTGCTAGATCCAAAGGCTAGAAGCCAACTTTTCTTCGTTTAAATTTCTATTTTTTAATGGTGTTACAATACATACACATGTATGTTACCTTTTTATTTTTCAGAAGGGTCTCGCTCTGTCGCCCAGGCTGGAGTGCAGTGGCGCGATCATAGCTCACTGTAGCCTCGAACTTCTGGCTTAAGTGATCCTCCCACTTCAGTCTCCCGAGTAGCTGGGACTACAGGCGTGTGCTACCACGCCCAGCTAATTTTTAAATTTTAAAAATGTATTTTTATAGAGATGGGAATCTCACCGTGTTGCCCAAGATGGTCTTGAACTACCGGCCTCAATCAGTCCTCCTGCCTTGGCCTCCCAAAATGCTGGGATTACAGGCATGACCCACCACTCCTGGCCTAAATTTACCATTGTAACCATTTGTAAGTACTGCATACAGTTCTGTGGCATCAAGTACACTCACATTGTTCTGTAACCACCACCACCATTCTTTTCTAGAACTTTCTCATCTTCCCAAACTGAAACTCTATCATGATTAAACAGTAACTTCCCCTTGACTACTCTAGGCACCTGATATGAGTGGAATTATACAGTATTTGTCTTTTTGGGTCCAGCTTCTTTCACTTAACATAATATCTTCAAGATCCTTCCATTTTGTAGCATGTGTCAGAATTTCCTTCCTTTTTACAACTGAATAATATTCCATTGTATAGATGTATCACATTTTGCAAAACCATTCATCCCTCCATGGACATTTGGGTTGCTTCCACCTTTTGGCTATTGTGAATGTTGCTGCTTTGAATGTGAGTGTACAAATATCTGTTCGAGTCCCTGCTTTCAATTATTTTCGATATACACCCAGAGGTAGAATTGCTGGATCATATGGTAATTGTGTTTAATGTTCTGAGGAATCGCCATACGATTTTCCATGGTAGCTGCACCATTTTAAATTCCCACCAGCGATGCACAAGGGTTCAGTTAAATAAATTTTATAGGAGGCCATTGATTTGCACTGAGCTCCTGTGCTCGGCCCAACAGACCAAACCAAAATGGAGTCACTCATGCTAAAGTTCCATGTCACTAAGCAACACTAAGTTGTTTATCAAACCTTCAGAGGAATCAGGAGCGGGAAGGAAGAGCCAAAACCCCAAACAAGCCAGTGTTAGCCGGCATGATACGGAAGTCCTTTCTGCTTTAACCTTTACAAGAAAAGTAACTTTGAAAGGACCAATCTGCTTTTTTTCTTCTGTTTCTATTTTTCTCTACCCTTTTTTGTCCATAAAAACTAACCTGTGCTTGACTCATCTGAACACTCATTCTGTTTATTTTATGGAATGAAATGTAGCCTGATTCTAGAATCACAAACACTGTAAATGCCACTTAAGATTTTTTTTTTTTTTTTGAGACAAAGTCTCACTCTGTTGCCCAGGTTGGAGTGCAGTGGCATGATCTCGGCTCACTACAACCTCTGCCTCTCTCAGGTTCAAGCGATTCTCCTGGCTCAGCCTCCCTAGTAGCTGAGATTACAGGTGTGCACCACCACAGCCAGCTAATTTTTTTGTATTTTCAGTAGAGACAGAGGTTTCGTCATGTTACCCAGACTGGTCTCGAACCCCTGAGCTCAGGTAATCCACCTGCTTCATCCTCCCAAAGTGCTGGGATTACAGGCATGAGCCACCATGCTCAGCCAAGTTACAATCTTTTTTTTTTTTTTTTTAGATGGAGTTTCGCTCTTGTTGCCCAGGCTGGAGTGCAATGGCTCAATCTCAACTCACCGCAAGCTCCACCTCCCGGGTTCAAGCGATTCTCCCGCCTCAGCCTCCCAAGTAGCTAGGATTACAGGCATGCACCATCACGCCCAGCTAATTTTGTATTTTTAGTACAGACGGGGTTTCTCCAGGTTGGTCGACCTCATGTGATCCACCTGCCTTGGCCTCCCAAAGTGCTGTGGGATTACGGGCGTGAGCCACCGCGCCCAACCTTTTTTTTTTTTTTTTTTTTGGAGATGTAGTCGCACTCTGTAGCCCAGGCTGGAGTGCAATGGCTTGATCTCAGCTCACTGCAACCTCTGCCTCCCGGGTTCAAGCAATTCTTCTGCTTCAGCCTCCCAAGTACCTGGGATTGTAGGCACGCTCCACCATAGCCTGCTAATTTTTGTATTTTTAGTAGAGACGGGGTTTCATCATGTTGGCCAGGCTGGTCTCAAACTCCTGACCTTGTGATCCCTTCCAAATGCTGGGATTACAGGCGTAAGCCACCGCACCCGGCCTCTGAGACTTTTTATGCAGCCTTGGAATCCTGGGCTCAAGCGATCCTTCCACCTCAGCCTCCTGAGTAGCTGGGACCACAGGCACATGCCACCATGCCAGCTAATTTTTTTTTTTTTGAGACAGAGTCTCTTTCTGTTGCCCAGGCTGGAGTGCAGTGGCATGATTTTGGCTCACTGCAACCTCCGCTTCCCGGGTTCAAGTGATTCTCTTGCCTTGGCCTCTTGAGTAGCTGGGATTACAGGCATGAGCCACCACGCCCGGCTAACTTTTGTATTTTTAGTAGAGACGGGGTTTCACCATGTTGGCCCGGCTGGTCTTGAACTCCTGACCTCAGGTGATCCACCCGCCTCGGCCTCCCAAAGTGCCAGGATTACAGGTGTGAGCCACCATGCCCGACCTTTACAGTGACTTTTCTACATTCCACCAGGCTGGCTGTTCCCTCAGGAATAATCTCCTGTGTCTCTGAATCATATATACCCAACTGTGACTAGAATAGTGAACTGTGAGTCCTGCATCAACCCAAACATGCTCTTTCACTCTGCATACTGCCCCTAAATTAGTCACTCTCAGAATCCATTTTAGTAAATGTTCCTCAGGAAGCTGATGATACTGATCTACGAACTGGAACAATTCCTCCACACTCTACTGTCTGGTTTCGATAATTACTTGGTTCCTTCACATTGACTACCTTCTTGGTAACCACAGGTCTCAGAGGTACTTTCTGTTGTCCCTGCATAATTTCCTCCTTTGTGGGTGACTCTGAGGCTAGTGGCCTGAGCTCAGCCAGACCCACATCTGTGCTTGGTCCAGCCTCAATTCCTAACCCAGCACCCTCTTTTACTTTCATTTTAGCCATTATAGATAACAATAATCAGGGGACTGAATATTTCACATTTTTCTTATTAGTTTGCATTTCCTTATGCATTCAATGAACAAATTCCTGGGAGCTGGATCCATCTCTAAATTCCACTGGTAAGTTTTACCTTTAGTAACTGATCTCAACAGAGTTGTGGCTTCACACCGTGGTGACCACGTGGTCACCCAGGAATTGATGACCTCTTCCTCCACCCTTTTATCCTTTTTCTTCCCAAACCACATGTTTATGTGAGTCAGGGCCATTCCTGCAAATCCCACTTCACTGACACCAATTGTTTAGAGAAAACTCTCTAACCATTTCCTCTACTCTCATGCCACAGCAATCATCCACACAGAAAATTTCTGTGGGCTTTTGTTCCCTACCCAGCAGTGGACACCAGCTGGGTGTCCTTTAATTCAGTTCCAACACCATCTACCCAGAGATAGTGTCAGACCTCATAGGTTGAGGGCTTAGTCTGCAAGACTGCCTCCCTGCCCCTTACCAGTCCCAAGTCTGGGCCTCCAGAACTTCTGACCAGCAGGCTTCAAGTTGGGGTTCTCATGACCCCCTCTTTGGGTCCAATTGATTTGTGGGAGCAGCTCACAGAACTCGGGGAAACACTGACAATTACTGGTTTATCAGAAACCATATTGCAGGCCTAGTGTTGTGGCTCATGCCTATAATCCCAGCACTTTGGGAGGCCAAGGCAAGTGCATCGCTTGAGGTCAGGACTTCGAGACCAGCCTGGCCAACATGGTGAAACCGTCTCTACTAAAAAAAAAAAAAAAAAAAAATTAGCCAGGCGTGGTTGGTGGGTGCCTGTAATCCCAGCTACAAGGGAGGCTAAGGCAATGAGAATCGCTTGAACCCTGGAGGTGGAGGTTGCAGTGGGCCGAGATGGCGCCACTGCACTCCAGCCTGGGTGAAAGAGCAAGATTCCATCTGAAAAAAAAAAAAAAAAAAAAAGCCAGCATATTGCAAAGGATACAGATGAAGAGACACGGAGGGTAAAGTATGAGGGTAGGGGTGTGGAGCTTCCATGCCCTCTCTGGGTGCTCCACTCTCCAGGAACCTCCAGGTGTTCAGGCATCTGGAAGCTCACTGAACCCTGTCTTCTTGGGTTTTCATGGAAGCTTTATGGGAGGGTCTTAAGGCCCACGGTCAGAAAAGCCTAGGAAGGTTAGAGTGAAAGGAGGGCAGAAGAAGGTCAGATACTGCCCCTGAGGTCTAACACACCCAATATTATAACAAAACACTAACAAGGACTATGAGAGTCATGAGCCAGGAGCTGTGGAAAACCAATATGTATCATAACACCATACCATCTTAAAAAAAAAAAAAAGAGAGACAGGAGTCTGGCTATGTTGCCCAGGCTCATCTCGGACTCCTGGGCTCCCTGGGCACAGTGGAACAGCCTGTAATCCCAGCACTTTGGGAGGCCGAGGCGGGAGAAACATTTGAGGCCAGGAGTTTGAGACCAGCCTGGGCAGTATAGTGAGGCCTCATCTCTGCAAAAAAAAATTTTTTTAATTAGCCAAGTGTGGTGGTGGTGGTACCTGTAGCCCCACCCAGCTCCTTGGGAGGCAGAGGTTGCAGTGAGCAGAGATCCCGCTGCCACTGCACTCCAGCCTGGGCAAGAGCAAGACGCCTTGTCTCAAAAAAACAAAAACAAAAACTCCTGGGGTCAAGCGATCCTCCCTCCTCCGCCGCCCAAAGTGCTGGGGTTACAGGCGTGAGTCCCTGCGCCCGGTCCATACCATCTTTTCCTTTATGTTTTGCACGTTTTATACTTTGTTAGAGAAAACATCCCCTATCCCAGTGTCATACAGCTACCTTTCCGTTTTCTTCCCGAAGCTCTGTAAGAGCGTCGCTTGCTCCCTGTAGGTCTCTAGTTCATCTGGAATTTATTTGGAGGCCTGCAGTCAGATAGGATCTACTTTATCTTTTCCATATGGATGGCCAATTGTCTCCAAACCAATTACTGAAGAGGCGGTGCAGCCTCCCCCACCCCCTGGGGCGTTCCAAGTCTTCGCTGGGAAGACCGCTCAGTCTGTCTGTCCGTCTGTCCCTGCCTGGCGGGCTTTCTCTGGGAACCGCTGCAGACGCGCTGGCGAAAGCACCACCGCCAAAAGTCATGCTCAGACGAGAGATTTTGTTTCCTTCTCTCTCTCTCTCTCTCTTTTTTTTTAAAGAACTCGGCCGCTTTCCAGTCCCCAGAATCCTCTGGGCTTCTTGAGAAGTCTGGCTCGCCCCACGCCCGCCCTCTACCCGGCCTTGGCTCAGTTTCCCTCCCCGCACCCCGCAGAGCCTCCTAGCTTCCTCCAGCTCCGGCCAGGAGGAGCTCCAGCGTCCCCCAGGAGGACCCAGTAGTCTCGCCCTCTCAGGGAAGGGTTCATTGCTCCCTCTGAAGTTGAAGGGTGGGGTCGGAGCTCCTTCGTTAGCCTTGAGGCTCCCTTCCCCCAACAGAACCGCTCCTTAGGGGCTGGCTGTTTTCAGAAGCTTTGCCAGGACTGTCTCCCAGTCGGCCCAGGTGAAGCACATGGCTTCAAGAGATGAGAATAAACTGGCCCCCGGCCACGTGAGTCTGGTAGAGCTTTTACATAGTAAGCTAAAGCCAGGCGCGGTGGCGCCATCTGTAGTCCCAGGTACTTGGGAGGCCCAGGAGAGAGGATTGGTTGAGCAGAGGAGTTTGAGCCCAGTCTGGGCAACATAGCGAGACCCCCATCTCTAAAAATAATAATAATAATAATTAGCAGGGTGTGGTGGCTTACGCCTGTAATCCCAGCACTTTGGGAGGCCGAGGCGGGCGGATCACTTGAGGTCGGGAGTTCGAGACCAGCCTGGCTAAAATGGTGAAACCCTGTCTCTACTAAAAATACAAAAATGAGCCGGGTGGTGGCACATGCCTGTAGTTACAGCTATTTGGGAGGCTGAGTCAGGAGAATCGCTTGAACCTGGGAGGCAGAGGTTATAGTGAGCCGAGATCTCGCCACTGCACTCCAACCTGAGCGACAGAGTAAGACTCTGTCTCAAAAAAATAAAATAGGCCAGGCGCGGTGGCTCACGCCTGTTATCCCAGCACTTTCGGAGGCCAAGCTGGATGGATCATCTGAGGTCAGGAGTTCGAGACCAGCCTGGCCAATGTTATGAAACCCCATCTCTACTAAAAATACAAAAATTAGCTGGACATGGTGATGGTCGCCTGTAATCCCAGCTACTTGGGAGGATGAGACAGGAGAATCGCTTGAACCCGGGAGGCAAAGGTTGCAGTGAGCCAAGACCGTGCCATTGCAGTCCAGCCTGGGCAACAAGAGCGAAACTCCGTCTCAAAAAATAAATTAATTAAATTAAATAAAGCAATAATAACAATGATAATTAGTTCATAAACACTCGGGAAACCGGGGAATTAAGTTTCTCCTTTTCTTGTGATTCGTAACAGTGCCTTACTCAAACATATAGTCTCCCAGAAGTTGAAGGATGAGTTTAAGTCTCCCAAAAGTTGGAAAACTTTCTTCAAATCCCAGGCTGTAGGCGAGCAGGTTAGAAAATGTGAATTTGGCCGGGTGCGGTGGCTCATGCACTTTGGGAGGCCGAGGCCCGTGGATCACCTGAGTTGGGAGTTCGAGACCAGCCTGACCAACATGGAGAAATCCTGTCTCTACTAAAAATACAAAAAATTAGCTGGGCATGGTGGCACATGCCTGTAATCCCAGCTACTCGGGAGGCTGAGGAAGGAGAATCACTTGAACCTGGGAGGTGGAGGTTGCGGTGAGCTGAGATCGTGCCATTGCGCTCTAGCCTGGGCAACAAGAGTGAAACTCCGTCTCAAATTAAAAAAAAAGAAAACGTGACTCTGAGTTGGAGGAGTTGCACGGCACAGTTCCTCTCAGAAGCCATCTCTAACACACAGGAGGCTCCTCTCTTCCTGGTCTTGTAGAAATGGGTTGGAAATTGAAATGCACTCGCAGAACTGACCGTAGCTCTCCCAGTCATTAGCAGGGTATGCTTTCCAATCAATATGGGTTAAATGAGATGATGCATGGGCACCTAGCACAGTGACTGACTCATAGTAAGCACTTAACAAATATTAGCCACTGTTATTATTATCACTAGATGCAATCGGAACTGAAGTATATAGCTTGGCTGCTGCTGCAGATGAAAGATTTTTTTTTTTTTTTTTTTGAGACAAGGTCTTGCTCTGTCACCCAGGGCGGAGTGCACTGGCACAATCATGGCTCACTGCAGCCTTGACCTCCTGGGTCCTGGGCTCAATTGATCCTCCCACCTCAACCTCCTGAGAAGCTGGGACTACAGACACATACCACCATATTGGCTAATTTTTGTTTGTTTCTTTGTTTTTGAGACAGAGTCTCACTCTGTCGCCCAGGCTGGAGTGCGGTGGCACGATCTCGGCTCACTGCAACGCCCCCGTCTCAGGTTCAAGCAATTTTCCCACCTCAGCCTCTCAAGTAGCTGGGATTACAGGTGGCAGCCACCATGCCCGGCTAATTTTGTATTTTTAGTAGAGACGAAGTTTCATCATGCTGGCCAGGCTGGTCTCGAACTCCTGACCTCAGGTGATCCTCCTGCCTTGGCCTCCCAAAGTGCTGGGATTACAGGCATGAGCCACCTCACCCGGCTTTTTTTTTTTTTTTTTGTAGAGACGGGAGTTGCCCAGGCTGGTCTTGAACACCCAAGTGCTTATGATCCCACAGATTCAGTTTAAGATAGAACTTTCATGAGGTTGAGCAGAAAGCCCAGGGTCATGGTCCTTCTCATAGGTTTCACATCCAGGGCCTCAAGGTCATGTACCCGTGGCTTGATTGTTGAAGGTTGACTTTAATTGGCTTGGCTGCAAGTTCTCTGGTCCTGGTTGTGATAATGCAGTGGGATGTGCTGTTCCTTAGTCTGAGGCCTTGGTTGGCCTCTGATAATAAACGTAGCATTTGTAAACTAACAAGTTTGTTAAATGTCCAGAGCCTTTCTTGGACATCCCAGGTGGAATAAAACATGTTTTGGGATGCACTTTCATTTCTGACCTTTCCTGAATGCCCAGCCTGTGGTATGTCAGGAGCACAGGTATCTTGTCAAGGTGAGGAGGTAGAGGTGTGAGGTGGCCGAATGAGGCTGTGGCAGGGACTGGGAAGAAGAGCAGCTAATTAGAGCTGCTTCTAGTCATAAGACTGGAATCTTATGACCCCGGGGAGTTTAACTTTTGAAATAAAGAAAAGGGGGCCGGGCGCAATGGCTCACGTCTGTAATCCCAGCACTTTGGGAGGCCAAGGCGGGCAGATTGCCTGAGGTCAGGAGTTCGAGACCAGTCTGGCCAACATGGTGAAACCCCGTCTCTACTAAAAATACAAAAAAAAAAAAAAAAAAAAAAATTAGCCAGACATGGTGGCATGCGCCTGTAATCCCAGCTACTCAGGAGGCTGAGGCAGGGGAATTGCTTGAACCAGGGAGGTGGAGGTTGCAGTGAGCCGAGATTGTGCCACTACACTCCAGCCTGGGCACAGAGCAAGACTCCGTCTCAAAAACAGAACAAAATAAAAAAGAAAAGGAAAAATTAAAACAATGAAGGCAAAGAGCCGACCCTCTTTATGTGAAGGGAGTTGTACTAAATTCATATTTTACATATTTTAGTTGTGAAATAGAACAAAATGGGCTGTTTCTGTAGTTGTGTTTTTTTTTTTTTTTTTTGGAGACGGAGTCTCGCTCTGTCGCCCCAGGCTAGAGTGCAGTGGCGCGATCTCGGCTCACTGCAAGCTCCGCCTCCCAGGTTCACACCATTCTCCTGCCTCAGCCTCCGGAGTAGCTGTGAGTACAGCCGCTGCCACCGCGCCTGGCTAATTTTTTGTATTTTTAGTAGAGACGGGGTTTCACCATGGTAGCCAGGATGGTGTCGATCTCCTGACCTTGTGATCCGCCTGTCTCGGCCTCCCAAAGTGCTGGGATTACAGGCGTGAGCCACCGCGCCCGGCCCTATTTCTGTATTGTTTTCTCAAGGAATAGGAAAAAGAAAATAAGCCTAAAAGTAATCCTGTTTGTAGATCATTTGATTATTCTTTTTTTATTATGCATCTATACTAGGCTGGAACACTGGTATTTTTTTCTTGATAGTTTTTTTTTTTTTTTTTGAGACGGAGTCTTTATCGCTCAGGCTGGAGTGCAGTGGCGCGATATCGGCTCACTGCAAACTCCGCCCCCCGGGTTCACGCCATTCTCCTGCCTCAGCCTCCCAAGTAGCTGGAACTACAGGCGCCCGCCACCACGCCCGGCTAATTTTTTGTATTTTTAGTAGAGACGGGGTTTCACCGTGTTAGCCAGGATGGTCTCGATCTCCTGACCTTGTGATCCGCCCGCCTCAGCCTTCCAAAGTGCTGGGATTACAGGTGTGAGCCACCACGCCCGGCCCCTTTTCTTTATAGATTTATTTGCCATATATTTTTTTTTCTTTCCAACTCTTATTCTAGGTTCAGTGGGTACATGTGCAAGTTTGCACACTGTTTTGTTTTGAGATGGAGTTTCGCTCTTGTTGCCCAGGCTGGAGTGCAATGGCACGATCTCGGTTCACTGCAACCTCCGCCTCCCGGGTTCAAGCGATTCTTCTGCCTCAGCCTCCCGAGTAGCTGAGACTACGGGAATGCGCCACCACGCCCGGTTAATTTTGTATTTCTAGTAGAGACAGGGTTTCTCTATGTTGGCCATGCTGGTCTCAAACTCCTGACCTCAGGTAATCCACCTGCCTCGGCCTCCCAAAGTGTTGGGATTACAGGTGTGAGCCACCATGTCTAGCCTTGCACACTATTTTAAGCTCAGAAAATAGAGATAGCAAACCAAAGTCATATGGTTTTGTGAAGGAGATAGACATAGCAAAAAGTTAGCACCGAGTGTAGAATACAGAACTCTTCGTCTTCGTCTTCCTCTTCCACCTTTTTCTGGGCAACTTTAGCAGGACTCTTTGCGCCATCAGACTTTCCTTTCAACTTATAGACAGCAACATCCTTCTCATACTTTTCCTTCAGCTTTGCTGCCTGAGTGATATAAGGCTGCTTTTCACTGTCATTTAAGTTCTTCCACATCTCACCCAGCTTTTTTGCCACGTCTCTAATAGAGATGCCGGGGTTTGTGGATTTGATCTTGGGGCGGAATTCTGAACAAACAGGAAGAATCCAGACGGTGGCCTTTTGCGGGCATTAGGTTCCTTCTTCTTCTTGCCTCCCTTAGCTGGTCCATAATCCGTAATTTCCTGATCATAGTGCACTTTATCCGCCTTTCCCAGTTCGTTGAATTTAGATTTCTCTTTCTCGGACATTGTCTTCCACCTCTCAGAGCACTTTTTGGAAAATTCTGCAAAATTGATGGGGACTTTTGGGTTTTTCTTCTTATGTTCTTCTCTGCACGTCTGCACAAAGAAGGCATAAGCAGACATCTTGCCCTTTGGTTTCTTGGGGTCACCTTTAGCCATCCTGACTGTATTGTTCGCTAGTCTTGTTCTTCAAATATTATAGCCAGTCATGTCACACTTGCCTGTGATCCCTCCGACACAAAACCACATTCACACCTCAGTGGCCACCAAATCATTCAGCACCACTTCCTTAACTGTGAGCGGTTTGAAGCTACCAGTTTGAGCACTAGTGACTTATTTTTTTCCCCCAGGCTTTGGATAGCTCTAGGGATCTCAACAGGGGTGGAGGAACCAGCTCAACTTTGGCATAGTACCAAAATGTGGCCAATTGAGGTTTCGCATAAGTCACAGCAGCATTGTTCACTAGCGACAGAGTCACCTCTGTGAGGTTACAGACAAATTAGGCCGTGGTTCTAGGATGGAAAGTCTGTCACCCCAAACAGGCAGCTGAACATCCAAAAGATTGGTTTTATAGACAGAAAAGGACTGAGGAAAGCAGAAACAGAGAACAAAAAGTGGATTGGTTGTTTCAAAGTGATTTCCTTACAGGATTGAAACAGAGGGGGCCTCATTATCACGGCAACAGGTAAACTGAGCTCTTTAGATTGGGTGCTGTGAATCTCGTGGTGTGTTTTTTTTTTAATTATTTAATTTAATTTTTTTTTTTTTTTTTTTTTTTTTTTTTGAGACAGAGTCTCACTCTACCACCCAGGCTGGAGTGCTATGGCATGATCTTGCCTCATTGCAAACTCCGCCTCCAAGGTTCAAGCGATTCTCCTGCCTCAGCCTCCCGAGTAGCTGGGATTACCAGCGCGCACCACCATGCCCAGGTAATTTTTGTATTTTTAGTAAAGACCGGGTTTCACCATGTTGGCCAGGCTGGTCTCAAACTCCTGACCTCAAGTGATCCTCCTGCCTTAGCCCTCAAAGTGCTGGGATTACAGGCATGAGCCACTGTGCCTGGCCGTTTTTTCTTTCTTCTTTTTTTTTTTTTTGAGATGAAGTTTCACTCTTGTTGCCCAGGCTGACACAGTGCAGTGGTGCGATCTCGGCTCACTGCAACCTCTGCCTCCTGGGTTCAAGCGATTCTCCTGCCTCAGCCTCCCAAGTAGCTAGGATTACAGGCATGCGCCACCACACCCAGCCTAAAGTACCTTTTTCTGTCTCCATATGACTCCATTTCCCTGCAGCCTCAGATGCCAACTCGTTTCCTCTTTGGAGCTTTCTGCCGCCTAGGCTCTTGCAGTATTCTTCTCTATGGCTATGTCTTTAGCTGCAAATAAAAAAAAAAAAAAGAATCCAAGTCAAGTAGCTTGAACCATAGGAAAAATATACCTCACATTTGAAGAGCTTCAGGGCTGATTAATTTGAAGGCTCTGCAGTGTCATCAGGGACTTGGGTGCCTTCCACCTTTTTTTTTTTTTTTTTGAGACAGGATCTCACTCTATCACCCAGGCTGGAGTACAGTGGCATGATTTTGGCCCACCACAGCCTCAACTTCTGGGCTCAAATGATCCTCTGGCCTCAGCCTCCCAAGTAGCTGGGAGTACAGGCATGCGCCACCATGCCCAGCTAATTTTTTTGTTTTTTTCTGGTAGAGACAGGGTTTCTCCATGTCACCCAGGCTAGTCTTGAACTCCTGGGATCAAGCAGTCTGCCTGCCTTGGCCTCCCAAAGTGCTGGGATTACATGCATGAGCTGCTGCTCCCAGCTACCATCCACCATTCTGATCTACCACCCTGAAGACGATGGCTTGTCCTAAAGGTGCCCTCTGCACTGTTCGAGGATGACTGCAGCAGTGTGTGATGATTAATTGGGTGTATTACTTGACTGGGCTAAGGGATGCCCAGATAACTGGTAAAACATTATTTCTGGCTGTGTCTGTGAGGATGTTTCTGGAAGGGATTCTCGTTTGAGCTGATGAACTGAGTGAAGCAGATGGCTCTCCCAGTGTGGGTGGGCATCACCCAATTCATTAAAGGCCTGAATAGAACAAAAGGATCCAGCAAGGGTGAACTCCCTCCCTCTGCTTGTGCTGAGGCACCCATTTCCTCCTACCCTCAGACTTGGGCTTCCAGACTCAGAGTGGGACCCACATCATTGGCCCTCGGCTGATTACCTGGCGTTTGGACTCAGGCAGAATTACACACTGGCTTTCCAGATTCTCCAGCTTGCAGAGAGCATATCATGGGGCTTCCTGGCCTCCATAACCACATGAGCCAATTCCTATAAATCTCCTCATATATAAATATCTATCTATATATCTATATCTAGAACCTACTGGTTCTGTTTCTCTGGAAAACCCTAATACAAGTCATTCCAATGCTATATCACAACATGAAAAAATGCAGCTAGAGAATGTGTCTTTTCCCATACGTCTCTTTATTTTTAACCAATGAGGAGACCTTCCCCAGAAGCCCCCAGAAGTCTTTATCCTCACATCTCACTGGCCTGTATTGCATTATATGCCCCTTCCTAGATCAGTCCCTGACAGGGAAATTGTGATAACAATGATTGGCTTGGATTAATCAGGACTCATTGCTGAACCACTTGGAGGAAGGGTGGAATGCAAAACGAAATCGAGGCTTTGTCCCAAATGAAGGGGTAGGCAATGAAGCCATACTGACACACGCCAGTTTTCCTTCTGCTTTTTTTGCTTGCTCCTTCACTTTTCTTTGCCACTCACTATCAGGTTCTAGTCTAGTCCTCTTCCAATCTAGGATGTTCCCACACCACATATTTTCCCTGGAAGATCCCATCCATGCTGTTAAATACAATTTACAGGAGGCCATTGCTTTAGACTAGCCTCCTGTCCTAGGCCCTAGGGATCCAGACCAAACCAGAATGGAGTCACTCATGCTAGATGTTACATAATCAAACTGAGCTCTAAACACGCCTATTAAAAAAAAAAAAAGAAAAGAAAAGCCAGGCATGGTGGCTCACACCTGTAATTCCAGCACTTTGGGAGGCTGAAGTGGGTGGATAACCTGAGATCAGAAGTTCGAGACCAGCCTAAACAACATGGAGAAACCCCCATCTCTACTAAAAATACAAAATTAGCCAGGCGTGGTGGCGCATGCCTGTAGTCCCAGTTACTCAGGAGGCTGAGGCAGGAGAATCGCTTGAACCCGGGAGACGGAAGTTGTGTGAGGTAAGCTGAGATTGTGCCATTGCACTCCAACCTGAGCAACAGGAGCAAAACTCTGTCTCAAAAAAAAAGAAAAGAAAATGTGCTTTATTTTTTATTTATTTATTATTATTTTTTTGAGACGGAGTCTTGTTCTGTCACCCGGGCTGGAGTGCAGTGGCGCGATCTAGGCTCACTGCAAGCTCAGCCTCCTGGGTTCACGCCATTCTCCTGCCTCAGCCTCCCCAGTAGCTGGGACTACAGGCACCCGCCACCAAGCCTGGCTAAAGTTTTGTATTTTTTAGTAGAGACAGGGTTTCACCATGTTAGCCAGGATGGTCTCAATCTCCTGACCTCGTGATCCACCCACCTCGGCCTCCCAAAGTGCTGGGATTACAGGCGTGAGGCACCACACCCGGCCAGAAAATGTGCTTTAAATTCAAGAGCCCAGGCACGGTGGCTCGTGCCTGTAATCCCAGCCAGCACTTTGGGAGGCCTAAGTGGATGGACTATTTGAGGTCAGGAGTTTGAGACCAGCCTGGCCAACATGGTGAAACCCCGTCTCTACTAAAAATACAAAAATTAGCCAGGCATGGTGGTGCGCGCCTGTAATCCCAGCTACTTGAAGGCTGAGGAAGGAGAATTGCTTGAGGCTGGGAGGCAGAGGTTGCAGTGAGCTGAGTGAATGGCACTTGCACTCCAGCCTGGGCAACAGAGTGAGACTCTGTCTCAAGAAAATAAAATAAAATAAAAAAATTCAAGGGATCATTGGAACCTTTGGAAAGACTAGTGGCCCTGGGCCATGGAGTAAAAACTAGACTGCAAAAGGTTACCTATCCTTTTTGTATTTTTGAATTTTTAATTTAATTTTGCTAATCTCTGTATCATTCCAATTTTAGTATATGTGCTGCCGAAACAATCACTGCTTATCCTTATACACAGTTCACACAAATGGATGTTTGAGAAATCATAAAATTGAGATGTGTGGAAGATAAGAAAGTGGTCAGTGAGTATACACTTTTTTTTTGGAAGGTTCAGGGTCTCGCTCTGTTGCCCAGGCTGAAGTACAGTGATATAATCACCATGCATTGGAGCCTCAACCTCTCAGGCGCAAGCAATCCTCCACCTCAGCCTACCGAGTAGCTGGAACTACAGGCACATGCTGCCATGCTCGGCTAGTGAAAAAAAGTTTTTTGATGCAGATATTGCAAAATATTGCTTATAATTATCAATATTTTAAAAATACAGAAATTGCTGGGTGTGATGGCTCACACCTGTAATCCCAGCATCTTGGGAGGCCAAGGTGAGAGGATCAATTGAGCCCAGGAGTTTGAGACCGGCCTGGGCAACATGCAGACCCCCTCTCTCTACAAAAAATAAAAATAAAAATAAAAATTAGCCAGGCATGGTGGCACATGCCTATAGTTCCAGCACTTTGAGAGGCTAAGGCAGGAGGATTTCTTGAGCCCAGGAGTTTGAAGTTACAGTGAGCTGTGATGGTGCCATTGCACTCTAGCCTGGGCAACAGAGTGAGACCTTGTCTGTAAAAAAAAAAATTAAATACAGAAGTTATTAGGCCCACTTCAAGATCTCGTTATTGAATGCATTAATAAAGGACACAAAATAAAAGAAAATGTATAACTTGTCAAAAATTATTCAGGCAACTTAAAAATATTGTAACCACATATTGCATGTAATTGGTTCCTGTGCTAATTCTATGTGTATCATTTTATGTATTCAAAAAACACCGGGGTGGTGGCCCATGCCTATAATCCCAGCGCTTTGGGAGGCTGAGGCAGGCGGATCACCTCAGGTCAGGTGTTTCGAGACCAGCCTGGCCAACATGGTATTTTTGTACTAAAAATACAAAAAAAATTAGCTGGGCGGGGTGGTGGGCATCTGTAATCCCAGCTACTTGGGAGGTGGAGGCAGGAGGATTGCTTGAACCGGGAAGGCAGAGGTTGTGCCACTGCACTCCAGCCTGGGTGACAGAGCGAGACTCCGCCTCAAAAAACAAAAAAAAACAAAACAAAAAAACCCCCACCAGACTGCCAAAGGAATCCACAGTTAAAAAAGGTTAGGAACCGTTGCTCCAAGAGAAGAGAGAAAGGGAGACTTGTAGTATCTGGGGAACCTGGCTTTTTAGGAGAGAGGAGAGGCTAACATGTTAAAATACTGAAAGGGCAGAGAGGGGATTTTGAGAGCCAAGGTCCCTGAGGAGGCTGAACTACTGGGATGTAGGGCTCAGGTGGAGGGATTAACTACAGGAAGGAAACCTTTCCCACAATAAAAGGGAGGAAAGGATAAGAGTGGATAAAAATAAATGTTTCAGTGGGGTGGGAGTGGGGGGGCAGGAAGTTGAGGGGGCTTCTGCCTGATGGCTTCTATTTTCACCTACAAGTAGGAGTGAAGTTATCTGTCGAGAGTTACAATGAGAAGGGAGGAGGATAAAGGTAGGAAACAGAAAGGGCTGACAAGGACAGCCCAGAAGAACTCCCAGCCCAGGAGTGGAGGGGGTGGGGCGGCCAGAGACCACCGGGTTGTCATGGCAACCATCTGCTTGGGTGTGCACTGCCTCCATCAGTGTTCAGCTGCCAAGTGTGGGATAAGAGGGCAGAAAGTCAGCTGGAGCCCAGGCTGGGGTTCTCCCAGGAGGATGAGGGGAGGATCAGGGGAATGGAGGAAGCATGGATCAGCATATCCAGGCTGCAGGAAGAAGAATGTGAAGCTAGAATGGGGCTGATAGCTGAGGAGGGCAAATAAACACGGGGAAGAAGAATGAGACCAAGGGAATGAGAAAGTGGAGATGCAGGAAGGGATGAACCACGGATGAGCCACTGAAGTTTTTTTTTTTAAAGACGGAATCTTGCTCTGTTGCCCAGGCTGGAGTGCAATGGCATGATCTCAGCTCACTGCAACCTCCGCCTCTTGGGTTCTAGCAATTCTCCTGCCTCAGCCTCCAGAGTAGCTGGGACTACAGGCATGCGCCATCACACCTGGCTAATTTTTGTATTTTTAGTAGAGATGGGGTTTCACCATGTTGGCCAGGCTGGTCTCGAACTCCTGACCTCAAGTGATCTGCCCACGTTGGCCTCCCAAAGTGCTGGGATTACAGCCACCACGCCCGGCCAGAGCCAGTGAAGTCTAAGGTTAAGGAATAGTTCATGGACGGCAAGTGCTGGGCTCTGGCCACTGTGTGGGCAAGTGAAATAGAGAAGAGGTAAAGGGTGTTGGTAAAGGGGAACTGCCAGTCCAGCCAGGACCATCCAGATGGACATATTAGGTTGATGCAAAAGTAATTGTGCTTTTTGCCATTAAAGGTAATGGCAGCCAGGTGCGGCGGCTCACGTCTATATTCCCAGCACTTTGGGAGGCCAAGATGGGCGGATCCCCTGAGGTCAGGGGTTTGAAACCAGCCTGGCCAACAAACATGGTGAAACCTGTCTCTACTAAAAATACAAAAATTAGCCAGATGTGGCGGTGGGCACCTATAATTCCAGCTACTCAGGAGGCTTAGGCAGGAGAATCACCTGAACCTGGGAGGCAGAGGTTGCAGTGAGCCAAGATGGAGCCATAGCGCTCTAGCCTAGGTAGCAGAGTGAGACTGTCTCAAAAAATAAATAAATAAAAAATTAAAAAATAGGCCGGGTGCGGTGGCTCACGCCTGTAATCCCAGCGTGATCCCAGGTGGATCATGAGGTCAGGCACTGGAGACCAGCCTGGCCAACATAGTGAAACCCTGTCTCTACTAAAAATACAAAAAATTAGCCGGGCGTGGTAGCAGGTGCCTGTAATCCCAGCTACTCGGGAGGCTGAGGCGGGAGAATTGCTTGAACCTAGGAGGCAGAGGTTGCAGTGAACTGAGATTGCGCCACTGCACTCTAGCCCAGGCAACAGTGTGAGACTCCGTCTCAAAAAATAAATAAATAAAATAAAATAAAGGTAATGGCAAAAACTGCAACTACTTTTGCACCAACGTAATGAAAGTCACCTGGGATGAGAGTGAGACCCCCCCCCCCGCAATGTGGAAAGGAAGGTCTTCTGGGAATATGGAGGAGTGATTTTGAAGTCGTTAGATCATTGGAACAATAGTAGATAGAGGCCAGGTGCAGTGGCTCATGGCTGTAATCCCAGCACTTTGGAAGGCTGAGGCAGGAGGATCACTTGAGGTCAGGGGTTCGAGACCAGCCTAACCAACATAACGAAATCCTGTTTCTACTAAAAATACAAAAATCAGACGGATGTGGTGGCATACACCTGTAATCCCAGCTACTTGGGAGGCTGAGGCAGGAGAATTGCTTGAACCTGGGAGGTGGAGGTTGCAGTGAGCCAAGATTGCACCATTGCACTTCAGCCTGGCAACAGAGAAAGAAAGTTAAAAAAAAAACAAGAAACAGAAAAACCTTTATAAAAGAGGCTACGGCCTGGGCAACACAATGAAACCCCTGTCTCTTAAAAAAACCTAAAAATTAGATGAGCATGGTGTTGTGTGCCTGTACTTCTAGCTACTCCAAAGGCTGAGGTGGGAGGATTGCTTGAGCCCACAAGTTTGAGACTGCAGTGAACTATGATCACACTATTGCACTCCAGCCTGGGTGACAGAAAAAAAAAAAAAAGTATGGTGGTTTCCAGCCCAGGAAGGTGGTCCCCTCCCATACCCCACCCCAACCAGAAGGTATTTGCAAACCCACAGAGGCCTTTGGTTTTATCACAATGCTGTGGGTGGGTGATACCGGCATTTGGTATCTAGCGATTAGAGAGGCTAAACACTCTGCGATGCACAGGAGAGCTCCACACACTGATGAATTGTCCTATGCAAAATGCCAGTCATGCATCTCATACATTTTATGGATAAGCAGACTGAGGCTCACAGAGCTGAGGTATGTGCCTACTTTTGGGAGCTTCTGTAGCATTGAAATTATATTAAGATTTTTTTTTAAGAGATAGGGTCACTGCAGTGAGATGAGATCACGCCACCACACTGCAGCCTGGGCAACAGAGCAAGACCTTGTCTTGGGCATGGTGGCTCACACCCCTAATCCCAGCACTTTGGGAGGCCGAAGTGGGAGGATCGCTTGAGGCCAGGAGGTCGAGGCTGCAGTCTTTGCACCACTGCACACCAGCCTGGGTGACAAAACAAGACTCTGTTTCAAAGAGAGAGAGACAGAGAGAGACAGAGAGAGAGGGGGTCTCACTCTGTTGCCCAGGCTGGCCTCCAAGTCTTGGACTCACACAAGCTTCCTGCCTCAGTCTTCCAAGTAGCTGGGACTACAAATGCATACTACTATGCATGGCTTAAGATTTTGTGTCTATATCTGAGGTCCCTGTGGCAGAGTGTCAAGCAGCAAGTCTCACCCTTTTGCCCTAGTTACCGCCCAGTGATTGGTCTGTGTTTGCCACAGTTCAGGCCAATGAGATGTAAGCAGAAGTCATGGAGCAGGGCTCCTGGGTACACTTTCTCAAAAGGGCAAGTGAAGCTGGATGCTCCTTCCCCATTGGCTCTGCTCCTTCCTTCCTTCCTTCCTTCCTTCCTTCCTCCCTCCCTCCCTTCCTTCCTTCCTCCCTCCCTCCCTTCCTTCTTCCTCTCTCTTCCTCTCTTTCCCTCCCTCCCTCCTTCCTTTTTTTTTTTTTTTTTTTTTAACGGGGTCTCACTCCGTCACCCAGGCTGGAGTGCAGTGGCATGATCTCGGCTCATTGCAGCCTCAACCTCCTGGGCTCAGGTGATCCTCCCACCTCAGCCTCCCAAGTAGCTGGGACTACAGGTGCATGCCTCCCAGCTAATTTTTGTGTTTTTTTCTGTACAGACCGGGTTTCACCACATTGCCCAGGGTGGTCTCGAACTCCTGAGTTCAAGTAATTATCCCGCCTCCGTCTCCCAAACTGCTGGGATTCCAGGTGTGAGCCACCATGCCCAGTCTCTGCTCCCTTCTTTCTGCTCGGAACTTGGTTCCACAGTCATCTTGTGCCTATGAACACAAAAGCCACATGTTAGTGATGGTGGAGCAGAAAGAAAGAAAGACCACGTGTTCCTGCTGACTTTCTAAGAAGCGCCCCAGACCTGGACTGCCCACCTCTGGATTTAACAAATGAGAAAAACAAACTATTATTTGTTTAAGCTACTGTTAATTGGTTGTTCTGTTGAATGCATTTCTACCTGATAGAGTCATAGGGCCAGTTAGTAACCCAGGTTCTGACTCTCACAATCTAATATGCTTTCCTTGGCAGCAGTGGATCTCCAAGTGTGGTCCCCGGACAGGCAACATCAGTATCACGGAGAAACTTGTCAGAAATGCAGAATATCATATGCCACCCCAGACCTTCTAAGTCAGAAACCCTGGGGGTGGGCCCAACGATCTGGTTTAACAAGCCCTCCCAGTGATTCTCATGCACCGAAAGTGTGAGAACCACCGTTCTGTAGCCATGCTCTTCACTGTGTGGTTCTGGACAACGTGGGAGCTTGCTTAAAAATACCACTTCAGCCGGTTGCAGTGACTCACACCTGTAATCCCAGCACTTTGGGAGGCTGAGGTGAGCGGATCGCTTGAGCCCAGGAGTTTGAGACCAGCCTGGGCAATATGGGGAGACCCCCATCTCTACCAAAAAAAAAAAAAAAATCAGCCAGGTGTGTTGGTGCACGTCGGTAGTCCCAGCTACTCAGAGGCTGAGGTGGAAGGACCCCTTGAACCTAGGAGGCAGAGACTGCAGTGAGCCATGATAGCGTCCCTGCACTCTAGCCTGGGGGACAGAGCCAGACCCTGTCTCAAAAAAAGGAAAAGCAAGGCCAGGTGCAGTGGCTCAAGCCTGTAATCCCAGCACTTTGGGAGGCCAAGTCTGATCGCTTGAGCCCAGGAGTTCAAGACCAGCCTGGGCAACATGGAGAAACCCTACAAAAAATATAAAAATACAAAAAATGCAAAAATTAGCTGGATATGGTGGCGCACACCTGTGGTCCCAGCTACTGGGGAGGCTGAGGTGGGAGGATCACTTGAGCCCGGGAGGCAGAGATTGTGGTGAGCCAAGATCGAGCCACTGTACCCCAGCCTGGGTGACAGAGATCCTGTCTCTATTTTTAATAAAAGGAAAAGAAAAACATACCATCTCACGTCCCACTACATGCAGACCTACTGAATCTAAATCTACATTTTTAGGAGGTTCCTGGGTTGTTTGTACACATATTCAAGTTTAAGAAGCACTGCTCTACAATATGCTTAATTGAGTCTTTTTCTTTCTTTTATTGAAGAGCACTGAAAAGATACATAACTGATCAGATTGAAGTTACATGTTCAGGATTCAGCTATGCCTCCCGGGTTCAAGCGATTCTCCTGCTTCAGCCTCCCAAGTAGCTGGGATTACAGGTGCGCACCACCACACCCAGCTAATTTTTGTATTTTAGTAGAGATGAAGTTTCACCATGTTGGCCAGGCTGGTCTCAAACTCCTGACCTCAGGTGATCCGCCGACCTTGGCCTCCCAAAGTGCTGGGACTACAGCCATGAACTACCACGCCTGGCCTACAGTTGCTTTTAAATGGAAAACTTATTCCAAACATAAATTTGAGGCTGGGCGAGGTGACTCACACCTGTAATCCCAGCACTTTAGGAGGCCGAGGTGGGAAGATTACTTGTTCAAGTAGTTCGAGACCAGCCTGGCCAACGTGGTGAAATCCTGTCTCTATTAAAAATACAAAAATTAGCTGGGGATAGTGGTGTATACCTCTAATCCTAGGGAGGCTGAGGCATGAGAATTATGTGATCCTGGGAGGTAGAGGTTGCAGTGGGCCAAGATTGCACCACTGCGCTCCAGCCTGGACGACAGAGTGAGACTCTGTCTAAAAAAAAAGAAAGAAAGACAGAAAAGTGCCAGACTGGGCACTCCAGCCTGGGCAACATAGCAAGACCCCATCCAACTTTTTCTTTTTTTTTTTTTTTTTTTTTTGAGACGGAGTATTTCTCTGTCACCCAGGCTGGAGTGCAGTGGCACAATCTCGGCTCACTGCAAGCTCCGCCTTCCGGGTTCACGCCATTCCCCTGCCTCAGCCTCCCGAGTAGCTGGGACTACAGGCGCCCGACCCTGCGCCCAGCTAATTTTTTGTATTTTTAGTAGAGACGGGGTTTCACCGTGTTAGCCAGGATGGTCTCGATCTCCTGACCTCGTGATCCGCTCGCCTCAGCCTCCCAAAGTGCTGGGATTACAGGTGTGAGCCACCGCGCCCGACCCTAACTTTTTTGAAGTATTTAACTTACAGAAATGTAGCTATTATAAGAATAGGGGTATTTCTGTCATTTTTTTTTCTAAGATGGAATCTTGCTCTGTCACCAGGCTGGAGTGCAGTGGCACGATCTCAGCTCACTGCAACCTCCGCCTCCTGGGTTCAAGCGTTTCTCCTACCTTAGCCTCCCAAGTAGCTGGGACTACAGGCACCCACCACCATGCCCAGCTAATTTTTGTATTTTTAGTAGAGATGGGGTTCCACCATGTTGGCCAGGATGGTCTTGATTTCTTGACCTTGTGATCTCCCTGCCTCAGCCTCCCAAAGTGCTGGGATTACAGGCGTAAGCCACTGCGCCTGGCCATTTCTGTCATTTTCATTACCTTTTGTGCAACATGGAGGTTCTGTCTGTTTGTCTTGTTGCTCCAGTGCATCGTGATGTTGATTTATTAGAGGTACAGTGACACATGCTAGACCTAGGCAGGACCTGGAGCTCATTTCTTAAGTAGGCTTCCCAGGCTTTCCTGCACAGGGTTCACATAGAAAATGAAGATGTTATCCAACACCCCAAGAAAAGGGAAGGGAAGAAGCAGCTTGCTGCAGGATGGGCTGCCTGCAGGCTCCATCCAAAGCTGAAGGGTCCCGATCCAGCATACCTATGGCCCATTATAGGCACACAAGTCTATTTTAACTCACCGTATCGTGAATGAGGAAACTCAGACCCTTTTCTTTTTCAAAAATGTATTTGAATCATTTACAAATAACAGTATTAGTATTATGTGCATGGTCTGTATTTTCCTTTTATTAGGAAAATTACATATATATATTTTTTCCTTCTTAAACATGATTTCTGTTTAACCAATGATATATTTATGTTGGGCCTTTTGTCAGAGATCCTAAGATCCTGCTGTTGGGCTGGCGCAGTGGCTTACGCCTATAATCCCAGCATTTTGGGAGGCTGAGGTGGTCAGATCACTTGAGTACAGGAGTTCGAAACTAACCTGGGCAACGGTGAAATCCCATTTCTACATAAAGTACAAAAATTAGCCGGGCATGGTGTCATGTGCCTGTAGTCTTAGCTACCCGGGAGGCTGAAGTGGGTGGATTGCTTGGACTCAGGAGGCATAGGTTGCAGTGAGCTAAGATCTTGCCGCTGCACTCCTGCCTGGGTGACAGAGCGAGACCCTGTCTCAAAAAAAAAAAAAAAGAAAAGAAAAGATCCTGCTGTTCCAGCCATTTGTGCTTCTATGCGTTCACAAATACTTTTTTTTTTCTTCTTTTGAGATGGAGTTTTGCTCTTGTCACCCAGGCTGGAGTGCAATGGCATGATCTCGGCTCATTGCAGCCTCCACCTCCTGGGTTCAAGCAATTCTCCTGCCCCAGCCTCCTGAGTAACTGAGATTACAGGCGCCTACAACAACGCCCGGCTAATTTTTGTTTTTTTAGTAGAGATGGGGGTTTCACCATGTTGGCCAGGCTGGTCTCGAACTCCTGACCTCAGGTGGTCCACCCGCCTCAGGCTCCCAAAGTGCTGGGATTACAGGCTTGAGACACCGTGCCTGACCAAAACTTAAAATACTTTTAAAAAATGTAATAGAGTCGGGGTCTTGATACGTTGCCCAGGCTGGTCTTAAACGCCTAGCCTCAAGCGATCCTCCCATGTTGGCCTCCCAAAGTGCTGGGATTACAGGCATGAGCCACTGTCCCCAGCCTGAAATATTTTCTAATATGGTAAAATATATTTCTTACATAAAGTTTTAATATGTTATTATATTTTGTAAATTGATTTTTTTTTTAAAGTTCAGCTTTTTATTGAACACGTTATAAAAGAGGTTTAGTCAAAAAGACCAAAGCCCATGACATCATCAGACTCCTCGGATTCTTCTTTCTTTGCTTCCACTTTCTTCTCCTCAGCTGGAGCAGCAGCAGTGGAGGGGGCAGGACCTCCTGCTGGTGCAGCACGAGCTGCTGGAGCAGGTCCATCAGCCCCTACACTGCAGATGAGGCTCCCAATGTTGACATTGGCCAGGGCCTTTGCAAACAAGCCAGGCCAAAAAGGTTCAACATTTACTGAGGGCATTGATCTTATCCTCCGTGACTGTCACCTCATTGTCGTGCAGAATGAGGGCCGAGTAGATGCACCCGAGCTCGGAGACAGAGGCCATGGCGCGGGCAAGTGTAGGGCTGGTGCTGCTGGACGCGGTGCTAGTTGCCGGATGAAGTGAGGGCCTCACCCCAACGCGGCCTTAGCTTCCTCGGAAGGACCGAGCACCTTGGCGGCATCTGAGGAAAAGGTAAATTGATTTTTTTAAGTATCTGGGATTAAGTTATTATTCCTTTATTCCTACATCTTCCATTATTTATTTTATTATTATTATTTTTTGAGATGGAGTCTTGCTCTTGTCGCCCAGGCTGGAGTGCAATGGTGCAATCTCAGCTCACTGCAACCTCCGCCTCCCAGGTTCAAGCGATTCTCCTGCCTCAGCCTCCAGAGTAGGTGGGATTACAGGCACCTGCCATCACACCCAGATAATTTTTGTATTTTTAGTAGAGACGGGGTTTTGCCATGTTGGCCAAGCTGGTCTTGAACTCCTGACCTCAGGTGATCCGCCCATCTCGGCCTCCCAAAGTGCTGAGATTACAGGCGTGAGCCACTATGCTCGGCCTGCTTCCATTATTTTTATATGTATGTTGAGAATTTTAGTCCATTTTGATTTAATTGATATTTATTACTTATTTATTTATTTTTGTAGAAACAGAGACTCTGTTGCCCAGACTGGAGTGTAGTGGCATGATCATAGCTCACTGCAACCTTGAACTCCTGGGGCTGAAGCAGTTCTCTTGCCTCAGCCTCCTAGTAGTAGGCAGGACTACAGGTTAGTAACACAGTGCTAGGCAAATTTTTAAATTAAAAACTATTTAGGATGTTGTTATTAAGCATTAACATTTGACATGATTTTAGTTTCCTACTATCATTTGGTTTGTTAAATCAACACTGTAGGCCGGGTGTGGTGGCTCACGCCTGTAATCCCAGCCCTTTGGGAGGCCAAGGCAGGTGGATCATGAGGTCAGTAGATCGAGACCATCCTGGCTAACACCGTGAAACCCCGTCTCTACTAAAAATACAAAAATTAGCCAGGCGTGGTGGTGGGCACCTGTAGTCCCAGCTAATCGAGAGGCTGAGGCAGGAGAATGGCGTGAACCGGGGAGGCAGAGTTTGCAGTGAGCAGAGATGGCGCCACTGCACTCCAGCCTGGGCGACAGAGCGAGACTGCCTCAAAAAAAAAAAAATCAACACTGTAAAGTTCTCAGAATAGTAATTTCACAGTCTAGTTGAAGACAGGAGGCTGGGCACAGTGGCATATGTGTATAATTCCAGGACTTTGGGAGGCCAAGGTGGCAGGATCCCTTGGGGCCAGGAGTTTGAAACCAGCCTGGGCAACGTAGGAAGACCCTGTCTCTACCAAAAAAAAAAAAAAAAAGCCCAAAAAAAACACGCATGGTGGCCCCTGCCTGTAGTTCCAAATATTTCCAGGAGTTCGAGGCTGCAGTGGGCTATGATCAGGCCACTGCACTCTAGCCTGGGTGACAGAGTGAGACCCAATCTCTAAAAAGAAATGGAAAAAAAAGAGAGAGAAGATATAGCCTTTTAAGGATATTTTAAGTCCTTAACACTTTGCACTAATGAAAAGTGTTTCGTTTGCTAGTTTTGGAGCTCTTGTTTTCTGAGCCCTGGCTGGCCTGCCCCTCTGGCTTCTTTTTTTCCTTTTTTAAGACGGGGTCTCACTCTGTCACCCAGACTGGAGTGCAGTGGCGCGATCTTGGCTCACTGCAACCTCGGCTTCCCAGATTCAAGTGATTCTCCTGCCTCAGCCTCCCGAGTAGCTGGGATTACAGGCGACTGCCACCATGACCGGCTGATTTTTGTTTTTTTAGTAGAGACAGGGTTTTGCCAAGTTGGCCAGGCTGGTCTCGAACACCTGGCCTCAAGTGATCCGCCCACCTCAGCCTCCCAAAGTGCTGGGATTACAGGCATGGGCCACCACGCCTGGACCCCTCTGGCTTCTTACCTCTCCCGACTTCGGTGATTGTCCCTAGGGCCCAGCAGGTCTCAGACAGTCCCTGGCTGTCTGGGCCAGTCCGTGACTATTCTGAGAACTCTTCCCTTGCTTGCTTCAAGCCCAACTGTAAGTTAGCAATAGAAACAAGTCTGCCAGTGAGTTTTCTAGATAGACCAAACAGGTTGAAGCAGTGCTCGCTGGTTGAATCACTCTGTGCTCAAATAAGGAGCTGATAAACCAAGGAAACAAACTTGTGTGCACTTCCCTGCTTCCCTCTGCCGTAGTTCCTCCCCATCTCAGGAGTGATATATGGCTGTTAATCACATGTTGAAGCATAGTCATTCCTAAGCTGTTCTCATGTGTTTGAATCAAAGTGATTTTAATCTTATCTTTCCTAATCTGAATTGACCTCTGTGTAGCACTGTTTCTCCTTCATGGCCTATCTAGAAGCTACTGAGGATACAGAAAAAGAAAATGTATACTCTGGTACCTTTGTTAATGTAGAGATGTCTTTCTACTTTTATTATTGAAAGGAAGAAATAAAACTGTTATTTACAGAAGACATAATTGTACATAGAAAATCCTAAGGAATGTACCAAAAAAACAAAGCTATAGAACTAATAAGGGAGTTTAGAAAGGTTATGGGATACATAGTCCATATAAATAAGTCAGTTGCATTTTTTTTTTTTTTTTAGACAGAGTCTCGCTCTGTCACCCAGGCTGGAGTGCAGTGGCGCGATCTCCACTCACTGCAACCTCTGTCTCCTGGGTTCAAGTGATTCTCCTGCCTCAGCCTCCCAAGTAGCTGGGACTACAGGCACCCGCCACCACGCCCAGCTAATTTTTTGTATTTTTAGTAGAGACGGGGTTTCACGGTGTTAGCCAGGATGGTCTTGATCTCCTGACTCGTGATCCGCCTGCCTCGGCCTCCCAAAGTGCTGGGATTACAGGCATGAGCCACCGCACCTGGCCATCAGTTACATTTTTTAATTAAAAATTGTTTATTTTTCAAAAAAACTTATAAAGTACATATAACATAAAATTTACTATTTAACCTTTTTAACTTTTTTTTTTTTTGAGACACGATCTCTCTCTGCTGACCAGGCTGAAGTGCAGTAGTAGTGTGATCATAGGAACCTTGTCTTCTTGGGCTCAGGTGATCCTCCCACCTCAGCCTCCTGGTTAGCTGGAATTATAGGTGTGTGCCACCATGCCCTGTTAATTTTGTGTGTGTGTGTGGGGTGGGGGGGGTTGGTTTGTTTTTGTTTTTTTGTAGAAACAGAGTTTTTCCATGTTGCCCAAGCTAGTCGATTTTAACCAATTTATTTATTTATTTATTTTGAGACAGGGTCTTGCTCTGTTGCCCAGGCTGGAGTGTAGTGGCACAATCATGGCTCAATGTAGCCTCAACCTCCTGGACTCAGACAATCCTCCTGCCTCAGCCTCCCAAATAGCTAGGACTACAGGTGTGTGCCAGCATACCTTGCTAATTTTTGTATTTTTTTGTTTTCGCCATGGGTTGTTTTGTTTTGTATTTTTTGTTTTGTTTTGTTTTCTCCAGATATGGGTTTTTGCCATGTTTTCCAGGCCGGTCTGGAACTCCTGGACTCAAGTAATCCTTCTGCCTCAGCCTCTCAAAGCACTGGGATTACAGATTTTAACTATTTTTAAACATACAGTTAAGTAGTATGAAATACATTAAGATTGTGCAACCATTGAGATGTCTTCTTAAGCACAATTTTTAAATTTTTAAAAATCTTTCTTTCCTTTTTTTTCTGATGGAGGAACAGGGTCTCAGCTGGAGTGCTATGGTGCAATTATAACTCACTGCAGCCTTGACCTCCTGGACTCAAGCGATCCTCCCACCTCAGCCTCCCAAGTAGCTGGGACTACGGGCATATGCCACCATAACTGGCTAATTTTTTTTTTTTTTTGGACAGAGTCTCACTCTGTTGCCCAGGCTGGAGTGCAGTGCTGCAACCTCCACCTTCCAGGTTCAAGCGATTCTCCTGCCTCACCCTCCCAAGTAGCTGGGATTACAGGCATGCACCAACATGCCCAGCTAATTTTTGTATTTTTAGTAGAGACAGCATTTCACCATGTTGGCCAGGCTTGTCTTGAACTCCTGACCTCAAGTGATCTGCCTGCCTCAGCCTCCCAAAGTGCTGGGATTACAGGTGTGAGCCACTGCGCTGGGCCATGTGGCTAATTTTTGTATTTTTTTTTTTTTTAGAGACAGGGTCTTGCTATGTTGCCCGGTTGGTCTCCAACTCCTGGAGTGAAGTGATCCTCCTGCCTCAGCTTCCCAAAGTACTGGGATTGTAGGTGTGAGCCACTGTGCCCAGCCTAAACACAAAATGTTTAACATGAATCATTATATTTATATAAGCCTAATGGAATGAGGGCCGGGCATGGTGGCTCATGGCTGTAATCCCAATATTTGTGAGGCCAAGGCAGGAGGAACACTTGAGGCCAGGAGTTCTAGACCAGACTGGGAAACATAGCAAGATCCTGTCTCTACAAAAAAATAAATATTGGCCTTTTAGGAATTCATAACTCTTTATTTCACTAGTTAAGGATTTAAATAGTATTAGCTGGTGCTTCAATTATTTGTAAGCCACAGTTAGCAGACTTTAGTTCAATAGCATCTCAGGGTGCATATTGAGTTCCTGGCAGTAACAAATCAATAACATTTTTTTTCTGATTTTGTTTGAAAGAAAACCTTATGATGGGCCGAGCATAGTGGCTTATGCCTGTAATCCCAGCATTTTGGGAGGCCAAAGTGGGTGAACTGCTTGAATCTAGGAGTTCGAGACCAGCCTGGGCACCACAGTGAAACCCCACCTCTATGTCACTAAAAAAATTGTATTTTAAAAGGAAACCTTAGGCCAAGTGCAGTGGCTTACACCTGTAATCCCAGCACTTTGGGAGGCCAAGGCAGGTGGATCACCTGAGGTCAGGATTTCGAGACCAGCCTGACCAACATGGTGAAACCCCGTCTCTACTATAAATACAAAATTAGCTGAGCACGGTGGCACATGCCTGTAATCCCAGCTACTCGGGAGGCTGAGACAGGAGAATCACTTGAACCTGGGAGGTGGAGGTTGCAGTGAGCTGAGATCGTACCACTGCACTCCAGCCTGGACAACAAGAACGAAACTCTGTCTCAAAAAAAAAAAAATAAATAAATAAATAAAAGGAAACCTTACGATGATTTCATTTTATATGTGTCTGGGTTTGCTTTTTCTTCCCCAGATGATGTGTTTGTTGGTTAAGCGTATGTATGGCACAAGTATATGTGACATGTTTCTTTCATTTGTATTGGAAAAGAATTAATTTTACCAAGTATTATTTATGTTCCCAAGTGATTGTTAGAATTGAGTAATGCAAAAGACTGATAATAGGAATCTGGCTTCTATTCAACTTGAAAAAGAGGTATTGGTGCCAATGGTAAACTCCTTATCTGCACTAGCAGAGGGCTGGTATTGTACACATTTCCCTGAAACAGAATATCTAAATGGACTCTGTGTCCTTTTGAATGTATCACAATCTTAGAATAACAGACTCCTCTAGAAGCCGAACCCCTTATTTTACAAACCCCTAACCCCTATTAGACACAGGTGTTCCCCTTCCAGTTTTTCTCTCGTACCTTGTCCAACCTCCATTATAGCCCTAATCACACAGTTACATGATGAGTTATTTACATTAACACATAAACAATGGAATGAGCAATTCTTCAGCCATACTATATCTTGCTCATCTTTGTTGTCTTCAGCACTTAGCACAATGCCTGGAACTTACTAGCTACTCAATAAATATTTGTTGAGCAACAGAATGATGAAACTGAGGCCCAGGAACAGGAAGTGACCTGCCCAAGATCACAAATGTAGTAACAGCATTCTGAGAGACAGGTTATGATAACACTTTAATTACATTACATTGCTTGGAAACACATAGTAAGAGGCCAGAACAGAGCTGGATCTTGGAATACAATTTTGATCACAGGTTATTGACAGAATTAAAATTCATGGCTGGGCACAGTGGCTCACACCTGTAATTCCAGCACTTTGGGAGGCCAAGAAAGGAGAATTGCTTGAACCGAGGAGTTTCAGACCAGTTTGGGTAACATAGTGAGACCCTGTGTCTACAAAAATAAAAAAATTAGACAGGTGTGGTGGTGTGCACCTGTAGTCCCAGTTACTTGGGAGGCTAAGGTGGGAGGATTGCTTGAGTCTGGGAGGTTGAGGCTGCAGTGAGCCATGATCCTGCTACTGCCTTCCAGCCTGGATGACAGAGTGAGACCTTGTCTCAAAAAACAAAGGAGAAATTCACGTGACAATTCACAGCATCAAGAGTTGACTCTGTCGGCTGGGCACAGTGGCTCATGCCTGTAATCCCAGCCGTTTGTGAGGCCGAGGCAGGTGGATCACCTGAGGTCAGGAGTTCATGACCAGCCTGGCCCACATGGTGAAACTTCATCTACTAAAAATACAAAAATAGCTGGGCATGGTGATGCACGTCTATAATCCCAGCTACTAGGGAGGCTGAGGCAGGAAAATCACTCAAACCTGGGAGGCGGAGGTTACAGTGAGCAGAGATCATGCCACTGCACTCCAGCCTGGGTGATAGAGCAAGACTCCATCTCAAAAAAAAAAAGAGTTGACTCTTTCGTCTATCTTCAGAGTTTTATTTTTTTAATTCCTTAGTTTTGTTTTTCTTGCTAATGCTGTACCTTAGGAATGGTGGGTCCATGTTTTTAGACAAGAGAAGCCACCTTGGTTGTTTTTCCCATAGCTGGGAAAGGCTAGAACACAAGAAGTCCCCATTCTATGGAAGGGCAGGGAGATCTTTCCCTATCCCGGGGATCCATAGGCCTTCAATTGTGTTCATGATGAATCTTTGTGAGATGTATAGAATCATTTTTGGCATAGTTTGGGAAAGGCTGGTGGTAACCCCAGCATATGTGTGCATATGATGAGCATTTAGGCTTGTACCGAAATCAAGGCTGTATTTGTTTGATGAGGCAGAGAGGGTTGGAGGAGGATGTCAGCATGAGTGAATACCAGCTCAATGGTGGCTGCGGCCTTTGAGAAGGTCAACGTGACCCAGGAAATGTAATCTGGCCAGTGGCTGGGTGGCAATTGTCACTGAGCTCAGCAGAGTCTTCCCTGAAGACTTTCCAGAAAATCTCTGCTCCAGGAGGCCTCAAGGTGCTGACTCTGGCTCTTCTACTGACAGCTGGAGTGTGTGTGTGTGTGTGTGTGTGTGTGTGTGTGTGTGTGTGACAGAGAGAGAGAGAGAGAGAAAGAAAGACAAGAAGGGAGAAGGAGGAACACAGAAAAGACGTGGCCTAGCAGACCTAGGGGAAGTTTTTTTGTTTGTTTGTTTGAGAGTCATGCTCTGTCGCCCAGGCTGGAGTGCAGTGGCTTGGATCTCAGCTCACTGCAACCTCCCTCTCCTGGGTTCAAGCAATCCTCTCACCTCAGCCTCCCAAGTAGCTGGGATTACAAGCGCACACCACCATGCCCAGCTTTTTTTTTTTTTTTTTTGAGATGGAGTCTTGCTCTGTTGCCCAGGCTAGAGTGCAGTGGTGCCACTCGGCTCACGGCAACCTCTGCCTCCCTAGCTGGGATTACAGGCGCCCGCCACCATGCCCGGCTAATTTTTGTATTTTTAGTAGAGACAGAGTTTCACCATGTTGGCCAGACTGGCCTTGAGCTCCTGACCTCAAGTGAACCACCAGCCTTGGGCTCCCAAAGTGCTTGGATTACAGGTGTGAGCCACCGCACCCAGTGGGAAGTCCTTTTCATCTGCTGTTCCAAGGTGACAAAGTGAGCACTAGTGTCACCTAGATGGCCATAGGGAAAGGTATGTAAGGTCTGCCCTAGACCCATAAGTGGGAGTGTCTGGGTGTGAGCAAGGGAAGGGGCCTGTGTCAGTCTCAGAGAGGAGCTCTGCCTTGACTGGTCATGATGAGCCTGCTGCCTGAGCTAGGTGGACAGGTGACAACAGCAACTGGCTGAACTCCCTCCCTCTCTCTCTCTCTTTCCCTCTCTCTCACTCACTCTCTTTCTTTTTCTCTTTCTCTCGCTCTCTTTCTCTTTCTCTCTCTCTCTCTCTTTCTCTTTCTTTCTTTTCTCTTTTTTTGAGACACAGTTTCACTCTGTGCCCAGGCTGGAGTGCAGTGGCATGATCTTGGCTCACTGCAACCTCCACCTCCCAGGTTCAAGAGATTCTCCTGCCTCAGCCTCCTGAGTAGCTGGGATTACAGGTGCACGCCACCACCCTCAGCTAATTTTTGTATTTTTAGTAGAGACAGGATTTCACCATGTTGGCCAGGCTGGTCTCGAACTCCTGACCTCAGGTGATCCACCTGCCTTGGCCTGCCAAAATGCTGGGATTACAGGCATGAGCCACCGTGCCTGGCCAAAGTGTCTTAATTTCTTACCATCAGAAATTGTGAGCATTAAGTTGGGATCCCAAGGATGGGCTTTATGTGTGGAGAACATCTTGAAATTGTTTGCAAATCTATGTGTCCATTTCTTTCTGGGAAATGTCCATAGCAGATTCTCAAACAGATCTGCTATGGACCTCTGAATGAACAACAGTTAAGAACTTTTGGTGTAGGGCAAAAGAGAAGGAACATGTGCATTTATAGCGGCATTGTGGTTCACACAGCAGGAACACCAGTGAATGGAGTCTGGCAGTGTAGTCACGCTCATTTTGATGGCCTAGGGCCTATGGATTAACAGCTGCTACATCACTAGATAACCGTAGTTATATGTATCTCTGCGGGCTAGAGATAGTAGTCTGGAACCTGCTGAGTGAGCTGGTGGCAACTGTAATGCAGTCAGAGAAATCAATACTGTGTAGGCCAGGCACAGTGGCTCACACCTGTAATCCCAGCACTTTGGGAGGCAGAAGCGGGAAGATCACTTGAGTTTCAGAGTTCGAGACCTGCCTGGGCAGCATGATGAAACCCTGTCTCTACTAAAAATCCAAAATTAGCCAGGCGTGATGGCAGGTGCCTATAATCCCAGATACTCAGGAGGCTGAGGCAGGAAAATTATTTGTACCTGGGAAGTGGAGGATACAGTGAGCCGAGATCACACCACTGCACTCCAGCCTGGATGACACAGCGAGACTCTGTCTCAAAATAAATAAATAAAATAAAATAAAACAATTAAATTAAATTAAATTAAAAATTAGCCAGGCATGTTGGCATGTGCCTCTAGTCTCAGCTACTCGGGAGGCTGAGGTGGGAGGATGGCTTAAGACGGGGAGGCGGCTGGGCGCGGTAGCTCACGCCTGTAATCCCAGCACTGTGGGAGGCTGAGGCGGGCGGATCACGAGGTCAGGAGATCGAGACCATCCTGGCTAACACGGTGAAACCCTGTCTCCACTAAAAAATACAAAAAATTAGCCTGGCGTAGTGGCAGGCGTCTGTAGTCCCAGCTACTCGGGAGGATGAGGCAGGAGAATGGCCTGAACCCAGGAGGCAGAGCTTGCAGTGAGCCGAGATCACACCACTGCACTCCAGCCTGGGCGACAGAGTGAGACTCCGTCTCAAAAAAAAAAAAAAGAAAAAAGATGGGGAGGCGGAGGTTGAAGTGAGGAGTGATCACGCCACTGTACTCCAGCCTGGGCAACAGAGTGAGACCCTGTCTCAAAAAAAAAAAATACCGTGCACATAAATACTATGCATCCAGTGGAACATAGCCAGTAGGAATAGAGCAGTCACTATTGGGAGGTCACTAAACACAATTTGTTGTCAGAGGAAACAGAGTATTAGGTTATTCTTAGGCCAGATTCAGTTTATGCCTCACAAGAGGGCCAAGTCACAAGGATTTCCAAGGAACCACACTAGAATTCAGTTTAAGGTTGTCTCCTGGCTCAGGGTAGGTGATCCTCTTGAGCCGTATTGCCTATGGTTGTGTCTTAGAAGCAAAAGTAGTAAGCTGGCCTTCTTTAGCTCCTTGACCTAAACTCCATTCTGTTAATCTCTACTTCATCCTTTCCGGGTACCCTGGGGACCTAGTACCTTTCTATACCATCCCTGTGGCCAGTGTTATCTGTGATTCATTTCCATCCTTGGGGCCCAGGCTGATGGGGTACTCTTTTTTTTTTTTTTTTTTTTTTTTGAGACTGAGTCTTGCTCTGTTGCCCAGGCTGGAGTGCAGTGGCACGATCTCGGCTCACTACAACCTCCACCTCCTGGGTCCAAGCGATTTTCCTACCTCGGCCTCCCGAGTAGCTGGAATTACAGGTGCATACCACCATGCCCGGCTAATTTTTGTATTCTTAGTAGAGACGGGGTTTTGCCACGTTGACCAGACTGGTCTTGAACTCCTGACCTCAGGTGATCCACCCACCTCAGCCTCCCATAGTGCTGGGATTACAGGCGTGAGCCATTGCGCTTAGCTGGGTATTCCTTATAGAGCCATTTCCAGAACTTGAAATCTATGTGGGCACCACAGAAAATTTCAGGGAGCAAATTTCTCTAGGTTCAGAAATCCTAAAGAAGGATGGGACATAGACGGAATGGGAATTCTCAGGGAGTACTGTGTGTCAGGGAAACGAAGATGGACAACCTTCAAGTCTTTGGGTGAGATTTAGGGCTGTTTGGTCCAGTGTTTGCCTCATTAGCCCAGTTGTAGGTTGAGGATCACCAAGGACCTCTCTCAGCTCCTCACCACCTCCTTCTGGCCGTCTCTTGACCATGGCTGTGCTCCTGTGTCATTGCAAAGTTGTCTTAGAGGAACACATCCAGTTGGCAACTTTTATTCTGTGGGTGACCTTCCAGCTGTGCCGGTTCTGACCGCACCCTTTTCCCGACTGACTTTGCAGGTCAGGCCTTGGAACTGCCATACCTTCCGCTGATAATCTGTTTTATGCAGCTGTCTGCAGATCCAGTTCATGACTCATGACTATTATTTGATCTGGCAGGATGTAGAATACTTGTAGTCACCAGTTTGTTTCCATTCAGGTGCTAATGGCATCTTGTATAATGTGTCCGTTGGGAAAATTTCCAAAGTATCAAATATCAGAAATTCAGCTACATCAAGCCATTTGGTTTCTGATACTATAAACTATTTGGTGTAAGGATCTTGGAATAGGCCAGGCCTCGTGGCTCACACCTGTAATCCTGGTACTTTGGGAGGCTGAGACGGGCAGATCACTTGAACTCAGGAGTTTGAGACCAGCCTGGGCAACATGGCGAAACCCTGTCTCTACAAAAAATACCAAAAAAATTAGCCAGGTGTGGTGGTGCACGCTTGTAGTCCCAGCTACTTAGAAGGCTAAGGCAGGGAATTGCTTGAGCCCAGAAGGTCAAGGCTACAGTGAGTCGTGATCGTGCCACTGCACTCCAGCCTGGGTGACAAAGCAAGACCCTGTGTCAAAAAAAAAAAAAAAAAAAGGAATCTTGGGATATCTTATGTTATGCATGAATTTTAATAAGTTAATTTCTAGTTGGAGAAATTACATCTTTTTTCCCCATTTTCCAACTCCTCTCTGAAAACAGTCTAGGATTAAAGTCTCAATATTCCTGATCCAATGTGGTCAACACATTAATTTGTCCTGGGGTGTGCTTTTATTTGATTATGTGGCAAATCTCTTAATGTCTTCTTGTTAATGAAAAGAGGAGGAGTAAAAGTTATGGCCTTGACATCATTTTTTCATTTGTTCAACAAATGTTTTTTGAACAGCTACATTGTGCAGGGCCTGTAGTAGATAACAGGGAAATAGAGATAAAGACACTGTCCAATCCCATAAGACACTGTCCCATCTCAGCCCCCCAAGTAACTGGGTACAGGCGTGTGCCACCACACCCAGCTAAGTTTTGTATTTTTTGTAGAGACAGGGTTTCACCATGTTGCCGAGGCTGTTCTCAAACTCCTAGGCTCAAGCAATCCCACTGCCTCGGCCTCTGAAAGTGCTGGGATTATAGGTGTGAGCCACTGTGCCTAGCTGGACAACTTATATTTTGCAACATTTTATTTTGAAGTTGAAAAAACAAACCAAAGCATATGATTATATGCAAAAATTATATTTATGTTCAGCAGTCCATCCCTAGCATTTCGAGTATTTATTCATCACTTTAAGAGTTTCATTGAGGCCAGGTGTGGTGGCAGGCACCTGTAGTCCTAGCTACTCGGGAGGCTGAGGCAGGAGGATTACTTGAGCCCAGGCATTTTCTTTTTTTTGAGACGAAATCTCGCTTTTGTGGCCCAGCCTGGAGTGCAATGGAGCGATCTTGGCTCACTGCAACCTCTGCCTCCTGGGTTCAAGTGATTCTCCTGCCTCAGCCTCCCAAATAGCTGGGATTACAGGTGCCCACCACCATGCCTGGCTAATTTTTGTCTTTTTAGTAGAGACATGGTTTCACCATGTTGGCCAAGCTGGTCTCGAACTCCTGAAGTCAGGTGATCTGCCCACCTCGGCTTCCCAAAGTGCTGGGATTACAGGCTGAGCCCAGGAATTTGAGGCTGCACTGAGCTATGATCATGCTACTGCACTCCAGCCTGGGTAACAGTGTGAGAGCTTGTGTCCTAAAAATAAACAAACAAAACAAAACAAAACAAACAAACATAAAAAAAGACTTTTTTTGAAATACTTTATATCCATTTGTATTGCATATTAATGTATACAATTGTATATTATAAATATATATTTTATTATACTTGTACACTAATATATTATAGAAAGTTCATTTAGAATGTTAACTTTTCTTGTTGGTCATGGTATGAAAAATATTGAGCTTGTTTCTTTGCTTGCTATTCTTTTGTAGTTCTAAACTTGAATCAAATATATCCACTTTTTTTTTTTTTTTTTGAGATAGGATCTCCCTCTGTTGCCCAGGCTGGAGTGCAGTGGCACAATCATAGTTCACTGCAGCCTTGAACTTCTGGGTTCAAGCAATCCTCCTCACTCCAGCCTCCTGAGTAGCTAGGAATACAGGCACCTGCCACCAGCCCTGGCTTATTTTTGTGGAGACAGGGTCTCGCTATGTTGCCCAGGCTGGTCTCAAACTCCTGGCCTCAAGTGATCCTCCCGACTTGGCCTCCCAAGTGCTGGGATTACAGGCATGAGTACCCAGCCTCTACTTGTTTTTTGAAATAACCCTAAACCCTCATGTCTCCCATAGTTTTCAGAAAGAGAGTAAAAATCTGTCTGAAATAAGAATGTATTGATCTCCACCACCAAGAAGTTAGATTTCTCCTTCTGTTCTGTTATCATAATCTCTGTTTTTCATATCTACCTTATTGTCATTTACCATCTGTGACCACTTTACCTCTAGCTTCTTTTCCTGTTTACTCTTCTACTTATTTACATTTAAAATATACTTCTTTCTGATTATAAAAGTAATACATATTAATTATAGACCATTTGGAAAATATAGAAAACAAAAAGAAAGGCCAGGTGCAGTGGCTCATGCCTTAATCCCAGCAATTTGTGAGGCCAAAGCAAGTGGATCACTTGAGGCCAGGAGTTTGAGACCCATCTGGGCAATATAGTGAGACCCCACTTCTAAAAAAAAAAATTAAAATTAGCCAGGTATGGTGGCACCACCTGTAGTCCCTGGTACTTGGCACACTGAGGCGGGAGGATTGCTTGAACACAGGAGTTCAAGGTTACCATGAACTATGATTGTACCACTGTACTCCAGCCTGAGTGACAAGCAATACTGTCTCTAAACAACAACAACAACACCCCCCAAAACCACTGAATGTTTTTTCATTTAAAAAAGTGCCAATTTGCTGATTTACATTTTAAGCCAGCTTCAGACAAAGTATCCTAAAACACAGATTTTTATTTTTTTTGAAACGAGGTCTTGCTCTGTCACTCAGGCTGGAGTACAGTGGTGTGATCTCGGCTCACTGCAACCTCTGCCTCCTGGGCTCAAGTGATCCTCCCACCTCAGCTGCCCAAGTAGCTGGGACCACAGGTGCACACCACCATGCCCTGCTAATTTTTGTATATTTTCTAGAGACGGGGTTTTGCTATGTTGCCCGGGCTATTCTCAAATTCCTGGGCTCAAGCAATTTCACTGTCTCAGCCTCCCAAAGTGCTGGGATTACAGGTGCGAGCCACCGCACCGGCCCTAAAACACAGATTTCATCATGTCCCTTCTCACTTAAGAACCTGCAACTGAGGCCAGGCCCAGAGGCTTATGCCTGTAATGCCAGCACTTTGGGAAGCTGGGGCAAGAGGATCTCTTGAGGCCAAGAGTTTGAGACCAGCCTGGGCAACATAGGGAGACCTTGTCTCTAAAAATAATTTTAAAAATTAGCCAGGCATGGTGGCGCGCACCAGTGGTCCCAGCTACTTGGCAGGCGGAGGCAGGAAGATAGCTTCAGCCAAGGCTGAAGTGAGCCATGATTGTGCCACCCATACTCCAGCCTGGGCAACAGAGGGAGACCCTGTCTCAAAAATAAAACACAAAAGGCTGGGCACAGTGGCTCATGCCTGTAATCCCAGCACTTTGGGAGGCCAAGGCGGGTGGATCACCTGAGGTCAGGAGTTCAAGACCAGCCTGACAAATATGGTGAAACCCTGTCTCTACTGAAAGTACAAAAATTAGCTGGATGTGGTAGCATGGGCCCGTAGTCCCAGCTACTTGGGAGGCTGAGACAGGAGAATTGCTTGAACCTGGGGGGCAGAGGTTGCAGTGAAATGAGATCGCGCCACTGCAGTCCAGCCTGGGTGACAGAGCAAGACTCTGTGTCGAAAAAATAAATAAATAAAACTCCCCAAACCAACAACTGCAATTCAGGTTGCATCACCTCTGAGCACTTCTTAGTGGATGTGGAGGAAAGAGTGTATTGATTTGGTGCCAGAGGACATGTCTAGTGTGTCTTTTATGTACCAGCTGTGTGATGTTGGACAAATTACTTAACCTCCCTGAACCGATTTCCCTATGATGATAAATGACGAAAAAAACCTCCCTCAGAAAACCCAGATAATGAATGCATGTGCAAGTGCATCGTGCAGGGTAGAACGCTATCCAAATGGTAACAATGCTATATCACCCTTCTAGTAAAAGTGGCAACCCCTTTAGGTAGGGTCCATCGTGAAGCTTAGTGCTGAGCAACTCAATCTCCGTTTTTAATAAATCCTTGCTTAATTCATGAACAAATATCTACCAGGCCTTAATTCAGCCCTGATTATTTATATGCACTGCTTTGCGATTTTCCAATCATTCTCCGTGGTGGTCTTTCATTTAGGGTGACCAACTGTCCTGGTTTTCCTAGGACTAAGGGAATGTGGGGATTTCGGGGGGGGGGGCGTTGTTCTTATTTTATTTATTTAATTTTTTGTCCCCATCATGGAATGTTTTTTGTTTTTTTTTTTGGAGTGGCCAGGGTCTCACTCTCTTGCCCAGGCTGGAGAACAGTAGTGTGATCACAGCTCACTGTCCTTGACCTCCCAGGTCAAGCGATCCTCCCACCTCAGCCTGTGGAGTAGCAGGGACCACAGGTATGCGCCACCATGCCTGGCTAATTTTAAAACATTTTTTTTTTTTTTGAGATGGAGTCTCCCTCTGTCACCCAGGCTGGAGTGCAGTGGCACAATCTCGGCTCACTGCAACCTCTGCCTCCTGGGTTCAAGCAATCCTCCTGCCTCAGCCTCCTGAGTAGCTGGGATTACAGGCCTGCCAGCACGCCTGGCTAATTTTTGTATTTTTCATAGAGACAGGGTTTCACCGTGTTGGTCAGGCTGGTCTCGAACTCCTGACCTCAAGTGATTCACCCGCCTCAGCCTCTCAAAGTGCTGGGATTACAGACATGAGCCACCGCACCTGGCTAAATTTAAGTAAATCTTATAAGTGATTTATTAGTAGTTCAGAATGTCAATTTCAAATATTTCTGTTACTTTCCTAGGCAGCCCCTTCCCTGCTTGAGATACCTGAGAAGGAATGGAAAGGGAGCAAGTGCTGGAGGGGGGTTACATGTTGGATTTCAATGGACTCTCCACTGAGGAGCCCATTTTCTAGGGAAATTTAGAGTGTTTGCAACTGGTAGAGACCAGGATAAGGCTTAATGGACTGACCCACCAACTCTTTGTCCAGTGTCTCTGCTCGCCACGTGCTCCCCACCCACCGCGTGTGCTCGCCACCTCTTCACGTCTCACTGTCCAAAGTTACAGCTTCTAAGTTTCAGATTCATTTACACAGCTCTATTTTTGCCTGTGAGCTTCCTGATATAGATCTCCGTGTCATGCATGTTTGAGGGTCCCTGGGGTCACATCACACTGAAGTCTAGGAACATTAGCTTTAAACAGATAATTTTCTCTTAGTTGCAGAGAAGTTCCTATTCCACGCTTGAGCACTGGCCCACCTCCAGGCTTTCTCTCTGTTTCTGCAGCAGTCCTTGTCTCTCAGCGGGGACAGTCTCTTCTGTGGCTTACAGTCTCTCAAACCACAGGGACTTTTCACTACCAGCACCACCTGCTGTCCTGATTCCCAGAGGCCTCCCTCCCTTTCCACCTGGCCTCTGAGCTGCCCTCTAGTTGACACACTTTGGGGTTTGCAGGCTGGCCAAGAACAGGGAGGGGCTGCCCTGGTTTGGGGTGATGGGTGATCTGGAAATAGCCTTGGGGGAGGGATCTGGTTCTGAAGTTAGCACCGAAGGCTTTGTCTGTGCTTATAATGCCTGACACTTAGCCGTCAGGAAAAGGAGGTGTCTTTGCAGCTCCATTTTTCCCCCCAGGGCATGTATTCACCCCTCTGGGTTGGTGGCTGTAATACTAACCAGACATAACTTTTATTCTGGACTACCTGGTGTTTTCTCCTGCTCAGGGCCTTACATGCTACTTAACTGGATCCTCCAAAGGAGGGCCTGGGGGTTGCTTATGGCCTGGAGGTGGGCCAGCTGGCCACTCACATACAGCAGCCTCGCTACTTGTGCCAGCTTGTGATCCCCCACTCAGCACCAGCACTCGTGCAGATGCCTGGAGCAACTAATGCAAGGTTGGTCTTCAAGGGCAGGGGAAGGAAAGGAGGACTGAGGCAAGGAACCTAGTGGTACAGAAATAGGAGGAGGAGCTGAGAAGGGACCAGGTGCACACTGGTTTTCACTGAAGTCATCTTCCTTCCTTTTGGGAGAACAGGCAGCTGGTTCACACCAACCAGGCTGGCTCTCCCTGAGTCAGCCCCCTGAAGACACTGGCAACTGATAGTGACAGGCTGGTTGTCTTGGCTGTGATGATAACAGGCTCGTGGCCTCTCTGCCACCCCTCAGTCAGCCTAGGGCCTGGCTTCTGATGGCCTGTTCTCTGCCCATCAGTCCTGAAAGGGTCCCCTCTGTTCATAGGGGTCTGGCCTGTATATTGTTCTTTCTGTTCACATGTAGAACTTTATGAAAGATAAACAGGTTCATACTTACCTGGCAAAGGGGGGATAACCATGAAAGATAAACAGGTTCATAGAAGGAAAAGTATATTCCTAGGCCAATAGTGAGCAAGTACAGTTGTCTCTTGGTACCCACAGGGTATTGGTTCCAGGACACCCAAGGATGCCAAAATCTGCAGATCCTTAATTAAATAAAATGGTTTAGAAAAAATAAAATATGGTCATGGCTCATGCTTGTAATCCCAGCACTTTGGGAGGCCGAGGTGGGCGGATCACTTGAAGCCAAGAGTTCGAGACCAGCCTGGCCAACATAGAGAAACCCCGTATCTACAAAAAATACAAAAATTAGCTGGGCATGGCGGCGCATGTGTGTATCTCAGCTACTAGGGAGGCTGAGGCACAAGAATTGCTCGAACCTGGGAGGAAGAGGTTGCAGTGAGCTGAGATGGCACCACTGCACTGCACTGAGCCCACTGCACTGCACTGGGCAACAGAGTGAGACTGTCTCAAAAAAAAAAAAAAAAAAACCAGAAAGAAGAAAATATATAAAATGGTGTAGAATTTACACATAACCTATGCACATCCTCCTGTACAGTACTTTAAATCATCTCTAGATTACTTGTAGTACCTAATACAAGGCAAATGCTTGTAAATCATTGTTACACTGTATTGGTTTTTATTTGAACTTTTATTGTTATTTTTATTTATTATTTTTTTGAGACAGAGTCTCACTCTGTTGCCCAGGCTGGAGTGCAGTGGCGCGATCTTGGCTCACTGCAAGCTCTGCCCTCCGGGTTCACACCATTCTCCTGCCTCAGCCTCCCGAGTAGCTGGGACTACAGGCGCCTGCCACCATGTCTGGCTCATTTGTTTTTTTTTTTTTTTGTATCTTTAGTAGAGAAAGCGTTTCACTGTGTTAGCCAGGATGGTCTCAATCTCCTGACCTTGTGATACGCCCATCTCAGCCTCCCAAAGTGCTGGGATTACAGGCGTGAGCCACCACACCTGGCCTTATTGTTTTATTTTTATTTCTTTTTTTGAGACGGAGTCTTGCTCTGCCACCCAGGCTGGAGTGCAGTGGCGCAATCTCGGCTCACTGCAACCTTCGCCTCCCAGGTTCAAGCGATTCTCCTGCCTCAGCTTCCTGAGTAGCTGGGATTACAGGCATACACCACCATGCCCGGCTAAGTTTTTGTATTTTTAGTAGAGATGGGGTTTCACCACATTGGCCAGGCTGGTCTCCTGACCTCAGGTGATCCGCCTGCCTTGGCCTCCCAAAGTGCTGGGATTATAGGCGTGAACCACCGCACCCGGCCTTGTTATTGTGTTTTAAAAATTAGTATCTACCGGCTGGGTGTGGTGGCTCACATCTGTAATCCCAGCACTTTGGGAGGCCGAGGCAGGTGGATCATGAGGTCAGGAGATCGAGACCATCCTGGCTAACACGGTGAAACCCCGTCTCTACTAAAAATACAAACAAATTAGCCGGGCGCAGTGGCGGGCACCTGTAGTCCCAGCTACTCGGGAGGCTGAGGCAGGAGAACTGATTGAACCCGGGAGGCGGAGCTTGCAGTGAGCCGAGATCGTGCCACTGCACTCCAGCCTGGGGAACAGAGCCAGACTCTGTTTCAAAAAAAAAAAAAAAATTAGTATCTACCACTTCATAGGGTTGCTGTGAGGATTCAGCAAAATAATGTACTTCTCACAGCCTATGTGTGCATGTTAGCTGTCACTACTATATACCTTTATGGTGTGTATAAGAGCCTAATGGGGCCCTGACAACCCGCCTTACTCTAAGGAGAACCTGCTTTGCCCTTTTTATCCTGAAGATTTAGGTGGTGTGTGCCTGTGATTCAGCTACTTAAGAGGCTGAGACAAGAGGATCGCCTGAGCCAGGGAGGTCGAGGCTCCAGTGAACCGTGATTATGCCACTGCATTCTAGCCTGGGTGACAAAGTGACAGAGCAAGACCCTATCTCAAAAAAAAAGAAAAAAAAAAAAATCCTGAAGACTTAGGCCCCTATGTATTTACTACCTCCCTGCAATCTTCCACCAGAAGTAGAAGGCACTGGCCATTTAAATTACTGGCAACCACTTGAGAAGAGAATTATGGTGCCTTAGCTATGGAACCACTTATGATCCTGCTTACAGTCTCGGCTTTAGATTTGGTCTGTTGACTTGATGCTGCTAGACTCCAACTGCCTGAAACGAGCAGCTCTCCTGGACTGCTTGCTAGAAGCTTAAAGGTATTGGGTTGGACTCCATTGCTTGTTCATGGCCTAGTGGCAGGGGTGGTGGCCTTGGGCCTCAGGTTGTGATTAATCAGACACTCTGATGTGGAAACATGAGGCTGGTGGAATATTCGCCTGATACAGTGAGGGTGGGAGGGAACAGGGACCCAGAAAGGGTCAGACAGAGAACAAAGTAATATCTGTGGGCCTTTTTACCCTGGAAAGGAGTTTCAGGTGGGTCAAACCCCACCAGCGTTCTCCAAAACTAGGCAGAGGAAAAACCTAGGGGAAGCTGTTGGTTCAGAATTGAAGATGCTGGAAGTGGGTGAGGACCCTGTCAGAGTGATGGAGAAAGAACAGGCATCCCCACTGCATCTCCAAAACCAAAAGGCTTTAAAGGGACCAGTGACTTGATTTATATCCAGTGCTTTATTAAAGATAAATAGTCTCATAAGAGGAGAAGTAAATGTGTTTGCAGGCCAACAGAGAGTGCATGTATATGAGAAAGAGATGCGTGAGGTCCCTGATCTGTGCTCTGAGGGGGTGGTCAGTCAGGCAGGGCCTGGGCCAACCAGTAAGGCAGATGAGGGTCCCTGTCCTGGGGGACTCACTGCTCCTGGGTGCCCCAGGAGATGTAGTCTGGCCGTGTGGCCGCATGGTACTCATCGATGAGCTGCTGCACAATCTCCCTGGATGTGTCCATCTCATCAAAGTTGTCCTTGAACATGTCCTCCTTGCGGAATTGCTCCAGGAAGGCCTCCCGCTTACGCAGCTTGTCATACTGGCGACAGGTTCTCTCGAAGAGCTTGGGGTGTGCAGAAAACAGGGGTTACAAAGAACTTCAAAGAATAATATGGCCCAGAAAGCTGCAGAACCAAGGCTGGGCTATGCCCACAGCAAAAAAGCCAGAAGCAGGGCCAGCAGATGCAGAGAACTGAGGTATAGTCAGGAAACTGATTCAGGGAAAAAAGGTACAAACTTTGAGACTCACCGAGGAGATGCTGGTGTGGTTGGCCATCATGAGCCCGCTGACCCGGTGGGCCGAGGGCAGGTAGGGAGACTTCCTCGACAGGGCCACCTGGATGCTGGCGGGGCCCCACGGGATGAAGTTGGCCAACTTCCGTTCCCGGATCCTCTGCAGGCTCTTGTGGACCTGGGGTGGGCACAGGAGCAGTGGAGGTGGCCTCTCCTCTACCCCTGCGGGTCCGGGGCACGGGATGAAGGGGCCTCCCCTACCTGGGTGGGGTCCACCTCTCCCTGGATGATGTTGAGGATGGCGATGTAGCAGTGGTTGGTCTGGCGGTCTCGGCCTGTGGACACCATCACGTTCTTGGGCTGCAGCAGCCGCCTCATGACATCCAGGACCGTGGTCTTCCTCACACTGGCCACCTGATGGGACAGTGAGACAGGGACCCGGCCAGCGCTCAGGGCACAGTCCCCCTGTGGCTTCTCTTTGGCAGAAGCCAAAGGCAGAGGGAGGGTGGAGAGCAAGTCAGCAAGAAAGTCGCCCGCTCTGTGCCAGTCCCTGAGCGCAGTGCCTTGGGGCCGGCAAAGGGCAGCTCCTGGGGCAGTGGGGAAGAGAGAAAGGCTGGGGCAGGGCCTGTTGGGCCCAGGGCCGGCCTGGCCTCGGACACTGAAGGCTGCTCTTACTGACTGGTCCGTAGTGAGCGGGGTGTAGCCGGTCATGAGGAAGTGGAGCCGTGGGGTGGGAATGAGCGAGGCGATGAGGCCGATGAGGTCATTGTTCATGTAGCCAGGGTAGCGCAGGGTGGTGGTGCTGGCCGACATGATGGTGGACACCTGGGGACAGGCGTGCCATGTTATGGGCCTCAGCCTGGGTGGGACCTCCCTTCCCCAGATGACCCTCCAACAAGGAGGGCTTCAAGTCCAAAGGAGTCCGGGAGTGGGGGCCCACCAGCTGGTTGATCTGAGAGAAGGACGGGTTCTGGATGTGCAAGCGGTCTGTGGCAATCCGGTTCAGGGCTGTGTTGTCCAGCACCACCTGAGGGGACAGAAGAGCATCACAGATTGATGGGGATAGGAAAAACAGGAGCTCTGCCTGACCCTAGGCTCTGAAGCTTAATTTCCTTTGAGCTTTATGGCCAGAAAGACTCACTGGAAAGGGACTTGCACTGACATAGGGCAAAGGAGGGCTCAAAATGGATTTTTAAATTTTTCTTTTCATCTTAATTATTTAAGCAGGTTTTTTTTTGTTGTTTTTTTTTGAGATAGGGTTTCGCTTTGTCACCCAGGCTGGAGTGCAGTCAGTGACATGATCTCAGCTCACTGCAGCCTCTGCCTCTGAGGCTCAAGTGATCCTTCTGCATGTATCACCACTCCCGACTAATTTTTGTATTTTTAGTAGAGATAGGGTTTCGCCACGTTGCCCAGGCTGATCTTGAACTCCTAAACTCAAGCGATCCAACGACCTTGGCCTCCCAAAGTGCTGGGATTACAGCCATGAGCCACTGCACCTGGCTAAAATGGATTTTTTTTAAATACACGAAAATGATTCAATAGACTCGAATGGGTATGGGGTGTTGAGAGTTGGGAGAGGTAGAATCCAGGACTCACCACACAGTCTGCGTTCTGCGTCAGCCTCTTGAGTGTGAGGAGTGAATTGTAAGGCTGGACCACCACATCGCTCATCTCGTCCTGGTTGGGAAACACTGAGTATGTCTGCACCAGCTTCTTAGGATACCTGGTGGGGGTTGGGGAAAGGATCAGGGCAACAGACTGAAGGCCTAGTGAACGTGGCGCTCCCTAACAACTGTCCAGAAGCAGCTAAATCTGATGGCGAAACTGGGGTGGGGTCAGATCAGTAGAGAAGGGAGCCTTGACTTTTGGAAGTCTGTAGCCCTACAGGGGGAAGGGCAGAGACATCTTAGACTCTGGGCTTCCAAATCGACACCTGGCCACACTCCCTTGACTTTCATCCAGGGCTCAGGTTCTAGGCTCCAGTTCCCACTACTGGGAGTGTGATGGGGTTCTCAGTCATTGTAACTTCATTTTCCTCTCTATAGGAGGGAATATAAGAACTCTTTCCTGTTCCAGCAAATATGGAGTTATATCTGCTGGGTCCCCTAGTCATTTAGGAAGCCAAGTTGGAGACCTTTCCTAATCCCCAAACACAAACTTACCTGTCATTCAGCCGTTCTAAGAGGTAGGAACCCAGTCCAGAGCCTGTCCCCCCAGCAATGGAATGACACAGCACAAAGCCCTGCATGGGGAAGGGGCAGTCAATGTACAGGTATCTAGTGGCAGGATGTCAAACTAGACCTATCTCACAGTTTTTTAGGACTCCCACTTGCCCGAGCCCTTGCTTCCCCTCCAGTCCCCTCACTTATACGGCTTAGGCAACTGCCTTGTTTCCAGCAAGGCCTGATAGCTTCTGTCCAGTGCAAAGGGTACATGATGGGTCTTGTTCCTAACAGGTTGCTTCTAGAGGGTGCTGCCAAGCCTTACCTATGTCGGCTCCTACCAGCATTCCTGGGACACTTACCTCTAGACTGTCACTACCATCTGCCTCCCGGTCTATGATGTCAAAAATGTCCTCATGGATCTTTTCTCCCTGTACAGACATAGGGAGGGTCAGAGTGGGACAGAACCATGGGAGGTCTCTGACCTCAGAAAAGCCACCCTCGATTCTCCTTATAGCACCCAGAAGTCCTTTTATGGAGCATAGCTGTCTGCTTTTATCTACATCGAGAGGCAGTATGGTGCAGTAGTTACAAGAAAGCACTCTACACCCAGACTACCTGGGTTCATACATTAGCTCTATTTTTTTTTTTTTTTTTTTTTTTTGAGACGGAGTCTCTCTTTTTCTCCCAGGCTGGAGTGCAGTGGAGCGATCTTGGCTCATGGCAACCTCCGTCTCCTGGGTTCAAGCAATTCTCCTGCCTCAGCCTCCCCAGTAGCTGGGATTATAGGCGCATGCCACCATGCCCAGCTATTTTTTGTATTTTTAGTAGAATCAGAGTTTCACCATGTTGGCTAGGCTGGTCTTGAACTCCTGACCTCAGGTGATCTGCCTGCCTTGGTCTCCCAAAGTGCTAGGATTACAGGCGTGAGCCACCGCGCCTGGCCCATTAACTCTACTTCTATGTAGCTCTGGGCAGCTTATTTAATTGCTCTATGCCTCAGTTTCCTCATCTGTACAATGAAGGTAATAATACAGGTCCATATACCCTTATCTAACAGTGTGGGGGCCAGTTATGTTTTGGAATTCAAAATATTTCAGATTTTAGAAAGGTATTATGGTATATATAATATATATTAAATAAAATTCCAGTGGGAATTTTTATTTAATCAGAAGCACGTTAATCAAATATATTAGTATTTCTGTAATAAAAGGCATCACTAATGACAATAAGTTGGATAGAAACTATAAGGCTGGGCATGGTGGTTCACGCCTGTAATCCCAGCACTTTGGGAGGCTGAGGCAGGCGGATCACGAGGTCAGATCAAGACCATCCTGGCTGACACAGTGAAACCCCGTCTCTACTAAAAATACAAAAATTAGCCAGGCGTGATGGCAAGCACCTGTAATCCCAGCTACTCGGGAGGCTGAGGCAGGAGAATTGCTTGAACCCGGGCAGCAGAGGTTGCAGTGAGCTGAGAGCCCGCCACTGCACTCCAGCCTGGGCGACAGAGTGAGACTCCATCTCAAAAAAAATAAATAAATAAAAATAAAAAAAAGAAACTATAAAACAGCCTGTCTTCATTGAAATTTGTTTTTGCTGATAAACTAGTTATGAAATGTCCTTTGGTTTCATGGCTTTCTGGATCCTGGAAAGGCAGATAAGGGACTGTGGACCTATAGTACTTACTTCTAGGGTTGTTGGGAGATTTAGAAAAGTTAATATATGTAAAGCACTTAGAATGGCCTGGCACACTGCATTAGCTAGTGTAGGCGCTTGACAATATTACATAGTCCACTCCCTGCAGCCATGTCTCTCCCTCCAGCATTCATACATCCCTGATCTGGTTTCCTCTCTCTCCGGGACGTCAGAGCCTGTCCCTACCCAGCGAGTTGTGGGCCCTGCCAGGGAATAGGAAACGACCTGGGAGAATCCGCTGGCCCAGTTGTTGCCAGCTCCTCCTCCATGTTCCGACAGGTAGATGTTCTCTGGGTTGTAGAGCTTGGCATAGGGGGAGTTGAGGATGGAGTGGATCACCCGGGGTTCCAGGTCCAGCAGCACGGCCCGGGGGATGTAGTGCTCATCGTCTGCCTGTCAAGGGGAGTCCAGGAGGGGGCCCAATCAGCTAGGGCGGCCCAAGTCCGAAGTCTTCCCAACTCTGGCTCCCTCCGGCCCTCCCTCAAGCCAGCCGCCTGGCCCTACTGCCCAGCGGGGTTCCCAGTACCAGGCCACTCCCTTCCCTTCCGCCCCCTCGGGCCACTGCCACCCCCGGCCAAGTCGCTGGGGGCACCTGGTAGAAAAAGACGTCCTTGCGGTCAGTGCCCTCGGTGGCGAACTCCTCCACGATGCCCTCGGGGCTGATACCATGCTCGGCGCACAGCTGTTTCCAGAACTCGAACCCAACTGGGGGAGGGGGCGGGCAGGGGAGAAAGAAGATATCTAGGTCCGGGCAGGTTCCAATCAGGAGCCGGGGAACTGGGCGCCTGCGTCCAGGGATAAAGTCAAGCCGCAGGACTCTCCGGTGTCTGAGGAAATGACTGTACGCCAGGGACTGGGCAGGGGAGGGCCCCTCGGGGTTGGGCAAGTGGACACTGGGTCAGGGATGTCTCGCCTTTCAGAGAACTACAATTCTGGCAAGGATAGATGGAGTCCAGGATCCCACAGCGAGATCCCATTGACCCTAAGGAACCTGGCTAGCTGAGGGGCCGGAGTTTCGCTCACTCTGATTGCCGCACTGGCCCAACTGTAGGGTGATGATTTCCCTCGGCATCGCTCCTCAGGCACCGGCGTTGCAGCCGCTCCCGCCCGCAACGCCGCCGCACGCCAGCCCGCTCGCCGCAAGACGCAGGCGCCAAACAACCAGCTCCACCCACGAACTTCCTCCGCTCCAATGAGAACTGAGTTCTGGCAACGAATGGCACGTCTTTAAGCACTGGCCTTCATTCATGCAGATTGCGCGTGCGCGCCTCCGGATCCGGCTCGGCGCCTCCGGATCGGGCTCCGCGCCTCGGCGCTGGCGAGGTACGGCGTCCTCCCTCCCCTCTGGGTGGACGCGGGCTTGGGCCTGTGCGCAAGCGCGCTGTGGTGCGAAGCCACCTCCCCGGCCGAATCGCGCATCTGCGCAGTTGCTGTTATTGTGACTGTCGGGCCACGGCCCCGGATGTTGTGGCTGCTGGGGGGAGATGGCGGAGGCCGAAGGGGTGCCCACGACCCCAGGCCCGGCTTCGGGGTCGACTTTCAGGGGCCGCCGAGATGTGTCAGGCTCCTGGGAGCGGGACCAGCAGGTTGAGGCGGCGCAGCGGGCCCTGGTGGAGGTGCTGGGGCCTTACGAGCCTCTGCTGAGTCGGTTGCAGGCAGCCCTGGTGTGGGAGCGGCCAGCCAGGAGCGCTCTGTGGTGCCTGGGGCTGAACGCGGCTTTCTGGTGAGAGAACTGGACCCTCGGAAACCCTCCGAGTCCCGAATTCGTCGGTTCCTCTAGGGCTCTACTTCTCGCCTGCCCTGTTTTCTTCGCTGCACTGGCTCCTTCCTGTACTTGCCTAATTTTGCCTCACCTCCTTCCACTCCATCCCGCCTGCAGGCTTCGGCACCCCAGTTCTTCCCAGGGCCGTCCACCCATCTTCTCTGCCTTACCTGTGCCCGCACCCCCGCCCCGCACATCTGGCGGGAGCTTCTGGTAACATCTTGAGCCGCTCAAGAATGAGCGAGGGCGCCTCTTTTGAGCCCGACAAAGCTGCGTCCCTTTAAAGCCATCACTTCCTTTCTCTTGTCTGCTCAAGTGCAAGTTCTAGATTGTTTCCAGAGGTTTTAGTAGTTTATTGTTGGAGTAGAGGCGTGAAGTCTTGCAAAGGTATCCATAGGTGTGATTATAAAAAAAGCTTGAGGGATTCGCATGAATTAGCATGTTGTATATCTAGGAAGGAAGTTTATGAAGTCTGAGCGTCAGTGTGAGCCCCCAAAGCTGAAAATTGAAAGAAAATTAGAAGCTTTTAAGAAAATTACAAGCTTTTAAAGAACAGTTAGGAAATGATGACGGAGATTTCACCCGTTTCAAAGCCACCTGTGATTGTAACTCTCTGTTCCAAGGAATTAGAGAGGCATCCTTAGCCATGGTTTATAGGCAAGGAAATTGATGTCTAGTACTGTGTGTGAGTTTTCCTGAGCTGGAAAAGCAGCGCTGTAAATATGCTTTATTTGTGTGTGTCATGCTCTGTGAAAATAGAACTGCTGCTTCTCTCAGTTGTCATCACCTGAAGTGGACCTAGGACTTCATAGGATCTATCAACCATAATTTTGGATTTATTTGTAATGGAGGAGGTTCCAAGGGAACTGACTTATAGGGGGCCTTCTGCAACTGAATGGATTAAGACTATTCTGGATAAGCCTGAAACAACAAAATATATGTATTTTTTAAATGTGTTTTTGCTAAAAATAGCTTTCCCCTTAAAATTGGTTTTAAAATCAAAACATTTATTATCCTTTATCTGAAAGATTTTCAGTGAGCTGAAGCAGAACAATTCCAAGTTCATTGACCCGAAAACAGTGTTCAGCTATTAAGCTAATCCTCTCCCAGTTTGAAAGAGACCCAGTTAAAGGTGTCACAGTAGTCTCTGGCATTTGTGGCTTCCAGAGCCTTTAGCAAACTCGATAGTAAACTTTTCCTACCACGTTCTTCATTTATTTTTGGTAGTGCTTTTTCCTTTTTTTTTTTTGAGAAAGAGTTTCACTCTTATTGCCCAGGCTGGAGTGCAGTGGCGTGATCTCTGCTCACCGCAACCTCCGCCTCCCAGATTCAAGCATTTCTCCTGCCTCAGCCCCCCAAGTAGCTGGGATTACAGGCATGAGCCACCACAACCGGCTAATTTTGTATTTTTTTAGTAGAGATGGGGTTTCTCCGTGTTGGTCAGGCTGGTCTTGAACTCCCGACGTCAGGTGATCTGCCTGCCTTGGCCTCCCAAAGTGCTGGGATTACAGGCGTGAGCCACTGCGCCAGGCCTTTTTTTTTTTTTTTTTTTTTTTTTGAGACAAGGTCTTGCTCTATCACCCAGGCTGGAGTGCAGTGGTATGATCTCGGCTCATTGCAACTTCCATTTCCTGGGCTCAAGCAATCCTCCCACCTCAGCCTCCACAGTAGCTGGGACCAGAGGTGCACATCATCATGCTTGGCTAATTTTTTAAATTTTTTGTAGAGACAGGGTCTCACTATATTGCCCAGGCTGGTCTCGAACTCCTAGGCTCTGGTGATCCTCCTGCCTTGGGCTCCCAGAGTGCTGAGATTATAGGCATGAGCCACCGTGCCCAGCCAAGTGCTTCTTCCTTGACCCCTAGGTACTGATTCCCATTGCTCTCTGTAGAAATCTTCACTACAGCACCTCACTGAAGAGTGTTTTATCCAGTCAAAACATTTCCCACAGTGGTTTCGGTATCTCCAGCAAGAAGGCTGGGGCCTCATTAAACCAATTTGTATCGAGGTATGACTGCCTGATGGAAAAAACCACTTTATCAGGGTTTACTTATTTTTGTTTTGAGACAGTTTGTTTGGCTCTTGCTGCCCAGGCTGGAGTGCAATGGCACGATCTCAGCTCACTACAACCTCCGCCTCCCAGGTTCAAGCGATTCTCCTGCCTCAGCCTCCCGAGCAGCTGGGATTACAGGCATGCACCACCAATGCCTCGCTAATTTTTGTATTTTTTTGTAGAGACGGTTTTGCCAGGTTGCCCAGGCTCGTCTCAAACTCCTGAGCTCAAAACAATCCACCTGCGTTAGCCTCCCAATGTGCTGGGATTACAGGTGTGAGCCCCTGCACTGTACCGGGCCTTAAATGGATTTTTAAACCAAAGATTTATTAATGCAAATGAATTAGTAGCATGTATGCTGTTCTTTTTGAGGAGGGGACCTTTCTTTTTTTTTTTTTTAATTAATTTTTGTTTTTTGAGACGGAGTCTTGCTCTGTCGCCCAGGCTGGAGTGCAGTGGCGCCATCTCGGCTCACTGCAAGCTCCGCCTCCCGGGTTCACGCCATTCTCCTGACTCAGCCTCCCGAGTAGCTGGGATTACAGGCGCCCGCCACCACGCCTGGCTAATTTTTTGTATTTTTTTTTAGTAGAGACGGGGTTTCACCGTGTTAGCCAGGATGGTCTCAATCTCCTGACCTCATGATCTGCGATGAGGGGACCTTTCATCTGCCGCTTGTCTGAGAGAGGTTTCTGAAGCAGAATGTGAGGTTGAGATCTGCACATAAAGAGCTGCTGTGACTGGGACATATCTTTAGATGTTACAGCTAGCTTTAATTTGCTGGCCTCTACCAGTGTTTACTTAAGCTTATTAATATGCTGTGTTTAGAGGCTCACTTAGAACCCCTTTTGTACTCTGGGTCTCTTAAAGCATTGCTGTGGTCTTTATCTTTGACATTTCCTAGTAGCTTGTCTGCTGTGTATCCAGAACACAGTTACTCTTGTTACAGTCTCATCACATTTTAAGAAGGTGCAGGAGAGAGACAACAAAATGAGGATGTGACTTTTTTTTTTTTTTTGAGATGGAGTCGCTCTGTCACCCAGGCTGGGATGCAATGGCATGATCTTGGCTTACTGCAACTTCCACCTCCTAAGTTCAAGCGATTCTCCCACCCCAGCCTCCCGAGTAGCTGGGATTACAGGCACCCACCATCACGTCTGGCTGATTTTTGTATTTTTTAGGGTGGAGTTTCACCATGTTGGCCAGGCTGGTCTTGAACTCCTGACCTCAGGTGATCCACCCACCTCGGTCTCCCAAAGTGCTGGGATTACAGGCGTGAGCCACTGTGCCTGGCCGACAGTGTGACTCTTGAGACTAAAAGAACAGTTGGGTATGCCATTTCCGGAGAGGACTCCTACCTGTGAAAGGCACAGATACTGTTAAGTCCCCAGAAACTTGGATAGTCTGGCATTGGAGTTCACAGAATTGTTGGGGAAATGAGCTTCCTTGGTAGGTAATTAGAGATTTAAAATGAAATTTGGGCTTCACATTCTAGTAGTGTCATATTGAGTATGAGTGTTGACATTTCACTTAGAAATGTGGAAGAGTGACTGTTCAGTTAACAAACATTTTAAATGTTTGAGAAAGGGAGGAGGATCATTAGCTCAAGTCAGAAAAATCAAATCTGAAATATTTAGTTTCTCTTTTATTATTTGTATTGAATAATGGGACAAAAATGGCGTATCATTAACTGAGATTTTTATGCATTTTGAGGTATTGGAAGATTAGATAGGAGTACAAAAAAAAACCATCAGAATTCAGGTAGGTAGCTCTTAATTTTCAGTGTTTTGTATCCTCAGTCATATTTTGCTGTACCCGTGAATATGCCCTCTTACATCTTAAAAAAAAAAAAAAAAAAGACGGAGATAGATGTAGATACCTTGTCAGCATAGTATTCCAAGGTTTTCACACTTTTTTTTTTTTTCAGGTACCAGAGAATTTATGGTGGCCTTATCAGAGGTCTTCCAGCCTAGATTACTTCTGGTCACTGATCTGTTATTGTCTCTAGGATAATAATAGAAATGTCAGGCCGTTCCTTCCAATAGCTTGTGTTTTCATTGGCCTCAACCTCATCTGTGAATGAGTGATTTGGGGGAAGAATATGAGAGTCAACAAGCGTGTATCCTGACAGGATCAGAAAAGAACAGGTTTGGGTAACTTTTTGGTTTGACTTGTACTCTGAGATCAGAGGGGAGGGTAAATGAACCCTGGAAATGTGTGAACTCCAAGCTCCCTCTCCTGCCTAACGTGAAGAGATAGTTCAAGGAGGCCTACATAACTGCTGAGCTCTTTCAGTTTTTTGTTGTTTTTTTTTTTTTTTTTGCTGGGGAATCGGGGGTTGGTGGGGAGGACAGGGTCTCCCTCTGTTGACCAGGCTGGAGTGCAGTGGCACAGTCATAGCTCACTGCAGCCTCTACCTCCTGGGCTCCAGCAGTCCTCCTGCCTCAGTCTTCCAAGTAGCTGGGACTAGAGTCACATGCCACTGGGCCCAGCCTATTTGAAAAACTTTTGTAGAGACAGAATCTCAATATGTTGCCCAGACTGGTCTCAAAACTCCTCATCTCTAACAGCCCTCCCTGCTTGGTCTCCTAAAGTGCTAGGATTACAGGCATGACCCACTGCACCTTGACTGCTTTGTGGTTTTTAACAATCTGTGAATCTACATAGTCTTTGAATTAGGAATATTGTTTTAGAGCAGTCCACAAGCTGAGTCCCAAGTAGAGATCTCTGTTGGGATCTGCTTTTTGCAGTCACTAGTCTCAGTTAACCATAATATATTTCTAGGAGGTTATTATAGAATTTGTTATTTCACAAATGAAATGTAAAAATTGTATCCTTCTCCCCCCCCTCAAAAAAAAAATAAAAATGACCCAAAAAAGTGATTAAGGATATACAGCAATTCTGAGTTAGAAGGTTAGGATTTGAGTAAAAAATAATAGAAACAAGAAATGGAAGATGGGAGCCCATTTAAGTAGAGATATTTGTTCTGTAAAAAAAAATCTACACATCAGATTTCTTTTCTTTTTTTTCTTTTTTTTTTTTTTGAGATGGAGTCTCCCTCTGTCGCCCAGGCTGGAGTGCAGTGGCGCGATCTCAGCTCACTGCAAGCTCCGCCTCCCAGGTTCACGCCGTTCTCCTGTCTCAGCCTCCCCAGTAGCTGGGACTGCAGGCGCCCGCCACCATGCCCACCTAATTTTTTGTATTTTTAGTAGAGACAGGGTTTCACCGTTTTAGCCAGGATCGTCTCAATCTCCTGACCTCGGGATCCGCCCACCTCGGCCTCCCAAAGTGCTGGGATTACAGGCGTGAGCCACCGTGCCTGGCTACACATCAGATTTCTAATGAAATCTGTTGAGCGAATGTTCCTGATGATAGTCTTTGCAGGGTTCTTGTCTTTGTGAGCCGAGAAGACTCCCAAGGATGCCTTGGTTTACTTCGCCTCTCTTTACCTTTAGTTTTTATCTGCCCTAATTGTAAGGTTGAATGCTTTCTCTCCAGTGTTAGCAGCTAGCTGATTTCATTTCTGGTTTTTTTGCAAGCAACAACTGTCACTGCGTGATATAGGTTGGGTTAATTTTTCCTTTGAATTTACTGGTGACTTGGGCTCATTAACCAGGCGGTCACAAGTGCTGTACAGTAACAGGCTTTCTGTCCCTGTATAATGGGATGCTTTGTTTTGAAGTGCCCTTGAGACAATCTTAATCTGTAATAACAAAGGAACCTAGAAATCGTATCTTTGAAAATAGACATGTGGTCATTATTTATGATTATAGCAAACTTTAATTTACTGGTACTAATAGTGAGGCTTCATGGTATAGTTAATCACAAAAGTTTATGTTTGGTTCTGGAATTTCTCACGATGTTTCTGGACACCAATTGCTATTCCAGGGATATTTTATTTAGACTGATCATTTAATTGGATTTTAGTCCCTGACAGAGTGGAGGGACAGTTCACAAAAGGGGAAACAAAATCAATGGATATATAAAATTTCACTGTCACAAATAAGAAAAGAATTCAAATATATGTAAATGGCAATTATTTACTAATTTCTATCTTAAGTTTTTTTTTGGCGGGGGACAGGATCTCACTCTCGCCCAGGCTCGAGAGCAGTGGTGTGATCATGGCTCACTGCAACCTCAACCTCCTGAGCTCAAGCCATCCTCCCACCTCAGCCTCTCAGGTAGTGGGGACTACAGGTGTGTGTCACCACACCTGGCTAATTGTTTTGTATTTTTCGTAGAGACAGGGTTTCACCATGTTGCCCAGGCTGGTCTTGAACTCCTGGGCTCCAGCAGTCCACCCACCTTGGCCTCCCAAAGTGCTGGGATTACAGGTGTGAGCCGCCACACCTGGCCTTAAGTATTTTTAATGATCGTAATTAATTCTGGGGAAAATATGGAAAAATGGGCATATGGCTGATAGGAACATAAATTGGACAGCCTTTCTAGCAAGTAGTTTGGTAACATATTTTAAGCCACTTAAGAAGCTTTTCCAGGGCTGGGGGAGATGGAGAAGGAATACTAATGGGTATGGGTTTCTTTTGGAGTGATGGAAATGTTCTAAAATTACATAAGGCTATTAGTCGTACAGCATTGTGATTTTTTTTTTCATCTCTGCTGCTGGCAGATGAATTGAAAGGGAATTTTATCATATACAAACCGTTATCTCAATTAAGCTATTTTCTTACCTTTTTTTTTTTTTTTTTTTTTTTGAAACGGAGTCTTACTCCGTGGCCCAGACTGGAGTGCAGGGGCGTGATCTCAGCTCACTGCAACCTCTGCCTCCCAGATTCAGGCAGTTCTCCTGCCTCAGCCTCCCGAGTAGCTGGGACTACCGGCGTGCACCACCATGCCTTGGCTGATTTTTGTATTTTTAGTAGAGATGGAGTTTCACCATGTTGGCCAAGGTGGTCTTGAACTCTTGACCTCAAGTGACCCACCTGCCTCGGCCTCCCAAAGGCTAGGATTACAGGTGTGATCTACCATGCCCGACCAATAAAGCTATTTGTTTAAAATAGTTAATGCCTTTGACCCAGTAACATGCTCAGTGATGTATAGTTCAGCTTTTCTTTATTACATCAAAAATTGGAAACTTTTGGCTGGGCGCAGTGGCTCATGCCTATAATCTCAGCACTTTGGGAGGCCAAGGCAGGCAGGTCATCTAAGGTCGGGAATTCAAGACCAGCCTGACCAACATGGAGAAACCCCATCTCTACTAAAAATGCAAAATTAGCCGGGCATGGTGGCGCATGCCTGTAATCCCAGCTACCTTGGGAGGCTGAGGCAGGAGAATCGCTTGAACCCGGGAGGCAGAGGTTGTGGTGACCCGAGATTGCGCCAATGCACTCCAGCCTGGGCAACAAGAGCGAGACTCCGTCTCAAAAAAAATTGGAAACTTCTTAGTTTATTTTTCGTTTATTTCTCTTTTCTTTTCTTTTTGTTTTTTTTAAGACAGAGTCTCGCTCGCTCTGTCTGTTGCCCAGGCTGGAGTGCAGTGGCACGATCTCGGCTCACTGCAAGCTCTGCCTCTCAGGTTCACGCCATTCTCCTGCCTCAGCCTCCCGAGTAGCTGGGACTACAGGCTCCCACCACCACTCCCGGCTAATTTTTTGTATTTTTAGTAGAGCCAGGGTTTCACCGTGTTAGCCAGGATGGTCTTGATCTCCTGACCTCGTGATCTGCCTGCCTCGGCCTCCCAAAGTGTTGGGATTACAGGCTTGAACCACTGTCTTAGTTTATTTTATTTTATTTGAGATGGAGTCTTCCTGTGTTGCCCAGGCTGGAGTGCAGTGGCACAATCTCAGCTCACTGCAACCTCTGCCTCCCGGGTTCAAGCGATTCTCCTGCCTCAGCCTCTCAAGTAGCTGGGATTACAGGCACCCGCCACCATGCCTAGCTAATTTTTGTATTTTTAGGTAGAGATGGGGTTTCACCATGGCCACCACTATGTTGGCCAGGTTGGTCTTGAACTCCTGATGTCAAGTGATCTACCTGCTTCAGCCTCCCAAAGTGCTGGAATTACAGGTGTGAGCCACTGCGCCTGGCCCATTCATTGTTTTTTTTGAGACAAGGTTTCACTCTGTCACCCAGGCTAGATTGCAGTGGTGTGATCATGGCTCACTGTACCCTGGAACTCCTGAGCTCAAGTGATCATTCCACCTCATGGCTGAGACCGCAGGAGTTCATCACCACACCAGGCTAATTGTCTGTGTATTATGTGAAAAAGTTTTAAAACCATAGTGTTTTTATATGTGAATTTTTTAATGAAGAGAATAGTCTGTCTTCACATTTTTTGGAGTACATATGTGGATAATGGATCATTTTAAAAATGTTTTATTATGGAAAGCTTAAAACATGTGTAAGTAGACAGAATAATATGGTCTGCCACCATGTACATAATACTATTTTTTTCAATTCCTGGTCAATTTTGTGTCTTCCATACCCCAATTCTTTTCTACGTCTTCGTTATTGTTTGAGACAAATTATTGACGTGTCATATCATTTAATCTAGGTATTTCAGTATATTTTTCTGAAAAAGAGACTTTAAGAAACATCTGCCATCATTATCGCATGCAAAAAATTAATGATTCTAGTCAGTGTTCACATTTCCAATTTTCTTATAAATGTCATAAATGATACTTTTTTTTTTTTCTTTTTGAGACGGGGTCTTGCTCTGTCTCCCAAGCTGGAGTGCAGTGGCACAATCAGAGCTCACTGCAACCTCAACCTTCTGGCTCTAGCAATCCTCCCACCTCAGCTTCCCAAGTAACTGGGAGTACAAGCGTGCACCACCACACCTAGCTGATGTTTTTCTTTTCAGTAGAGATGAGGTCTTGCTGTGTTGCCTAAGCTGGTCTCAAACTCTTTGACTCAAGTGATCCTCCTGCCTCAGCCTCCCGAAGTATTGGGATTACAGGCTTTAGGTACCACACCTGGCCTGTTGTGTGTGGTTTTATTTGCTGGGGTTTTTTTAAACTTTTTTTTCCCCACAAACCAATTTGTTAGTGTTTAGGTGGTTTTTTCTGTTTTGCTTTTTTGTTTTTTGAGATAGGGTCTCGCTCTGTCACCCAGGCTGGGGTACAGTGGCACGATAACGGCTCGCTGCAACCTCAGTTTCCCGGACTCAAGCTATCATCCCACCTCAGCCTGCTGAGTAGCTAGGATTACAGGTGCCCGCCACTATGCCCAGCTAATTTTTGTATTTTTAGTAGAAACGGGGTTTCGCCATGTTGGCCAGGCTGGTCTCAAACTCCTGACCTCAGGTAATCCACCTGGTTTGTTTGTTTGTTTGTTTTTGAGTTTCGCTCTTGTTGCCCAGGCGTGTGCTACCACGCCTGGCTAATTTTTTTGTATTTTTGGTAGAGACAGGGTTTCACCATGTTGGCCAGGCTTGTCTCGAACTCCTGACCTCAGGTGATCCACCTGCCTTGGCTTCCCAAAGTGCTGGGATTACAGACGTGAGCCACCATGCCTGTACTTTTTTTTCGATAAACATGAATTCATGTTAGTTGTATAATTTTTTTTTTTTTTTTTTTTTTTTTTTTTTTGAGACGGAGCCTTGCTCTGTCACCCAGGCTGGAATGCAATGGCACAATCTCAGCTCACTGCAACCTCTGCCTCCTGGGTTCAAGCGATTCTCCTGCCTCAGCCTCCTGAGTAGCTGAGATTACAGGCATACACCACCACGCCCGGCTAATTTTGTATTTTTAATAGACATAGGGTTTCTCCATGTTGGCTAGGCTGGTCTCAAACTCCTGATCTCAGGTCCTCCACCTGCCTAAGGCTCCCAAAGTACTGGGATTATAGGCATGAGCCGCTGTGCCCAGCCGACAACCCTATTTCAATTTTTCCACCCTACCACCTAAAGGATACTGTGACTGTATGTAAGATTAAAGAATAAAAGCAGCTTAACAGAAATAAGACTCTAGAGCTGCCTCAGGCCATTGATCTTCTCTCTAAAGCCAGTGCATCATCCCAACAAACAAGCACATTTAACAAGACCAAGGAGAAGAGCTCTAGGGTTTCTTGCTGCCCAGTGCTGCTGCTTCCCTTCCCCAGCAGCAGCACATGGCATCGCTGTTTTCCCCAGAGTACTTGAAAGGGCTCTCTAGGGAGGCTTGCCAGACTGTCGGCAATTTCCCCTTCCCAGAGCATGATTACTAACACAAATAGAAACTAGGGTAGGGAAAGGATATTAAGCTCTCCTAAGAAGGTTGGTTTTCCAGAGATGATGGCAATAAAAACATATCCCTTATAATAAACTGGTAAACATTAAAAAAAAAGACTGTTTCTCTAAGACCTGGACTATTTAAATAGCTTGTTACAGCCCTTACCTTCCATTCTTATAAGCTATGCTTCAACTCAATTCAACATACCTTTGAGTACCTGTTACATGCCAAGGCCTTGTGGTAAGAAGCCCAGTTACAGAAAAAAATAAGACACAAACTTTACTCTCAAGTAAATTCATGTGTGTTTGTGTTCACGATGTAACATGACAGGTAATAATAACAAACAGGAAAATATCTAAGCTGTGATTTGCAAGATAAATGTTAAGGAAATGGGGCCGAAAGGTGTGGTAAGAGAGAGAAGACATTCAGATAGAGAGAACACCAATCTAGTAAGATACTTAAGGAATTGCAAGTAGTTTGATAAAACTGAAATATAAAAAACAAAGGGAGGGAATCAGTGTGGGGAGAGAGGCAGGATCCAGATCATGAAGGCCCTTTTATGACAGGGGGTAATGGGATTTCATCCTGCAGATGAAGATAAGCCAATAGTTTCATAAAGGGTATATTTTCTGGGTCTTGAAGGCTAAAATTGTGAGCACTTCCATAACAAGATTAATCCTTGTCCATAAATCAATTTTAGTCCCAGATTTATCTTTTTTTGGAACAAGCCACAATAAGAACTTCAGAGGAAGAGGCCAGGCGCGGTGGCTCATGTCTGTAATCCTAGCACTTTGGGAGGCCAAGGCGGGTGGATCACGAGGTCAGGAGATCGAGACAATCCTGGCTAACATGGTAAAACCCCGTCTCTACTAAAAATACAAAAAATTAGCCGGGCGTGGTGGCGGGTGCCTGTAGTCCCAGCTGCTCGGGAGGCTGAGGCAGGAGAATGGCTGGAACCCAAGAGACGGAGCTTGCAGTGAGCCGAGATCGCACCACTGTATTCCAGCCTGGGCAACAAAGCAAGACTCCATCTCAAAAAAAAAAAACAAACTTCAGAGGAAGAAGAGTTTTTCTTTGTGGTATAAAATAACATTTCTTGGCCAGGTGCAGTGGCTCATGCCTGTAATCCCAACATTTTGGGAGGCTGAGGCGAGCTGATCACTTGAGACCGGGAATTCGAGACCAGCCTGGCCAACAAGACGAAACTCCATCTCTACTAAAAATACAAAAATTAGCTGGGCTCAGTGGCGCACACCTTAACCCCAGCTACTCAGGAGGCTGAGGCAGTATTGCTTGAACCCTGGAGGCGGAGGTTGAAGTGAGTGGAGATCTGTGCCACTGCACTCTAGCCTGGGTGACAGAGTGAGACTCCGTCTCAAAAAAAAAAAAAAAAAAAAATATATATATATATATATATATATATATATTTAGAAAAAATAGATTCTGGCCAGGCGCGGTGGCTCATTCCTGTAATCCCAGCGCTTTGGGACGCTGAGGTGGGTGGATCACAAGGTCAGGAGATCAAGATCATCCTGGCTAACATGGTGAAACCCCGTCTCTACTAAAAATACAAAAATTAGCTGGGTGTGCTGGTGCATGCCTGTAATCCCAGCTACTCAGGAGGCTGAGGCAGGAGAATTACTTGAACCTGGGAGGCAGAGGTTGCAGTGAGCCAAGATCGTGCCACTGCACTCTAGCCTGGCGACAGAGCTAAGACTCTGTCTGAAAAAAAAAAAAGAAAAAGTAGATTCTCTGGCCAGGTACAGCGGCTCACGCCTCTAATCCCAGTACTTTGGGAGGCCGAGGCAGGCAGATAACTTGAGGTCAGGAGTTTGAGACCAGCCTAGCCAACATGGTGAAACCTCGTCTCTATTTTAAAAATTTAAAAATTAGCTGGGCATGGTGAGGGCACCTGTAATCCCAGCTACTCGGGAGACTGGGACAGGAGAATTGCTTGAACCCAGGAGGCAGAGGTTGCAGTGAGCCAAGATGGCGCCATTGCACTTCAGCCTGGGTGACAAAGCCAGACACTTATCTCAAAAAAAAAAAAAAAAAAAAAAAATTCTTCCAAACAGCAAAACTTAATAGATCATCTCAAAGAACTAGAGTTGACCCCTCCAAGGTAACCAGGTCATTAATATTAATGTTCTCTTACAGGTTTATCAAATATAAAATGGTATAGATAAGTGTGTGCTTCTCCTTTCCTTCCAGCCCTCAACACAAAATTCCTAAATAAAAGGGAGTATCAACATCAGACTGATGTATTTTGTATATAATAAGGTCACATCATACTTGTCATTTTAGAGAGGTAACCTAGAAGTCAAGCGGTAAAACAAGCTTTGCAACTATGTGGATGGACACGATGTAATTGAAGATGAAGTACTTTAGAGATGGTATGGGTAAGGAATAGAGGAAAAAAAGGGAGAATTCCTCTGCATTCGTTTAGTCCTGCAATGTCTATTCATGCGGGCCAAAAAACTCACAAGCAGATATAACAGTGTAATAAGAAAAAAACTAAAACATTTTTATTTCTGTTTTTTTTTTTTTTTTTTGAGAAAGGGTCTCAGATTTGTCAGCCAGGCTGGAGTGCAGTGGCACAACCACGGCTCACTGGGGCCTCAGCCTCTTAGGCTCAAGCAAGCCTCCCAAGTAGCTGGGACTATAGGTTTGCATCACCATGCCCGGCTAATTTTTTTTTTTTTTTTTTTTTAAATAGAGACAGGGTCTCACTATATTGTCCAGGCTGGTCTCGAACTCCTGGGCTCAAGCCATCCTCCCACCTCAGCCTCCCAAAGTGTTGGGATTATAGGTGTAAGCCATTGCACCCAGCCGAAACATTTTTTGGCAACGATGATGAGCATGAGAACTTTCCAACTTGGCAAAAACAACTGCAAATACAGTCAACTCTGGAAATTCACACATGAATTATTCAGTTTGGGGACTGTGATAGCCTATTACTCCTTCTACCTACTGTAGGCTCACAATCTATTTTTCCTTACTGATTTTTTTTTTTTTTTCTCAGACAGGGCCTTGCCCTGTTACCCAGCCTGGGGTGCAGTGGCGTAAACACGTCCACTGCAGCCTCAACCTCCTGGACTTAACCAACCAATCCTCCTGCCTCAGTGCGCTGAGGCAGGGAGAATCAGTCTCTTGAATCTGGGAGGCGGAGGTTTCAGTGAGCGGAGATCGCGCCATTGCACTCCAGCCTGGGCAACCAAGAGAGAGACTCCGTCTCAAAAAAAAAAAGAAAGAAATAGGGTTGTCATTGGTGACTGGATTTCTGAGTTCTTGTTCCCGTCCATCCCTCATTCTTTGTATTATTTTAAAATGTTACTTTTAAAAATTATGGCCAGGTGTCATGCCTCACACTTGTAATCCCAGCTACTTGGGAGGCTGAGGCAGGAGAATTGCTTGAACCTGGGAGGCAGAGGTTGCAGTGAACTGAGATCGTGCCACTGCACTCCAGCCTGGGTCACAAGAGCAAGACTCTGTCTGAAGAAAAAAAAACGGGGGGCCAGAGTGCGGTGGCTCATGCCTGTAATCCGAGCACTTTGGGAGGCCAAGGTAGGATCACGAGGTCAGGGAGTTCGAGACCAGCCTAGCCAATTTGGTGTCTCAAAAAATTCCATCTCAAAAAAAAAGTACAAAAGGCCAGGCACAGTGGCTCACGCCTGTAATCCCAGCACTTTGGGAGGCTGAGGCGGGCAGATCATGAGGTCAAGATATCCAGACCATCCTGGCCAACATGGTGAAACCCCGTCTCTACTAAAAATACAAAAAAAATTAGCTGGGTGTGGTGGTGCATGCCTGTAGTCCCAGCTACTCGGGAGGCTGAGGCAGGAGAATCGCTTCAAACCAGAAGGTGGAGGTTGCAGTGAGCTGAGATCGCGCCATTGCACTCCAGCCTGGGCAACAAGAGTGAAACTCCGTCTCAAAAAAAAGTAAAAAAAATCTACAGGCAAAATGTAAAGTTCCTCAGCCAGTCCCCCATGTATGTATGTATATTCAAATGTACAGCCGGATAAATGTATGTATGTATGTATGTATGTATTTTGAGACAGTCTCACTCTGTCACCCAGCCTGGAGTACAGTGGCGCGATCTTGGCTCACTGCAAGCTCCGCCTCCCATTCTCCTGCCTCAGCCTCCCGAGTAGCTGGGACTACAGGCACCCGCCACCATGCCCTGCTAATATTTTTATTTTTTGTATTTTTAGTAGAGATAGGGTTTCAACAAGTTAGCCAGGATAGTCTCGATCTCCTGACCCCGTGATCTGCCCGCCTCGGCCTCTCAAAGTGCTGGGATTACAGGCGTGAGCCACCGCGCCCGGCCTTTATTTTGGAATGGAGTCTTGCTTTGTCTCCCAGTCTGGAGTACAGTGGCGCGATCTCAGCTCACTGCAACCTCCACCTCCGAGGTTCAAGTGATTCTCCTGCCTCAGCCTCCTGAGTAGCTGGGACTACAGGCACGCCACCACACCTGGCTAATTTTTGTACTTTTAGTAGAGACAGGGTTTCACCATGTTGTTCAGGCTGGTTTCAAACTCCTAACCTCAGGTGATCTGCCCACCTTGGCCTCCCAAAGTGTTGGAATTACAGGCTTCAGCCACCGTGCCTAGTCTTTTCGGAATACTATGAAATGCTATTTGTATGCTGTTCTAATCTATACATGATTTTCACATTGGCTCCAATATTTGTTTTTTTGAGACCGGAATCTCACTCTCTTACCCAGGCTGGAGTGCAGTGGCGCGCTCTCCGCTCACTGCAACCTCCACCTCCCAGGCTAGCAATTCTTGTGTCGCAGTCCCCCAGGTAACTGGGACTGCAAGTGCACCACCATGCTCAGCTCATTTTTTGTATTTGTTTTTAGAGATGGTGTTTTGCCATGTTGCCGAGGCTTGTCTCGAACTCCTGAGCTCAAGCAATCTGTCTGCCTCAGCCTCCCAAAGTACTGGGATTACCCACATGAGTCACCACACCTGGCCAGGGCTCTACAGTTCATGTTCACGTCACATGTTACTTAGGGGGAAAAAAGGGAAAAAATGACCCAGAGTGTAGCATTTATGCTATCTGTACTAATCTGTGTTTCTGAATTTCCTCATTTAATATTAAACCAAAATGGATCTGAAAAAAAATAACTACCTTAACATCTAAAAGAAAAAATTCCTTAGTATCATTAGATGTGTTCTCAATGTCAGATTTCTCAGATTGTTCAAAAAAAATTTTTTTTTTTTTTGAGACAGAGTCTTGCTCTGTCGCCCAGGCTGGAGTGCAGTGGCGCGATCTTGGCTCACTGCAAGCTCCGCCTCCCAGGTTCACGCCATTCTCCTGTCCCAGCCTCCTGAGCAGCTGGGACTACAGGTGCCCACCACCACGCCCAGCTAATTTTTTTGTATTTTTAGTAGAGATGGGGTTTCACCATATTAACCAGGATGGTCTCGATCTCCTGACCTCATGATCCGCCCGCCTCTGCCTCCCAAAGTGCTGGGATTACAGGCATGAACCACCACGCCTGGCCTCAAAATTTTTTTATGGTTGATTCCTTCAAATAAGAACTAGCTTTTCCTTTACCTTATTGATGTGATGCCTTACACTTATTGATTTTTTTGTATGTTAAACCGCCCTTGCAGTCTTGGGATAAATCTCATTTGGTCATGGTGTATAATACTTTTAATATGCTGCTGAATTTAACTTGCTAGTGTTTTATTGAAGATTTTTACATCTATATTCATAAGGAATATTGGTCTACAGTTTTATTGTGTCTTTGGCTTTGGTATCAGGATAATGCTGGCCTCACAAAATAAATCAAGAAGTGTTTCCTTTTTTTGTTTTTTTGGAAGAGTTTGAGAAGCATTTGTGTTAATTCTGGAGAAATTGCTTTTATTTATTTATTTATTTTGAGACAGAGTCTCACTCTCTTGCCCAGGCTGGAGTGCAGTGGCATGATCTTGGCTCACTGTAACCTCTGCCTCCTGGGTTCTAGCAGTTCTCGTGCTTCAGCCTCCCAGGTAGTTGGGATTACAGGCATGCCTCAGCCTCCCAGGTAACTGGGATTACAGGCGCACACCACCACACCCAGCTAATTTTTGTATTTTTAGTAGATACGGAGTTTCACCATGTTGGCCAGGCTGGCCTCGAACTCCCGACCTCAGGTGATCCACCTGTTTCAGCCTCCCAAAGTGCTGGGATTACAGGCTTGAGCCACTGCGCCTGGCCAGAACTTGCTTTTAAATATAGCTTTCATGCCAACTTTCTGTGTGACCTTAATCAAATATTTTTCAGGCCTCAGTTCCTATATCTGTAAAAAGATATGTAATTGAATTAAATGCTCTTGAGTGCATCTCTGTCAGTTTGTTGCCCTACACTAGGGTCTAATTTGGTAGAAAGATGTTTGCTTTCATTATAACAACCTGTTATCAAGGATGAATTTCTCCATGAAATTAATAGAGGTACAGACTGTAAAGCTGAAGGAGCTTTAAGAGGTTATTTGATTTAGTCCTCTGCCTTTACAGCAGCAAATTATTCTCTCTGCCCCATAGGTAGAGTAGTTAAGGTCCAGAAGGTTTAAATGATTTACCCAAGGTGTATAACTAGTTAAGTGTCAGAACAAAAAAAGCTAGACCTCAAGTCTGTTTACCACAGAGCCCATCGTACACACGTGGCCTTTTGTGAAATTAGGATAACTAGGTAAATGATCTTTCTTCTGTTTTTCTTCCTCTGTAGGTTTTTTGCCCTGACATCCCTTCGTCTTGTGTTTTTACTTGCATTTGGCTTGATGATCATTGTGTGTATTGATCAATGGAAAAACAAAATCTGGCCTGAAATAAAAGGTGAGTTTGGTAGCATTTAGAACAATCTGAACTGAAGATGGCCTTTCCTATAATTTGTACCTTTAGTATTAGGGGTTTATGAGGAGGTGTATGGAGCTGGGGACTGTCTTTCGAAGTCTGAATCATTTGCTTTAGGAGGCACTTGAAGGACTTGTGCCCCAATTATGGTTCCTTAGGGCTGGGTTCTGCCCTTCCCATTGTTACTAAGCACAGGAAATCTGTACTCACCACCTGAGCTATTTTTGCCAACATAATGGCCTGAGGAATAAGTAGTCCTCAAATGAAAAATAATAATTATCGTTATTGGACACTGCATCTTTATTGAGGCAGTACTAATTTACCTCTCAGGAATTTCTTTTAAATTGCTCATTTGCAAAACACTAGGCTAGGCAATTGTGACTCATAGAAAGTACCATGATGGCGGGGCGCAGTGGCTAACACCTGTAATCTCTGCACTTTGGGAGTCCGAGGCCGGTGATCACCTGAGGTCAGGAGTTCGAGCCCAGCCTGGCCAAAATGATGAAACTCTGTCTAGTAAAAATACAAAAAATTAGCTGGGCATGGTGGCGCACACCTGTAATCTCAGCTACGAAGGAGGCTGAGGCAGGAGAATCACTTGAACCCGGGAGGCGGAGGTTGCAGTGAGCCGAGATCGTGCCACTGCACTCCAGCCTCAGTGACAAGAGCAAAACTCAGTCTCAAAAAAACGAAAAGAAAGAAAGAAAGTACCATGACATGTGGTGTCTTTTTAAAAGCTAATATATACATAAACAAATGAAAAATTAAGTGGCAATTATAGACCAGTACCACAGATGTCACAGTGCAGTATGTGATTGGTATACTTATCATATATTTTTTCCCTAGCCTGAGAGTGGAACAAAGCAAAAGATTTGAACAGATCGAGAAAAAAGTCTTTCTAGAAAATCCAGTGGCTTGATTAGTCTGAGGAACCAGAAGTTGCAAAGCATTTCCTGACATCAGAGAATTGATCATATGGCCAGGATGAAGGTTCATTAAAGGGAGTGTTAGGAAATAAAACTGAAAGTATGTTGGGCTTAGGTTTTTTGTTTGTTTCTTTTCTTTTGTTCTGAGACAGAGTCTCACTCTGTTGGCCAGGCTGGACTGCAGTGGCATGATCTTGGCTCACTGCAACCTCCACCTCCCAGGTTCAAGTGATCCTCCTGCCTCAGCCCTGCTGGTAGCTGGGATTACAGGCACGCGCCACCATGCCTGGCTAATTTTTGTATTTTTGGTAGAGACAGGGTTTCACCATGTTGGCCAGGCTGGTCTCGAACTTCTGACCTCAGGTGATCCACCCGCCTTGGCCTCCCAAAGTGCTGGGATTACTGGCGTGAGGCATCGCGCCTGGCCCATTCTTTTTTTTGAGACAGAGTCTTGGTCTGTCACCCAGGCTGGAGTGCAGTGGTGCAATCATGGCTCACTGTAGCCTCAACCTTCCGGGCTCAAGCAATTCTCCCACCTTAGCCACCTGAGCAGCTGGGACTATAGGAACTTGCCACTATGTCCAGCTAATTTTTCTATTTTTTCTATAGACGGGGTTTTGCCATGTTGCCCAGGCTGGTCTCAAACTCCTGGACTCAAGTGATACACTCATCTCAGCCTCCCAAAGTGCTGGATTACAGGTGTGAGCCACCACACCCAGCCGACTTTTTTATTTTTATTTTTGGTTCATTTATTTTTTATTTTTGAGACGGAGTTTCGCTCTCATTGCCCAGGCTGGAATGCAATGGCACAATCTCAGCTCACCACAACCTCCACTTCCTGGGTTCAAGCAATTCTCCTGCCTCAGCCTCCTGAGTAGCCGGGATTACAGGCATGCACCACCACGCCCGGCTAATTTTGTATTTTTAATAGAGTTGGGGTTTCTCCATGTTGGTCAGGCTGGTCTTGAACTCCCGACCTCAGATGATCCGCCTGCCTCGGCCTCCCAAAGTACTGGGATTACAGACATGAGCCACCGCGCCCAACCCTATTCTTATTTTTTAACAAACTAGGTCTCACTGTGTTGTCCAGGTTTTGGAGTACAGTGGCGTGATCATAGCTCACTGCAACCTCAAATCCCTGGGCTTAAGTGATCTCCCACCTCAGTCTTCCAATTAGCTGGGACTACAGGTGCATACCACCACACCCAGCTAAGTAAAAAAAATTTTTTTTGAGACAGAGTCTCGCTTTGTTGCTTGGGCTGGAGTGCAGTGGTGCGATCTTGGCTCGCTGCAAGCTCTGCCTCCCAGGTTCAGATGATTCTCCTGCCTCAGTCTCCTGAGTAGCTGGGATGACAGGCGTGCACCACTATGCCCAGCTAATTTTTTTGGTATTTTTAGTAGAAATGGGGTTTCGCCATGTTGGCCAGGCTGGTCTCGAACTCCTGACCTCAAGTGATCTGCCTGCCTTGGCCTTCCAAAGTGCTGATATCGCCACCACGCCCAGCCAATAATAAAGATTAATTTAGTAGCATTTTTAGGACCACATGGAAGGAGGAAAAGTGGAACAGGATGACCTGTTAGGAGACTGTGGCAGTGTCTTTATGAGAAGTAGTCAGAGAGGCCTCGGTGAATACAAATGATGGATGGCTTGGAGAGCTGTGAAGAAGGAAAATCAAGACATAAATAGTTGGGGCCAGGTGCAGTGGATCATGCCTGTGATCTCAGCACTTTGGGAGGCCGAGGCAGGAGAATTGCTTGAGCCAAGGAGTTTGAGACCAGCCTGGACAACATGGCGAAACCTTGTCTCTACAAAAATAAATAAAAAAATTAGCCAGGTATGGTGGTGTGCACCCGTGGTCCCCAGCTACTTGGGAGGCTGAAGTGGGAAGATCCCTTGAGCCCTGGAGGTTGAGGCTGCAGTGAGCCATGATCACACCACTGTACTCCAGCCAAGACAACAGGGCGACACCTGTCTCAAAAAATAATTACTATTATATATGTATAATAAAAGACATAAGTGGATGGGGGTTAAAGCTAAGAGAGTGGCAGAATGGCATTACACTTAGCAGGCAAAGGCAGACAGGAAAGTTGGTTTGAAGGGGTGAGAGAGGAAAACTGATGTAGATTTTAGACATGTTAATTTTGAAATGTTGGCAAGATATTCAAACCAGTATACAGGTTTTAAATACATGCCCATCATATTTTATAGAGACGTCAAGGAATCGTGTAGTTCATCTGCCTAGCTAATGGCTGGTGAATATCAAAAGACTTAATACATCATTCAGGTAGATAATGGGTCTCCCCATTTTTTTCTTTTTTTGGTTAGAGACGTCTCACTGTGTTGCCCAGGATGGACTTGAACTCCTGGGCTCAAGTGATCCTCCTGCCTCAGCCCCTCAAGGAGGCAGAACTATAAGTGAGCATCACTACACCTAGCTCTGGGTCTCTTTTAAAGAGAACAGGCAGGCTGGGTGTGGTGGCTCACACCTGTAATTCCAGCACATTTGGGAGGCTGTAGCGGGTGGATCACCTGAAGTCAGGAGTTCAAGACCAGCCTGGCCAACATAGCAAAAACCTGTCTCTACTAAAAACACAAAAATAGCCGGGCGTGGTGGTGGGTGCCTGTAATCCCAGCTACTTGGGAGGCTGAGGCAGGAGAATTGCTTGAACACCAGAGGTGGAGGTTGTAGTGAGCCAAGATTGTGCCACTGCACTCCAGCCTGGGTGACAGAGTGAGATTCTGTCTCAAAAAAATAAAGAGAACAGGCAGATTTTGGCTGGGTGCGGTAGCTCATGCCTGTGATCCCAGCACTTTGGGAGGTGGAGGAGTTCGAGAGCAGCCTGGCCAACATGGTGAAACCCCATCTCTACTAAAAATACAAAAATTAGCCAGGTGTGGTGGCGTGCGCCTGTAGTCCCAGTTAGTCAGGAGGCTGAGTGAACTGAGATCACGCCACTGCACTCCAGCCTGGGCTACAGAGCAAGACACTGTCTCCAAAAAAAAAAAAAAAAAATTAGCCAGGCATTGTGGTGGGCGCCTGTAGTCCCAGCTACTCAGGAGGCTGAGGCAGAAGAATGGGAGGCGGAGCTTGCAGTGAGCCAAGATCGCACCACTGCACTCCAGGCTGGGCGACAGAGCAAGACTGTCTCAAAAAAATAAATAAAAAAAGAGAACAGGCAGATTTCTAGGGTTGGAGTTGTTACAACGTACCTTGTGTAGCCTGGCACAGATTGATGTGTATGGGCATCCCAGACACACTCAAGGGGTGAGATGGACCATTTTTCTTGTACACCTTGGCTTTCAGCTGAGGTCATTAGAAGGGGGCTCAAATAGTCCATTTGGACCTCCCTTCCTTCCCCTCAAAAAATTAGTAGGCATAAGTGATTATTCCCTTGTCTGCAGCTCCCTAACTGGCAGTATAACACAGTGTCTCCTTTTTTATCGGCTATTACTGTTTTCTTTTCCCCAACCTATTAAAACTTGAGCTGTCAGACCAACAGCCTAACATTTTCATGTTTAGTTTTCCCTACCAACTAATGCTGGTGTTTGTTTTAATATTGTAGTGCCAAGACCCGACGCATTAGACAATGAGAGGTATGGAACACTAATTAAATCCCTTTTTGTTGCTCTGATTCATTCTCTTGTAATATTCTGGTTACGTGTTGTTAACCCCGTGTTCTGGACACACAGTGTAAGCTGGGAACCTAGGCTGTTCCAAATGATCATTTTAACACATCCTAAAGTTCAGGCAGCAATATGTTGAGATGGCCTGTGTCCTCTGATCTTTACAAGAGAAGTTTCTGAAAAAGAAGCATTACAGTGCCCCATAACCTGACATGCCAGGGAATCAGCTGCATTATTCAGTCCCAGTGAGAAAACTTAAAGGCAGCTAACTTCGTCTCCTGGCTTTTATACCAGGTCATTTAGTGTTTTCTGTGACCTCTGGCTATTTAAAGTTCCCAGTCAGAAAACACATTGGTTCCTGGCATCAGCAAGTCAAAGCCAAAGATTCCTCTTGTGTCTTACAGCTCCTGCTTTCATTTCTCAGTTCATCCACTCCATTTGTTTGATCCAAGGAGTTTTCTCTGCTATGGTTTATTTTGGTTTTGCTTTATTTATTTTCTTTCTGAGGGGCACATCCACCATTTCCTCCCCCTTAGCAGCAGTGGTGTCAGTCAGACTGTGCTCACTTTTATCCCTGGATTGCAGTCACAGGGAATTGCAATGGTCTGAGTGCAAGGAAGAAAACGTTTCTAAGCACAAAGGGCCTTGGAGCTGGGGGCAGGTTTACACACGTGGATTGGGCTGCTTGCTCGTAGGGTGGAGTTGTCAGAACAAGTTTGTTATCCTTGTACCTAAATTCAGGTTTCAACCTGGTGAGCCAAGAAGAAAGTCATGCTTCACCTCCAAAGCACCTGGGCCTAGTCACTCCCCAAACCCCATTTAAAACCAGAAGCACTGGCTGCCTGCACAGCAAGATGGGGGGACCCTCAACACCCTCCTTTCACAGCTCCCCCTTCTCTCTCCCATAGCTGGGGCTTTGTGCACCCTCGGTTGCTCAGCGTGCCCGAGCTCTGCCACCATGTAGCTGAAGTCTGGGTTAGTGGGACCATTTTCATAAGGAATGTTTTGCTTTTCAAAAAGCAAAACCCAGGCAAGGTAAGATTCTTCCCTTTTTCACTTTCATCTCTGGCCTCTTAGTTCAGTTCATGCTAAACTGAAACAGCTCCTTTACTACGTGTCTTCATTCAAGAAAGTAAAGACTTATGATGTTTATAGAGACAAAAGGAAGCTATAGGAAAGGCCTTCTGACCAGCCATTAGGACTAAAACAGGAGCTTGGTGACTGCTCATTTGGTGTGGTTGCCACTTAGATGAGGCCGTTTTCTTGCTTCAAGATGGGAAAGAAAGCTTTCTTGTGTACATTCTGTGTCATATTAAATATGTGATAGGTTGTTGTGTTTTTTGGGTTTTGTATGTGTGTTTCTGTTGACTTAAAAAACCACCACCAACATTGCTTTCAGAGAGAATTTTTGGCTAAGTCCTATTCAAACCAATTTCTTGGCATGAAAGGTGTAGCCCTATGGGGTTAGCCATATAAAAGGAGTTTGAATAGAAGGGGACATGCTCCTTTTCTTCCCAAACAGAATCACTGTTGGATGCAACAGTGGCTACACGTCCATGCTTGACTTACAGAGTCTTTCGATCATATCTCTACCCTAACCCTCCACACCTACCCCAGTCCCCTGCCATGTGGCAGAAACTTAATACTCTTTCTTGATTCCCCAGTTCTGCTTGCTGAGCTGTGGGATACTGACCTTTTTGGCTGTCTTGGGCCGCTACGTCCCTGGGCTTCTGCTGTCCTACTTGATGCGTAAGTATGACATATGCCTCCCCTACGAAGTGTACCCTGCTCATAGCTTTCCAACTGTGGCTAACTCTAGGTCTGGGGAGAGGACTTTTATATTTCAATTCTCTAGGATATGACCTTTGCATATTTTCATGACCTGTTTAGTGTCATGAAAATACCCTTCTTAACTTTAGCAGGCTCTCCACATACAAAGTTCATTTCTTACCAAGTCAGAAATTGATGAGGGTCCACTAACATATATTGTTTGTATTACCAACTATAAAAGACTGCCTGTCCCTGTTTAAGGAGAGAATTTTTAGAGCCAGGGTATTGTCAGCAGAACATAACTCTTGGGGATTTCTCTACTAGGTTTTATTTATGCCAGAGTACTTTCTTCCCACTTAGAGCATAGTTTTGTAAATTTAGTTACTTCCTGTTGGCATGTACTCAGCTTGCTTGGGGCTGGAAGAACTAAGTACTTATGCCTGTGGCTTTTGTATATCAAAACCTCGCATGATTTGTTGTGTAATTTTTAGGCATTGTTACCATTTATGGCTCAGTGACACCCATTGCCAGGTTCTGCCCTTGGCCTGTCAGCAGCATACTGTGCTGTGCACAGCCCTGCACTAGGCTCTGTGGGTGGCTATAGAAGTCCCTGCCCTCAAAAACTCCTTCATGTGTAGGGGAGACTGGTGAAGATGACCGTCAGACTTGGGCAGATATGTTCCACACTTTGTGTCCAAGCCCTAAGGACCAATAGCAGCGCTACAGTTGGGAATGTTTTTTGCAGCCCCTTCTCCATTTTGTCACTGTTTCCCATGCCTCCTCATAGTTGTCACTGTCATGATGTGGCCCCTTGCTGTGTACCACCGACTGTGGGATCGAGCATATGTGCGGCTGAAGCCAGCTCTGCAGCGGCTGGACTTCAGTGTCCGTGGCTACATGATGTCCAAGCAGAGAGAGAGACAATGTAAGTGTCATGGTGTCATTCTTTCCACTTAGGCAATTTGGGGCGAAAAGGAGAAGCCCATAGGTCTGACATACTGGGTGGGTCCTCAAAAGTGGAAGTGGGGGGTAGTTGGTGGGGGTGAGGATTGGTAGGTAAAAGTGATATTCTGTTCTAGGGAAACCTGTGTAGGCTTGCCAGTTTTTATCATTTGGAATCCTAGGCTCTCGTTTTAAACCTAGCTGATAAAAACTCAAGTCGAATAAAAGCTAGACAGTGAAGATAAATTCCTAGTATTTGTGCTTTTTTTTTTTTTTTTTTTTTTGAGACAGGGTCTCATTCTGTTGCCCAGGCTGGAGTGCAGTGGCATGATCATGGCTCACTGCAGCCTCGACCTCCCAGGCTGAAGTGATCCTTCTACCTCAGCCCCGCCAAACCCTTCAGTAGCTGGGACTACAGGCATGTGTCACCACATCTGGCTGATTTTTAAATTTTTTTGTAGAGATGGGGTCTCATGTTGCCCGGGCTGATCCTGAACTCCTGGGCTCAAGCGATCCTCCTGCCTTGGCGTTCCAAAGTGTTGGGATTACAGATGTGAGCCACCGCGCTGAGCCCAGAGCAGATCCTTTCAACTCCTAAGCCTGGTCTCTTTTCACTAGTAAAAGCTGCCTCCCAAAGGTGATTAAAAACTGCTGCCTCAGAGGTTGTAAGTATACTAGCCTGAGATCTATGCAACACATTAATGATGGTAGTACAAACTTTTCCCTCCCTTGTGTGGTCTTGTCAGGTTTTGTGTTTTATGGAGTCCTGGCCTTCAAAGAGCCCTGCACTTGGTCACCAAGGCCCAAGTCCCCTTGGGGCAGCCAGTTGAATAATACCAGTCCTCAAAAGTCTGATTTAACAAGGTGTGCATCTCCTTTTGCCCTCTCTCTGATCATGTCTACTTAACACCTTGACGTTAGGTCTGCCTTTAGCCATCCAGACAGTTGTTGACAAAGCCTGGTATTTGATCATCTGACCAGAATAGAAATGTGTGCCAGCCCGGGCGCAGTGGCTCACGCTTGTAATCCCAGCACTTTTGGAGGCTGAGGTGGGCGGATCACCTTAGGTCAGGAGTTCAAGACCAGCTTGACCAATATGATGAAACCCCGTCTCTACTAAAAATACAAATATTAGCCAGGTGTGGTGGTGAGCACCTGTAATCCCAGCTACTCAGGAGGCTGAGACAGGAGAATCACTTGAATCCAAGAGGCAGAGGTTGCAGTGAGCCGAGATCGCGCCATTGCACTCCAGCCTAGGCAACAAGAGCAAAACTCTATCTCAAAAAAAAAAAAAGAAAAAAGAAATATGTAGAGCCTGGTGGAGAGGATGTTGGAAGCTGAGATATTTTCTCCTGTGTTATCAACTCACCTTGCATTTAGGCTCAGCAGCTCAGCCTTCTGTTATTATTATGTAGGCTTAGAGCCAGATTCAGAGAGGCTCTTTGTTTTGTGTTCTGATTTTATGCCTTTAAAGTCTAAAGGGGATTTTACCCTGGTGGGAAGGTATCAAGCAAGGCTTTGTGCTCTTCCCACAGTACGCCGCAGAGCTCTGCACCCAGAACGAGCCATGGACAACCACAGTGACAGTGAAGAGGAGCTTGCTGCCTTCTGTCCTCAGGTATGTTGAGTGTGGGAGCTGCTTCACTGTCCAGTTTTCTTTAGCTCCCTTTTAACCATCTGACAGCTCACATTTAGGCCATAACCAGGTTTGAGGCCTTAGACTCCCCTTGTTCCCAAGACCAGTAACAAGGAGAGAAGTGAGACTTTGTTCCTAGATCTCAATTTTTTTTTTTATCATATCATTCCTCTAATCAACCTAGATCTCAATTAGAGCCTGATGCCCAGCACCGCTCTTCCATATCTCTTTTTACCCTACCATTATGGAAGAACTTCTGCAGCTGATATGATCATCTTTTAAACAGCCCAGTTCACCCTTGGGTCTGTGCAGTATGTGTATCCTCCTACCACTTTGAAAAGTTATCTCTGGATCGATTCTTTGCCTTAAAGTAAGTGGGTAATTGACTCCCCCAAGACTGCTTTTCTTCCTGTGCTTAAGAGGTTATGAATGAGTGTTTTCTTTGGGAGAGCAGCCTAAAAGGGGTCAAGATTTTTTTGTTATTGTTGTTACTTTCACATGTATTGATTTAAAAAAAAATAAAGGGGAGGGGGAGTTTTCAACATGAAGTTACCATCTATCCCTGGTTACATTGATGGCCTTTGGATAACTAATGCTAGCTGATTAGTAAAGCTGTACCTGGTGACTACACTTGATTCCTGATGGCATTATCTCACGTTTGTTGGTCTTTTCTTTTCATAAGCTGGACGATTCTACTGTTGCCAGGGAATTGGCCATCACAGACTCTGAGCACTCAGACGCTGAAGTCTCCTGTACAGATAATGGCACATTCAATCTTTCAAGGGGCCAGACACCTCTAACGGAAGGCTCTGAAGGTGAGGGGAGCTTTTGACCTCAGTTGCTGATGGCTCTGTTGCCTCTTAGCTTTCCTGAACAGAGGGGATACTGGTACTTGCTCCTCTCCTGTTTTCTGAGCTATGGATCAGGTGGCAGAGCAGCCTGAGGGCTGTGGCTACAGCCAGGATGGCACTGCTGCCCTTCTTGAAGACTTTAGTCCCTTAGTAGCCTCAGGCAGTAGCCTCACGGGACAGAGAAGAAGAGAGGGGGAATTGTGTAGAGATCACAGCCATCTATAAGTGGAGGGGAAAGTTACACCAGTCCCATGGGTTTATTTCACCCTGAGAAAGCCAGGGTGGGAAAAATCTGGTCATGTGGGGCTGGGGCACAGGAGGGCCAGGTAGGTGCCATGACTCAGACACTTCTGTATTCTACCAGACCTAGATGGTCACAGTGATCCAGAGGAATCCTTTGCCAGAGACCTTCCAGACTTCCCTTCCATTAATGTGGATCCTGCTGGCCTGGATGACGAGGACGACACTAGCATTGGCATGCCCAACTTGATGTACCGTTCACCGCCAGGGGCTGAGGAGCCCCAGGCCCCACCTGCCAGCCGGGACGAGGCTGCGCTGCCGGAGCTCCTGCTTGGTGCTCTGCCTGTAGGATCCAACCTCACCAGCAACCTTGCCAGCCTGGTCTCCCAGGGTATGATTCAGCTGGCCTTGTCAGGGGCCTCCCAACCAGGCCCTTCTGGAGCACCTGCCCAGAGAGCAACGAGAGGCTTCCTCCGGTCCCCCAGTTCAGACTTGGACACTGATGCTGAGGGGGATGACTTTGAACTTCTGGACCAGTCGGAGCTGAATCAGCTGGACCCTGCCAGTTCTAGGAGCCACTGAGGCAGAGACTCCTTTTGGGAGTCACTGTGGTTTTAGGTTTTTTTCTCCCTATTCCACTTAAGGTGATGGGGCAAGGGAAGAACTCGGCTCCCCTCGCCTGAATTATATTTGTATGCTGGGTGGCCTGGCTGATGCTCAGAGGCCTGCTTAGAGAGGACACTCACTCCCCTCCCACCAGCTGGATGCCCATTTCTGAGCTCAGTCACTGAAGTGAGAGTATGCTCCCTCAAGGGAGGCTTCTCTCCATCAGGATGGTACTTTGGGGGAACAAAATAGTCAGGGATATTGGTTCCCCTTTGAGGAGGTGCTGCTGTTTGCTTTTAGGTATGAGTGCTCAGGGGCCCTCACTGAAAGAGCCCATGCCTGCCTTCCTCCTTTCATTGCCTCTCTAGAGCCCCCAAAGTCAGGCAGCAGCTGGAGTAGTTACATTGTCATCATCTTTTTTTTGAGACAGTTTCGCTCTGTTGCCCAGGCTGGAGTGCAGTGGTGTGATCTTGGCTTACTGCAACCTCTGCCTCCCAGGTTGAAGAGGTTCTCCTGGCCTCAGCCTCCTGAGTAGTGGGATTACAGGTGCCCGCCACTATGCCCGGCTAATTTTTCTTTTGGTATTTTTAGTAGAAATGGGGTTTCACCGTGTTGGCCAGGCTGGTCTCAAACTCCTGACCTCAAGTGATCTGCCTGCCTTGGCCTCCCAGAGTGCTGAGATTAGTCATCATCTTTTGTTAAACCAGGATTTGATTTCTTTTTTTTTTTTTTGAGACAGAGTCTCGCTTTGTTGCCCAGGCTGGAGTGCAGTGGCATGATCTCGGCTCACTGCAACCTCTGCCTGCCGAGTCAAGTGATTCTCCTACCTCAGCCTCCTCAGTAGCTGAGATTACAGGCATGCACCACCAAGCCTGGCTAATTTTTTTGTGTTTTTAGTAGAGATGGGGTTTCACCATGTTGACCAGGCTGGTCTAGAACTCCTGACTGCAAATAATCAGCCCGCCTCAGCCACCCAAAGTGTTGGGATTACAGGTGTGAGCCACTGTGCCCAGCGTGATTTTTTTTTTTTTTTTTTTTTTTTTTTTTTAAAGCAAACTTGTCCTTTGGTTTTGCAGAACAGGCCTGCTCCCTCTCCTCTAGCCCATCATTTCTTGGGGCCTGAACCCCAGTGCTCCAAAGTATTGCTTGTGAAATTTAAAAAATGTGAATATGATGTGGGGATGGGCCTCTTCTACATTACCTTGGCCCAGGGGGATCAGCTGACTGGGAGGATTAGTGAGCACCTCTGTATTTTGAGGACTGAGTCTTCTGGAGCTGTGTAGTTAATCTTCGGTTTCTGATAACCCCTGGGTCCATCTGGCCATCAGCCTCAGCAGTGAGCAAAGCAATACCATACTCATTTCTATGTTCCTGTTCCTTCCTCTGCTCCTCCTTTGGAGAAGCAGTAATTCCACAGGGGATGATACAGTAGCACTTTACAAATGGCTCCATGTCATTCATCCCAGGGGCCATAATCTCTTGCACCACCTATTCTTACTTCCTGTTCAGCTCCTTTATAGCTTTTATTTTCAACTGCTTCCCAACTTGGTGGGGCCTCCTTTAAGGATGAGCCAATAGTAAGAATGTGGCTGTAATCAGCAGAGACCCCTGTGAGGGGTGTCTGTTCTGCAGCCCCTAGTAAAATCATGTGAGACAGAAACTTAAACATGGTAATTGATTCTAAACCTGTGCCAGTCTATAGCCTCTGCCTCCCCAATCAGAGCTCAAGCCAAACTCTTCTGTCCTCTTTCCTTCTGCATTAACCCTTTGCTGATCCTCAGGGGCCACTCCCCCAACACCCCTGTACTTGGGTGAGGGATGTTGGACAGAGCCTGTTTTCAGGTACTGCAGGTGGGGGTGTGCTGACATGTTTGCTTTTGGTTGATGGAGAAGGTACAGAGGCCAGGGAGTGAAAATGGTTGACAGTGAGAAGGGGGAAGAGTTAGGTGTCTCATAGTCACTCATAGTGGGGTGGTCAGGGGTAATGGCATCTCCCCACTTTAGGCTTCTCAAACACTTTGGACACCTCTCAAGTTCAGATGTCTTACAGGTGAGCTCTGATGTGGAAAGACAGGAGGTATGGTGAAGGAGGGGGATTTCGTGTGTTTGCATGAGTGTGCGCTTCAGGCCTTGGGAGTTGGCAAGAGGGAGGGAAGGAAGGAGAGCAAAAATCTTCGGAAGGTGTTTCTTGTACCTGGGGGATCCTGCTCTGAATCTCCAGTCTCCACTGTGAACTGAGGAGGGGAGGAGTGTGCTGGGGAATAAATCTTGTATGAGAACAATCTTTAAGAGACTGATGCTGAATGGTGTCCTACCCTTGATAGGTCTTCTCTTGTAAATCTGAGTTCTGATTAATTTGAAGTGATAGCCTTAAAAGGAAGCCCAGGTATGAGCGACCCACCAGCCCACCCCTATTTTTCCTTCTTGATGGCCAGAACATCACCATAGTATGAGGCTACTTTCCTTCTTGTGAGAGCCCCACCATCAGCATAACTGGCACTCTTGGCTAGTATTTAGCCTGTATTTCCTTCATTTCTAATTCTTTTTTTTTGAGACGGAGTCTCGGTCTGCCCAGGCTGGAGTGCAGTGGTGCGATCTCCTCTCACTGCAAGCTCCGCCTCCCGGGTTCACGCCATTCTCCTGCCTCAGCCTCCCGAGTAGCTGGGACTACAGGCGCCCGCCACTATGCCCGGCTAATTTTTTGTATTTTTAGTAGAGATGGGGTGTCACAGTGTCAGCCAGGATGGTCTCGATCTCCTGACCTCATGATCCGCCCGCCTTGGCCTCCCAAAGTGCTGGGATTACAGGCGTGAGCCACCGCGCTCGGCCCCTTCATTTCTAATTCTTAATATTGTCTCCTAAACGTGCAGAGACAAGCACACGTTTTAAAGGCTAAGGAGGTTGTAGGTAGCAGAAGGCTTTAAAAAGTAGCACCTTACTCCTCCACTGGATGGTTTGAGCTGCAGGGACAGCTGCTCTTTGGCCTTCAGCTGACCTCAGAAACTAGAAATATTTATTTCAGGCTCTGTCCCATTGGCCACTGTGGTCAGGGGTGGAAAGCACCTGCCAGGTGTTGCCCTGAGATTGACTGGGCTAACAAACTTTTCCACAAGCTTTGTGGTTGAACAGCAGCCCCCTCCTAACCCTATCTTTCCTTGGCGTCCAAACTACAGCAGGTGTCGAGTGCCCCCTGGGTGCGAAGCTCGGTATTAAGCAAATAAGGGTGGTTGCTCTCCAAGGCGCTTAGCTGTCCCCCCTTCCCACTTTTTTTTTGTTCGAGACTGCATCTCGCTCTGTCGCCAGGATGGGGTGCAGTGGCGCGCTCATAGTGGCTCACTGCAGCCTCGATCTCCGGGGCTCTGGTGACCTACCTCAGCCTCCAGAATAGCTGGGACCACAGAAGCGCGCCACCACGCCTAATTTTTTGTACTTTATTTGCAGAGATGGGGTTTCATGTTGCCTAGACTGGTCTCGAATTCCTGGGCTCAAACGATCCGCCCGCTTCAGCCTCCCAAAGTGATAGGATTGCAGGCGTGATGTGCCACTGCGCCCGACCAAGGCGCTTAGCTTTCTATTAAGTTTTCCCAACAACTTTCCTACCACTATCTACTGTTCCTATTTTACAAATGACAAAACTAACCGACAAAAGAGCACTGGACCGTGGGACCAGAGCACCTCCCTGTGGGGTAACCTTGAGCTGTCGCTTGCCCAGGGCGGCAGCGGATGTCTGAAGCGTCTTCCAGTCCCAACACTCGACCTAACTCAAGGTCACCAGTGCTCAGCTGCGGCTGGAACTGGGTCTCGAAACTTGAAGGCCTTCTCTGCTGCAGCCTTCCTTCCCGGGGGCAGAAAGAGGAAGTTTCTTAGCCGTGGGTGCGCCGGCGCCTTCGCAGAGGCCCAGGGCTTGAGGTCCGGCCCGGATGTGCAAGTTCCGACCTGAAATAAACTATGGGGTCGGGGAGGAGTCGCCTTGCTCCTCCGGAAGGCTTCGCCTTCAGCCAATCACCGCTCGAGGCCCGCCCCCGTCGCCGGAAGGAGCCGTCGCCCCTAGCAACTACAACGTCCGGCTTTCTGAGTTGGGTGGCGGGAAAGGCGATGAGTAAAGGCCGGGCAGAAACTGCGGCGGGAGGTAACGGCGGCGTGGGCGCGGGTAAGACTCGGGAGGGCAGTGGGTGAGGAGGTCGGTTGAGTGGCCCCCTCCCCTGCCTTTCTCTCCGTAGCCGCCGGGATCCTCCTGAGGTACCTGCAGGAGCAGAACCGGCCCTACAGCGCTCAGGATGTGTTCGGGAACCTGCAGCGGGAACACGGACTGGGCAAGGCGGTGAGGACCCTCTCCCGGGATTCCCTCTCCGTCGGACTCCCTGGATTCAGGCTGGGGTCGTGCCCTTTGGAGCCTTGGGCGTTTTCCACATCACTGGCTGGATTTCCCCAGACCCAGGCCCAGACTCCTCTGATTGCCCCTTCTCTCTTCTCTGCCAGGTGGTGGTGAAGACGCTGGAGCAGCTGGCGCAACAAGGCAAGATCAAAGAGAAGATGTACGGCAAGCAGAAGATCTATTTTGCAGATCAGGTGAGGAGAACCTGCGCCGATTGTCACCCATGAGAGCCCGACAACGGGTGAATCTACTCCTAGTGTGAACTCTTTTGGAGACAAGGCCCCCCATGGAAAACTCACCTGTCTTAGGCCACCATCCTTAAATCAAGGTGTGTACTCCTCTTGTTAGGATCCCAACTTCACGAGGTTTCCAGATTTACAATATGATGGATGACAGAAGATCCTGTATTGTTGCTACCAAGATCCATTTCCGCTCCAAAGCTCTTATTCCTTATCATCTAGATTAGCAACACCCTCTGCCAAATGATGTTCCTCCTGCCTCCATCTGATTCTCTAAACACACATATCAAATTTATATTCTCCAGCCCAGACCTCCAGCTGGAATCTGTCAGGCATTAATATCAGAGTCAAAATTGCCACAGTGGAATGCCTCATCTTCCCCCCACCCCGGACTGGTTTCTTTCTAACATTCTTCTCCCCTAATGGAATTACTCTTCACTCAAACCAGAAACTTGGGAGCAATTCTTGACTTCCTTTACTAGTCAACCATCAAGTCCAGCTGATTTTTCCGTTTTTTGTTTTTGTTTTTTTCTTTGTCTTATTTTTATAGAGATGGGTCTTACTATGCTGCCCAGGTTGGTCCGAACTCCTGGGCTCAAGTGATCCTCCTGTCTTGGCCTCCCAAAGTGCTGGGAGGACAGGCGTGTGAACCACAGAGCCTGGCTGATTTTTCCATTCTTGAATCCACTCTCCTTTCCATCTGCCATGGTTGCTCTAGTTCACGCCCTCTTCATCTGTTGCAGTATCCTCCTAACAGATCTTGGCTCTTCAAACATATCTTAAACATTGCAGTCAGAATGATCTGTCTAAATAGATCTGGTCATGCACCTTCCCTATTTAAAACTGTTCAATGGCTCTCTAGTGCTGCAAAAAACATGTAAAAGGCACCGGAAGACACCCCAACCAGCCTCTGGCCTCACCAATCCTCATTATTTTTCTATCCACGAACACTAGATAATTCTGATGTGTTTTACTGCTCTGTCCTTTGCATGTTGTCTTCCCTGTACCTGCTTCTCTTCCTGGCCAGCTCTTTCTTTCCTTTAGGATTTCACTTAGACATCACCTTCTCCAGAAATCTTCCTTGAATGCTCCAAGCTAATTGTTTCTTTTTCAGGCCCTTACCTCTTTTTGTTATTGTTGTTGAGACGGAGTCTCGCTCTGTCACCCAGGCTGGAGTGCAGTGGCACAATCTCGGCTTACTACAAGCTCCACCTCCCAGGTTCACGCCATTCCCCTGCCTCAGCCTCCCGAGTAGCTGGGACTACAGGTGCCTGCCACCAAGCCTGATTTTTTTTTTTTTTTTTTTTTTTTTTGGTATTTTTAGTAGAGATGGGGTTTCATTGTGTTAGCCAGGATGGTCTCGATCTCCTGACCTCGTGATCCACCCGCCTCGGCCTCCCAAAGTGCTGGGATTACAGGCGTGAGCCACCGTGCCCGGCCCTGGCCCTTACCTCTTTTGAGGCATGCTGTATTACAATTATTTTTACTTGTCTCCTTTATTCAACTGAAGTTCCTCTAGGGTAGACCCCATTTCTCAATTCATTTTTATCTGATCAGCACCTCCGCAGTATCTAACATCCAGCAGATATTACTCGTTAAACTGAACAAACCACTTTCAAGGCTAACTTTCCTAAAACAGGCTGCATTTGTGTTACTCATCTAAAGATAATTCTCCAAAGGAGGGTTTGGCAAACTTTTTCTGCAAATGGCCAGACAGTATTTTTAGGATTTGTGGGCCATATATATCTCTTGTCGTGGCTGGCTGTATAACTGCCACAACTACTCACCTCTGCCACTGTAGAACAGAAGCAGCTGTAGACTATGTAAATGAATGGGTTGGGCTGTTTCAATAAAATTTTGTTTTCGAAAACATACATCTGGCAGGATTTGGCTTGCTGGCCATAGTTTGCTGGCCTCTGCCCTATAGGTTCACCTTGTCCAAGTGTAGAGTCCAGACTGCACTGGCTGGCATACTTTTTCAACCTGCTCCCCATCACCAACTGATGTGACCTCCCCCACCCCCGCACTGATCCCCAGTGCAGTTCTTTTCTAGCAGTGGCCCCTCATGAGAGAAGCTCCTCAGACTTACTGGAATCCCTTATCTACATGGATCCCAAGGCCCGGCATAGTGGCTCATGCATGTAATCCCAGCACTTTGGGAGGCTGAGGCGGATGGATCACTTGAGCCCAGGAGTTTGAGACCAGCCTGGGCAACATGGTGAAACCCCTTCTCTAGTAAAAATACAAAAATTAGCTGTGCTTGGTGGTGCGCGCCTGTAATCCCAGCTACTCAGGAGGCTGAGGCATAAGAATCGCTTGAAGCCAGGAGGCGGAGGTTGCAGTCAGCCAAGATTGCACCACTGCACTCTGGCCTGGGTGACAGAGAAAGAAAGGAAGGAAAAGAGGGAAGGGAGGGAGAAAGAAAGAGAGACAGAGAGAGAGAGAAGGAAAGGGAGGGGAAAGGAGGGGAGGGAGGAGAAGGGAAGGAAGGAAGGAGGGAGAGAGAAAGGAAGGTGGAAAGAAGGATGGGAAGGAAGGACAGGAAGGAAGAAGAAAAGAAGTCCGTCCATCCCATCCATCATGCTTCTTCACCAGTCCAGTTTCTATCTATTATGGAAACCCATGATCTAGGTTTCCCCACCATGGGAACAATGTTACTTAACTGCTTCAGTCCAGGTAGTGGTTTTATCACTAAATGGGAAGATTTCTGTCCTAATCAGTATCCTGTCAACGTAGTAGCTGCTTAAGGACAGGCATTAGATTTCAGCTTTTCTTTCCCACCTTTTTAGTGGGGCCGCTCCTTAACTGAAAACGATTTCTCAAAAGTACTCTCCCACTATTTCTGCAGACCCTCTGGAGAGTTTGGGGTGTGGCTGGTTCCTGAGCGTATCTAAATAGTGCCTTCCCAGGTGTGTGTTCCCATCTTTGTGCCTCACAACAGTTCACTTGTATTTTCCCTCCTTGGCAGGACCAGTTTGACATGGTGAGTGATGCTGACCTTCAAGACCTAGATGGCAAAATCGTGGCCCTCACTGCTAAGGTGCAGAGCTTGCAGCAGAGCTGCCGCTACATGGAGGCTGGTAGGACTGGGTAGCCCCTCAAAAGTGCCCATAGGCTTAGGTTCATTCTAGAGGTCAGGAATTACTAAATGAATGGTTCAATGACTGTGGCATCTTGTTGCAGCTAAGACCCCTTTGCTGGGCTCCCTTAGGCATAAAAAGAAATGTAGGATAACTAATGGCTTTTGTGTACCAACAAATGGACAAGATACGCATTTGTTCTCCCTGCCACGATTATCAGTACACTGTCCCCACGTTTCCCTTTATTCCTGCTTCTTTAACTGGCTACGCCTAAGTGTTCAACCTCACACCCACACTACTTGTAGATGGAGGAGGAAAGAAAATTAGAAGAATAAATAATCCTGTAAGGCTTCGTTTCCTGAGCATTTCCATGTGACATGATAGATCCAGAGCGAGGTGGAACACCTCAGGGAGCACCCACTGGGAAAGACAGAACTCCTTCCTCAGGGGTAGCAAGTGACCCCAGGGGGATGTGGTTTCAGAGCTCAAGGAATTATCTAGTGCCCTGACCACACCAGAGATGCAGAAAGAAATCCAGGAGTTAAAGAAGGAATGCGCTGGCTACAGAGAGAGATTGAAGAACATTAAAGCAGCTACCAATCATGTGACTCCAGAAGAGAAAGAGCAGGTGAGCTGGAGGACCGCTGTGCAGGTCCAGAGTGAACATCAGGGCTGAGCCCCAGAGGGCTGCTGTGGTTCTGAGGAGTTAGAGGAACTTGCTTTTTCCTTCTAGGTATACAGAGAGAGGCAGAAGTACTGTAAGGAGTGGAGGAAGAGGAAGAGGATGGTAAGTGTGTGGGAGCTCCGAGACAGTTCCCTGGAGGTGCTTTTGAAAATGGCAGGCACCAGATCAACCGCTACACAGTATCATAAACTGACAGGCAGTGCCCAGTGCTGCCCATCTGAAAACGGGTGGTTTTATTTCTTGTCAGGCTACAGAGCTGTCTGATGCAATACTTGAAGGATACCCCAAGAGCAAGAAGCAGTTCTTTGTAAGTGGTACTCTCTTCTTTCTTTGCTTCCCTGTGGTCTTATCCTGGTGACGTCTCATTCACTTGTCTCCCTGTCCCACAGGAGGAAGTTGGGATAGAGACGGATGAAGATTACAACGTCACACTCCCAGACCCCTGAGGGGCCCACGGTCGGGACTGGTGGGGACTGCAGAATGTCAGAAGAGTGAGATGTCTTGCACTGGCTACCTTGTTTTTGGTTGGCTTTTGTTGTTGTTCCTGCTACTTTTCACCTTTAAGCAGAGCAGTCAGGAGACAGGCATAAACCAGAGCACTGGGTGGAGGATGAGGGCTGGTGGCTGGGGGTAGGCCCAGCCCATTTCGTTGTCTAAACTGCAGTAGCTTGAGGTTAACATTTAGACTTGGAACAATGCTAAAGGAAAGCATTTGGCAATATTTATTATAATTTAATTTGATATAAAAATATTTAATTTCCTCTGGATAGTCAAACCTGCCAGATATCAAACCTGAGGAAGGCAGAAGTAAACTTGGAGAACTAGGGTAGAGAGAGGTTGCTATAAAACGAGCATTTGGAGGGCCCACGGCTTCACTCAGGACCTGCTGGGCTTGTGTACCCCAGGAGCCCTTTTGAATATCTTTTGTACGCTTTTCACCCCACCCCCAAGTCCTGGGAGAAATGCAGGCAACACTGAGACATGGGAGAGGCCAAGATATGCTTGACAGAAAGGGTGATTTTGAGGCCCAGTTAATATTTCAAAATTGTAACCGTAGCAAAACTGCATTGGTATTTAGAAAAATTAAAAATTTCCAGTATGTAGTGCTGTGTTAAACCTGCCTCTGCCGTGCAGCATCACAGCCTGTGGGAACCGGGAGGGCTTCCCTTATCACCCAGAGCAGAGGAGGAAGGTGATGGAATATGGGGTGAGGGGAGGAACCTGGTGGCCCCTCCCTGAGATGGCCAGAAAGCCCTTGGCCTCACCTGGAACTGACCAGGCACAAGGTGCCCTTTCACCCTTCATGGCTGGGGGAATATTTCCTCTTACTCTTTTTCTCCCATACAGCTACTGCCAAAATGCCCCAACTTGGGCCAGATGTTGCCCAAGAGACCAAAACAGAGGAAAACAGTGGAAAACAGTTTCCAAATCTATGTAGCTCATGAGCAGAAATCTGAGGCTTGAAGAAAGGGCTGAGAGGGCAGGACCTCTTTGGGGTGTCCAGAGCAGACTCCCATCCCAAGGACTTCCATGGAGTGGGGGGAAGGCTGGGTAGGTTTGAGTTTTATCGTCAATATAATAAATTAATCAGAAGCTTTCACAAAACAAACACCGCAGCTCCGCTGAAGATAAAATGGGGCTGGGAAAACCAAACACCAAGTAGAAACCAGCTGACCAGTGTGAGGTGTTGTAGTCCAATCTCCTGGGCCCAGCAGTTCAGTGGCCAAGTAGAGATTCAAGGGCCTCTTGTTGGCTGTTCTGCAGGTTTCCAAGAACCGGTCAGTAAAGCTGGTTTTTCAATTGGTGCAGGACGCCAATCACAATCTCCCGCAGGGTCTGGTGAGGGCAGCAGAGGAAGAAATAGACAATGCCCAGGTCAGCACAGAGTAGTTTCCAAGATGCCTGCCTAGATCAGCCATGTACTTTAGAAAAGTGCTTTAAAAATAGCCCCCCCGGGGGCCAGGTGTGGTGGCTAACGCCTATAATCCCAGCACTTGGGAGGCCAAGGCGGGTGGATCACCTGAGTTTCAAGACCAGCCTGGCCAATATAGTGAAACCCCGTCTCTACTAAAAATACAAAAATTAGGTGTGGTGGTGCATGCCTGTAATCCCAGCTACACAGGAGGCTGAGGTATGAGAATCGCCTGAACCCAGGAGGTGGAGGTTGCAGTGAGCTGAGATCACACCACTGCACTCCAGCCTTGGTGACAGAGTGAGACTCCGTCTCAAAAAAAAAAAAAAAGCCCCCAGGAAGTACTGATGTCTGCAGTTTAATTTGAGGTGCTCCTGAAGCAGGATGGAGAGATGGAAATACAGTAAAATGTTTCGGTAAAATTTAGGGAGTGGGTATACAAGTGTTCACTGTGAACTCCTCTCAACATCGCAATATGTTTAATGTGTTTCACAATAAAAATGTTGGGAAACGAGGCCAGGCACAGTGGCTCATGCCTGTAATCCCTGCACTTTGGGAGGCCGAGGCGGGTGGATCACAAGGTCAGGATGTCGAGACCATCCTGGCTAACACAGTGAAACCCCATCTTACTAAAAAATACAAAAAATTGGCCAGGTGCGGTGGCACACGCCTGTAGTCCCAGCTACTCGGGAGGCTGAGGCAGGAGAATGGTGTGAACCCAGGAGGTGGAGGTTGCAGTGAGCCGAGCTTGTGCCACTGCACTGCAGCCTGGGCGACAGAACGAGACTCCCGTCTCAAAAAAAAAAAAAAAAATGTTGAGAAACGAACAAGAAATCTCAGACACAAGTTTAAAGCCTCAGAAAAAGCAACCAGACTTCAATTAGAAGACTTACTGCAATACCATTAGCACATCTCCATTATAAATAAATTTTAAAAAAGCTCTTGGGGCAACTACTTTAGTGGGCCTGAAGGTGGGGTCCTAGAATTTGCATTTCCAATTCTGCTGCAGATGCCTGGGGCTTCCATACAGGGGCAGCGATAACATGGGCTAAACAAAAGCCAAGAGCTGGACTTGACATTGAGCTCACATCACACTTGCCGAATGAAACCATAACATGAAGATGTGTGATAGACAGCAAAGAAAAGGGAAAATACCAGGGCCCTGAAAGCTGTAGAAATGCCCTTAAGATCTAAAAGCAACTGCCATGCTTTTCTCAACAGCTGATGGCTTGGGCCACTTTGCTTGACAGTAGAGAAAACCGCAGACCCTGTGCCTACTGTTGCCCCATACCTGAGGCTTACAGTGCTCCTCAATCCAGCTGAAGACACAGGCTGACAGCTCCTGGAAGCTGGCCACTGAGATGGAGGCATTGAAGGACTGGAACAGGGAATCCATGATGCCTTGAAACACGTTGAACTTGACCTGGTCAGAGACCTGGTCCTCCCCTTCATGGGGGTTGTCCTGGTGTGCCTTCACAATCTGCTCATAGTTCCTAAAAGCATGCGGGCCAGGGCTGAGGTGCTGCAGCAGCTCCACCCACCCAAGAAGAATGACGGGACTGTCCTATGTACTCCCAGGAATGGCAGCCCCAGAGAGCTTCTGGGTGGGGTTCAGTATCAGGGAGACACTGCTTCCAGGCCAGGAATGGTGGCCCTCTCTCTCCAACCTTCCTTACATTAATCCAACAGGCATTTCCTGAGTGTCTGCCATGTGTAAGGACAGTTGTGGATACACAGTCCTTCTACTGGCTAGCTCAGGAACTGAGAGTATTATCTGTACTGTAGTAACTGATGTGGCCTTTGAACAAGGGAAGGTGTGCAATGAAGTTGCCTCAGAAGCTCTGGTTCCCCCCATTCAGCACCCCTCTTACACTTTCATGATCTTTAGGGCTGTGACATCCTTGCGTAACGTAGACACCTCCTCCTCCTGCTTTTTCTTCTCCTTGTGCAAAAACTGAATGTAGTCAATGGCTAGGGTGGGGGCAAGAAAAAAGGACAGGTACAGAAGTATTCTCAACCCAGAAGATAAGGTTGACTTTGTTCCCCTTTCCCCAGACCCCAACTATCCCATGGCAATCACCACACCAAGGCCGAGCCATGGGTGGGTAGGAGGCGCTGGCCTCTTCACAGCCCCTCTTGGCTCCAGCCCCTCCAGTGCTTTCCTTAGCCATACTCTTTTGTAGAACGATGGCTTTGCTGAGCTTTTGGGAGCCAATGGAGAAGTCCTGCTGCTGGCAAGTGGGGACGATGGTCTGAAGGTCATCATAGCCTCTCTGTGGAGACAGCAGGGGAAATGGGTTCTTTAACCCTGAGAGATTAAAGTAAAATGGCACAAAGTTGCTCCATGACACCAAGTTCTATGCTCACAAACTCAACGGGGTGGGAAGGCTGCAAGGGAGGGGTTTGTGCCTGGGACTATACTACCTGCCCACCCCCTAGGGTGCCTAGGACTGTCTGAGAGGGTCAGGGCACAGGGAAGCTGAACTATGCAGGGCCCTCCTGCACTGGCTGAGGCACAGGCCTCCCTGGTCACCTTGATGGCGTCCCTCCTCTTCTGCTCAGCCTGAGTGTGTGCGCGCCGCCGCCGGTCTTTGTAAGACTCCTTGTAGGCCTCCTGGTGGTAATCACTGTCCTCGTCATCTACGCTCAGAGATGGGGGCAGGGAGAGGTCATCTTGGGGCCCAGTGGGGTCCAGCTAGCCCACCTTTCCCCAGCTGGGAAGAAGCTGGTGTCCAGAGAAGGCAGATGGACAGAAGAACCTAATGTTCCAGATGAGGTGAAAGATGGTGAGACCCTGTGTCTGATACTTTGGCTCCAGCACCCCTGTGTGGATGGCTGGGGCTTCCCTGTCTAGGAAAGGTACTACAATTATGACATATCTGAGCCCCCCAAGGTAGGGGGGATGTTACCGCCTACCTGTGTTGGGGACAGAAGAGGCACTGGTGGAACCGATGCTATTAGCTCTGGACACTACACTCCCCTTGCGGGTGCTTTCTACAAAAAGCCCTGGAAAAGAGAGGCCCCAATAACTAAGGGGCGGGGTGGGGAACATTGCCAGACCCTCAGACACCTGTAGGACACAATGGCTTTCTTTTATTATTTTTTTTTTTTTCAGACGGAGTCTCGCTCTGTCACCCAGGCTGGAGTGCAGTAGCACAATCTCGGCTCACTGCAAGCTCCACCTCCCAGGTTCACGCCATTCTCCTGCCTCAGCCTCCCGAGTAGCTAGGACCACAGGCGCCCGCCACCACGCCCGGCTAATTCTTTTGTACTTTTAGTGGAGACGGGGTTTCACCGTGTTAGCCAGGATGGTCTCGGTCTCCTGACCTCGTGATCCGCCTGCCTCGGCCTCCCGACCTCGTGATCCGCCTGCCTCGGCCTCCCGACCTCGTGATCCGCCTGCCTCGGCCTCCCAAAGTGCTGGGATTACAGGAGTGAGCCACCGCGCCCGGCCACACAATGGCTTTCTTAAATGCTGACCTCTTCCCTTCAACTCAAAGCCAACCATACTGGGCCCCCCACTTCCTGCCACACCACGCTGCAGTGCTCTGCTCCCTAGTGTCTACACTGCTCCATAGGCCTGCATGATACCCCTGGCTCACAAACGGGCATCTGGACGTGATGAGGGTGTGAGTGATCAGCTGTCACTAGTTCCACTACTTCCCTGTTCCAGAGCAGAGGGAACTAGGTGTCACCCTCAGTTGTTTTCTGCCCTTGTCCTTCAGCTCCTGCTGTCTCAAGCCAGGAACTCTGCTCAGGGACAGTGGACTGTGCTCAGGCGTGGTTGGCAAGGCCACAAGAATCTAGAAAGCCTGGACGGGAGTGTCCCTCTAGAGCTTAAGACGGGGCGGCTACTCACCGGGGTCCAGGCTGTTGTCGCTGTAGGCATACTCCACCTGCGGCACAGAGCACGGGAAGGGCCCGTCAGACCTCCACCCCTGGGGGGAGGCGCCCCTTCCACTGCAGGCACGCACAGTGCGCCCCCCATTCCGGGAAGGCGCCTCTGTCACCCTGCGCGCGCGCGCGCGCACACACAGCCCGGGGTGCGCGGGCCGCTTAATGAGTCCTCCGAGACTGGCACAGGCTAGACCGTGCGAGTGCCTCCCCTGTGTATGATCCCTTCCGCCCCTACTCCACCCCAATCCCCCGTTCCCCCGACTCGCGCGCACACGCCTCATTTGTTTCCCCACCTTGGTACACGCGGGGTGAGAGCTGTCTTCTCTGCAGCCCCGGGGCCCGGAGAGCGTGGGGGACTTTGGGGACAAGAGGGAAGCCCCTCGTCTTCCGGCCCCCCTACGTGCACGAGCCCGACCCGCCCTCCCCTCGCTGGCGTGCGCGCCCACGGGGCTTGCCTTGACCCAAGGGTCCTCGGGAGAGGCGCCCGGCTCCGTCATCTTGCACCCACCGGACCGGAAACCAGCCAGCGGGCGGGCCCCCTGCGGCGAAGAAGTGGGTGGTGTGCCCACGTGACCCGCGCCCGCCAATCCGCGACCGAGAGGTGGGGCAGGGCGAGAGCATCGCGCATGCGTGGCCCAGACTTTTCTCCACGGTTCCAGCCGTCAAAGCCCGGCGCTTGGCCTGGCGCCAGCCTCCTTCGGGGCTGCTCCCAGCTGTGCCTGCCCTCCCCGGGTTAGGCACTGGAATGGCGGCGACATGAAGCGCGTTTTGTAAGATGGAGTCCCCTCAATTGGCTTGTCAGCACACCACCGCAGGTAGTGTGTGCACGCGCACTGTCCGGCCGGCCGGCTGGCTCCCCACGTTACTCTGAGGGCGGCCTCCCCGCGCTCACCGGACCTGCACTGCTGGCCGGTGTGTCAGGAGCCGGGCAGAGAAGCCCCCAGCCACATCGTCCGACCCCACCAGGCTGCAAGCTCTGTGACGGCAGAGGCCCCGCCTGGCACGTGGAAGGCTGATCTTCCAACACTCAGCCCAGTGTCTGGCAGGATGCATGTGGAATGAATCCTTGCAAAGAACCTGCTAGCTAGGTTATGCGGCCTCTCATATTAAAAACAAAACAAAAACAATAAAAGACGGCAGTACCTAGAAAGTCTACACCTTCCTCAGAAGCACACAGCTGGTCAGTGGGAGGGCCAAAGCTCGCCTCTGGCTAGCCTCAAAGGCCATCCTCTTAACCACCGCATTGCCCAGGCTTCCAGCTCAGGCCTGGGCCCTGCACTTGTGGCTTAAGGATCCCAAAGCCTAGGGGCATTGGAGCAGTAAGCAGACACCATACAGGCAACACCTGGGAACATTCACCTTTAATTCTGTTACAGGTTCCAGTATTTGCGCTGGCCCTAGTCAGCTATGGGTAAGAGTCACCCATGGGCAAGAGTGAGGAGGGGCCTGTTCCCCCATGAACCACATCCTCAGTGTTGGCCAAATACCAGCGTGTTGGGTAGGCTTCCTGTGTCCACCAGGCCTGGCCATGTCCTGCACAGCATAGCTTGCACCTCTGGGCCTGAACCAGGGTGAGCATCAAGGCCCCCATTTCTCCTCACCAGGGGGTCGCTTGTCAGCTCCAGGGGCCAGTCTGGCCGCACTGAGAACTTTTCAGTCGAGGGCCTGATGAGTCTTGGGAATGCGCTTCTGCAGGAGGGCCCAGGCTTTCTCCACCTTCAGACAGGCCGGGATGTTGGGAGGAAGAGAGGGCAGGGTCAGGCAGTACCCACTGGGGACTCCTTCCCCACAACCCGGCCTTGCCCTGGGCACCAACCTGGCGTTGGGTGATATGAGGCTCCCACAAGGTGCTGAGCACCACGTGGCTCTGTTCCACAAGCTGCTGCCCGCTCATCTGGCTCTGCAGCCGGCTTTGAGCCGCGGCTTCACTCAGGCCATCCCTCTCCACAATGCGTCTTACAGCCTGAGCACAGATGAGACATTTGTCAGGAAGAATTCCGGCTCACAGGATAGGATCTGCAGTAGGGATGGCATGGGGGGTGGGGCGAGATACCTCAGTCTCAGGGATGACAACAGTCCACACCTCATGGACCAGGTTCTGCCAGCCGGCTTCAAGCAGCACAGCGGCATCAATCACGCACACACGCTTTCCTGTGGGGAGACCCCAGTCACCGCCAGCAGTGCGGACGCTCTCCCAGGCAGAGTGCATGAAACACAGTCCCAGGGTGAGCAGACATTCCCACGTGGGGCAGGGAAGCTCCCAGGGGAAGAATCAGCTTAACTGTCCCCTTGGCTGCTCCCATCCTCCCTCCCACTCACCCTCAGTCACAGCCCGATCCATCTCCTCTCGGGCCAGCTTTGCGATAATTGGCCACATAATGTCCGTGAGTATCTTCAGCTGCTTCTGGGGAGGGGAACAGAGGGCAGAGGTTACCTTCTCTAGAAGAGGCAGCCAGCCCGAGCAAGGTGGTGTTGGGAATAGATCAATGGAATTGGCATTCTGGGCCTGACCAGAGAGGTCCACTGGACCCTGACCCCTGGGTCTAGTAGCGGCTTAGGAGCCCTTAGGAAGCTATTGTTTACCTTATTCCCAAACACCCGGCTGCCTAGGACCTTCCTGTTGATGATGCCATCTTTATGGAGAATATCTGGACAACAGAGACAGACAACTGAGCACAGAGGCCTGGCTAGCTCCTCACTCCAGGCCACTTTCAGCCTTCCCCAGTTATTACCTGTTCCAAAGGCCTCCACCACAGGCTGGTAGGCAGGGCCACCTGGGGCGTAGGCCCGATGACCCAGGTGGTCACTATCAATGACAAATGCCCCCAGGCCCTTCAGTCGCTGAGCTATTGAGCTCTTCCCAGAGCCACTGATGCCAGTCAGCCCAATTACATAGAGACACGTGGGGAGCTCTGGCCTTTCCTGGGGGTAGGTGAAAGGGAACCCACAGTTACTGAGGCCCTCAGCCTCATGCCTGGGGCTGAGCCCCTCAGCTTCTACTCTCCAGCATTGCCAGGACACCCAAGCAGGAGGGAAGGGGGAGAGGAGCTTACATATGGAGGCCGAAGCAGGTTTCCCAACATTCGCTGGCGGAAGCTGGAGGAGCTGACTTTGTCCTCTTCATTCTCTGTATGTCTGAGGTCCTTCAGCAGCTGGATCTGGTACAAGGCAAGCTCCTCCAGGTCCTGGGGTAAAGAGGAAAGGGTGAAAAGAGGGAAGGAGGGAGTGAGAGGAAGACCCTGACATCCAACCTGCCCCCCTTATACTCCCGTTCCTACCCAGGCTTCTCCTCCAACTCAGCGGGCGAACTGAGAACCAGTTCCTCCTTGCTTCTTCCCACCACCCTGAGCCCCCACTTCTCTCCTCTGGGGCCATGGTACTTCCAACAGCCCCCTCAAAATGGCCTTCCCCGTCCCCCATCCACTCCCTCTGCCAGTCTCCCTCAGGGGTTACATTCTCAAGGCGGAAGCGGTTGACGGCCATCCCCCCACGATAGGTCTCCTCGCTGACCACCAGGAACTCCAGGGAGGGGTCAGAGCCAGCGGGCCCATAGGGGTCCAGCAGGGGGATGACATCAAAAGTCAAGGAGGGCTTGATGTCCACCAGGAACTCACTCAGATGTTCCACACGTTCTGTATAAGGTTGGAGCAGCTCAGGGAGCAACTTGCCTGGGGAAGGAGCCCAGAAGAACAGTGAGATCTTTTTACTGGGGAGGAGTATGGGCCAGTTTGGGAAAAAGTGTCCCTAAGTACAGTATCCCCAGAGGGGGGTGGCAGAAGGGGTTCAACTGGTAAGGCCTATGGTGATGGTGAGGGGAGCATGAAGGTGAAGAAACAGGCAAGCACAATAGTCACTCCAAGGGCTGGCATGTGTCCAGAGAATAAGCCACCAGGAAACCACTCCAGAGAACAAGCGGCGCCAGAGGGCATCAGAGGCAGATGGAAAATTCCAAGACCCATGCCATGCTTGAGTTTCCTCCTCCTGTCTGTGGCACTGCTACCTGCAGCTCACTCACCCATTCATTCCCAGTGTCTCATTAGGGTGTATCACCTGGAAAACTTGCTAAAGTGCAGATCCCTTTGCTTCACATTTGGGGTATTCTGATTGAGTGGTGACTGGACCACATGCTGAGAAAGTTATTGACAAAATGTCCTTAGCACCAACTGAGTGTCAACCACTGTGACATTTGAGAAGGGTGGGAAATAATGAATGGCCCTGCCCTTCCTTGATCTCGGCATAAAGGTCGGGGGTAGGGAGATTTGGGGATCCTCCACCCTAGTCCAGGGTCCCTCTCACTCACTCTTCAACAGATCTTTGTCTGCTACTCCCACCACAAGCTGCTCCTGGGCCAGGATGCACGCCACACTGAGCAACACCTTGTGGGCGTTGTGCAGGCGGTCAAACGTGCCACCGACAGCGCCACGGTAGTAGCCACGCACCGGCTGCTTTGGAGACCTGGCCACGGGGGAAGCTGGCCTGATCGTGGAGGGTAAGGGGACATCCAGGGGCTCCACGGGCACTTCTCCTATCCCATAATTGGGGTATAGTAGCACCGAGGCCAGTCGCGGACAACAGCTGTAACAGCTGGTGGCGTAACGCTCTAGCTGCTGTTTGACCGGGTTGTACTGGCTTCCATCCAGGGTCTGGAAGTCTGTCAACACGACTTCTGGCGGGTGGGCGAGATTCTGGACTGAGGTGGGCAGGGGAGGGAGAAAGGTGCTCTTGGTTCGGATATTGGTCAGTAGGATTCTGACGTCCAGGTGCCTGTGGACGTCGGCGCCGGCATAGAGGTGCGTGATGAAATCAAGAACCTCAAACGTGGCCTGCACGGGGCTGGACTGGGGCTGAGCCGGGCCCTCCAGGCTCATGCCCGGCTGCAGGTGTACATAGAGTGTGTGATTCACCAGCCGGGCCGCCGAGGTCAGGATGGAGGCCAGGCGAGGGGCCAGGGAGGCCAGCGGCGTCGTCAGCACCAGGAGACCCGACCGGAATACGGCCATGCTGCCCAGGCCTGCGGATAGTCAGGGAGACGAGGCGACGGTGACTGAAGGGCCTGCGGCCGAGGCAGAGGCCTGTACGGGACCTTGGACCCCAGAGAAGGAGACCTGGAGCAGGGATGGGGTTTCACTGCTGATCGACAGGAGCCGGGGGAGGGGACGGGGCCTGGTAGACGGCGCCTCGGGGCTGTGCTCTAAGCCTTGGTGTCCTCATTTCTCAGACGGGGCGGTGACTTCGCTGAACTGAGTAGAAATCCTGGTAGTGGGGGAACTGGACAGGAACCCCTGTCACAGGGCTGGGGATCCAAAAATCCTGGGCCCTCTTGCTAAGCTGAACCAGGGTCTTCAAGGAATCTAAGAGAGAGGCTAAAGGGGGACGCTCAAGCTCACGTCGGTCCCCTACTCACTGAAACCTCAAGGCTTGGGTTCCACTTGCACCACCGCGGAGGCTTCCCTGGCTGCAACCCGGAAGCACTAACGGAGAAACCGCAACTTGGAACTACGGAAACGGAGGAAGGTCAAACGTCTCGACTTCGCTTCAGCGCGGAATTCTCGCGAGATTTCCATTGGCATGGGATGCGTCCCGCTGATGGGGCGGGGCTGATCTCGAACGCTCTAGGAGTGGGTGAAGCCTTGGTCCCGATGGGACCCCGGCTGGAACCGGGCAGAGAAAGGCAAGGCAAGTTTCAAAGCCCATTTCACAGATTCCCTTCTGGCCTAATGAGGCGAGATTAGCTTCAGCCAGGCCACCCAAGAGGCATCGGTAAAGACAAAACACCCAGATTTCCTTCATTCCAGGGACGGAGGTGGGGATCACAGGGCTGCGCCGTGATCCCCTCCTAGTACCCTCTCAGTCCGAGGATCCTCACGTGGGAGGCTACTGGACAGGTCTGTCCACGTACCCATTTCACAGATGGAAAAACTGAGGCCCTGTGTGTACCTGGCTGCTGTAGGAGGCTCTCGCCTCACCCAGATCCTCTGATGTGCTTGTTTGCGGGGTCTCTGTGGACAGGAGAAAAAGGCAGAGGCTGATTGGGCGCGGTGGCTCACGCCTGTAATCCCAGCACTTTGGGATGCCGAGGCGGGCAGATCATCTGAGGTCGGGAGTTCGAGACCAACCTGACCAACATGGAGAAACCTCGTCTCTACTAAAAATACAAAATTAGACGAGCGTGGTGGCGCATGGCTGTAATCCCAGCTACTCAGGAGGCTGAGGCAGGAGAATCGCCTGAACCCGTGGGCGGAGGTCGCGGTGAGCCGAGATTGTGCCATTGCACTCTAGCCTGGGCAACAAGAGCAAAACTCCCGTCCGGGCGCGGTGGCTCACGCCTGTAATCCCAGCACTTTGGGAGGCCGAGGCAGGTGGATCACGAGGTCAGGAGATCGAGACCATCCTGGCTAACACGGTGAAACCCCGTCTCTACTAAAAATACAAATAAAAATTAGCCGGACATGGTGGCAGGTGACTGTAGTCCCAGCTACTCCGGAGCCTGAGGCAGGAGAATGGCGTGAACCCGGGAGGAAGAGCTTGCAGTGAGCCGAGATCACAGGCAGATCACCTGAGGTCAGGAGTTCAAGACTAGCCTGGCCAACATAGTGAAACCCCATCTCTACTAAAAATACAAAAAATTAGCCGGGTGTGGTGGCGGTACTTATGATTCCAGCTACTCGGGAGGCTGAGGCAGGAGAATCGCTTGAACCTGGGAGGCAGAGATTGCAATGAGCCGAGATCACGCCACTGCACTCCAGCCTGGGTGACAGAGAGACTCTGTCTCCAAAAAAAATAAAAATTAAATTGAAAAACCCAAATCTATAATATATCTACTGGTGATAAAGGATAAGAAGAAAAGTAAAGCAGAGTAAGGGAGCTATAGTGGAGAAGAGGAGAGACTATTTTAGATAAGGTGGTTCAGGAGAACAGCAAAAATCTGAAGGAAGACATAGAATCAGAGATCAGGGAATGTGACCCAGAGGGGGCCAAGTGCAAAGGCCCTGAGGCAAGAGGGCTGAACTGGGTGATGTAGATGGAGATTGGTGGGAGATGAGATCAGAAAGGGGGCAGGAGCCAGATCAAAGAAGGTCTTGGAGACCTTTGGGGAGAACCTTGGTGCTATGGTTCGAATGTCCCTTCCACAACTCATGTTGAAATAAAAAATTCAATTGCTACTGTCTTAAGAGATGGGACTTTTTTTCTCTTTGAGACAGGGTCTCACTCTTGTCCCCCAGGCTGGAGTGCCGTGGGTTGATCATGGCTCACAGCAGCCTCAACTGCCTGGGCTCAAGCAGTCCTCTGCCTTGGCCTCCTGAGCAGCTGGAACTACAGATGTGTGCCACCGCGCCTGGCTAATTAAAAAAAATTTTTTTTTTTTCATACAGACAGGGTCTTGCTGTGTTGTCTGGGCTGGTTTCCAACTCCTGAGCTCAAGCAGTCCTCCCACTTCAGCCTCCCAAAGTGTTGGGATTACAGGCCTGAGCCACTGCACTGGGCAGAGTGGGGCCTTTAAGAGGTAATTAGGTCAGCTGGGCGAGGTGGCTCACGCCTGTAATCTCAGCACTTTGGGAAGCCGAGGTAGGTGGACCACCTGAGATCAGGAGTTTGAGACCAGCCTGACCAACGTGGTGAAACCCCGTCTCTACTAAAAGTACAAAAATTAGCGGGGCGTGGTGGCATGCGCCTATAATCCCAGCTTCTCAAGAGGCTGAGGCAGGAGAAAAAAAAAAAAAGATAATTAGATCATGAGGACTTTGCCCTCTTGAATAGATCAATACGGTTATCGTGGGAGTGGCTCCTGACGGATGGATGACATTTGGCCCAATTTCCTGTCTCTCATTCGCTTCCACCTTCTGCCCTTCCATCCTGGGACAGCCATTTGCCAGATACTGCATGAGGTTCTTGCACTTTCCAGCCCCTAAAACTGTGAAGCTGTGAGCAAAATAAACTGCTTCTTTTTTTTTTTTTTTTTTTTAAGACAGAGTCTCACTGTCACCCAAGCTGGAGTGCAACGGCATGATCTCAGCTCACTGCAACCTCTGCCTCCCGGGTTCAAGTGATTCTCCTGCCTCAACCTCCTGAGTAGCTGGGATTACAGGCACCCACCACCACGCCCAGCTAATTTTTGTATTTTTAGTAGAGACGGTTTCACCAGGTTGGCCAGGCTGGTCTTGAACTCCTGACCTCAGGTGATCCACCTGCCTCGGCCTCCCAAAGTGCTGGGATTACAGGCGTGAGCCACTGCGCCCAGCCTAAACTTTGATTCTTTACAAATTATCCAGTCTGTGGTTTTCTGATTTAGCCAGCACAAAACGGCCTAAGACACTTGGATTTTACTGAAATGGGAAACCATAAAAGGTGTTCTGAGCAAACACAGGAACAGACTTTTTTACTTTTTTTTCTTTCTTCCTTTTTTCTTTTTTTTTTTTTAATTTATTGAGACGGAGTCTCACTCTGTCGCCCAGGCTGGCATGCAGTGGCGTGATCTTGGCTCACTGCAAGCTCCACCTCCCAGGTTCACGCCATTCTCCTGCCTCAGCCTCCCGAGTAGCTGGGACTACAGGTGCCCGCCACCACACCCAGCTAATTTTTTGTATTTTTAGTAGAGACGGGGTTTCACCATGTTAGCCAGGATGGTCTCTATCTCCTGACCTCGTGATCCACCTGCCTCAGCCTCCCAAAGTGCTGGGATTACAGGCATGAGCCACCGCACCCAGCCGAGTCTCACTCTTTTTACCTAGGCTGGAGTACAGTGGAGAAATCTCAGCTCACTGCAACCTCCGTCTCCCGGGTTCAAGCGATTCTCCTGCCTCAGCCTCCCGAGTAGCTGGGATTACAGGCACAAACTACCACGCCCAGCTAATTTTTGTATTTTTAGTAGAGACGGGGTTTCACCATGTTGGCCAGGCTGGTCTCGAACTCCTGATCTCAAGTGATTCACCGGCCTTGGGCTCCCAAAGTGCTGGGATTACAGGCGTAGCCACCACACCTGGCCTCTTTCTTTCTTTTTCGAGACAGGGTCTCCCTCTCTTGCCCAGGCTGGAGTGCAGTGGTGTACCCACAGCTTACTGTAGCCTCGACCTCCTGGGCTCAAACAGTCTTCCCACGTGAGCCTCCCAAGAAGCTGGGACTACAGATGCGTGCAACCACACCCAACTAATTTTTTTATTTTTTTCTAGAGACGGGGTATCACTTTGTTGCCCAGGCTCCCTTTTTTATTTTAATTTTTTTTAAATTTTATTATTGTTATTTTGAGATGGAGTTTCACTCTTGTTGCCCATGCTAGAGTACAATGGCGCAATCTCCACTCACTGCAGCGTACGCCTCCCGGGTTCAAGCAATTCTTCTGTCTCAGCCGCCTGAGTAGCTGGGATTACAGGCACGTGCCACCACGCCTGGCTAATTTTTGGGTTTTTGGTAGAGACAAGGTTTCACCCTGTTGGCCAGGCTGGTCTTGAACTCCTGACCTCAGGTGATCCACCTGCCTCAGCCTCCCAAAGTGCTGGGATTACAGGCGTGAGCCACCATGCCCGGCCAATTTTTATTTTTTTGAGACAAAGTCTCTGTTGCCCAGGCTGGAGTGCAGTGTCCCAATCTTGGCTCACTGCAGCCTCCACCTCCCTGGTTCAAGCGATTCTCCTTTGTCAGCCTCCGGAGCAGTTGGGATTACAGGCTCCCACCACCATGCCTGGCTAATTTTTATATTTTTAGTAGACACAGGGTTTCACCATATTGGCCAGGTTGGTCTCAAACTCCTGATCTCAAGCAATAACGTCCGCCTCAGCCTTACAAAGTGCTACGATTATAGGCATGAGCCATCACGCCCAGCCCTGTCATTTTTAAAAGATCATTTTAAATGCACTGTGGTAATTTCACTGCTGATGGGCAAGAGTGGAATCAAGAAAACTAGTTTGGAGGCTACTGCTGTAATTGAAGGGAGAGATGACGGTGTGCACTCTGGAATAGGGTGATTTTGGAATATGCTTTGATGAGCACAGGTAGAGCTGTCAGTATTTGCTGACGAATTGGTTGAAAGGTGAGAGAGACTGGAGTCAAGGACTACTCCAGGGTTTTTAAAACCAGTATTGGGAAAAATGGAGTTGTCATATAGTAAAGTAGAGAAGACTGGGGGAGGAGCCGGTAGGAGGACTGGAAATGTGGAATTGGGGTTTAGACACATTAAGTTCATTGCATCAGGTGGAGGTGTTGTATTGAGGAGGCAGTTGGAGATACAGACCTGGAGTCTGTGGGAGACAGTGGGGTTTCTTTGGTGGGGGGTCATCGGCATCTAAGTGCTATTTGAAGTCATGGAACTGCAGAAGATTATTAACAATGTGAATATTCACAAGCTTGAAAAAAAAGTATGAATGTACGGAAGAGAGGGGGTCACACTTTACCTCTTATTATCCCACCCCCAGGGGTGACCTTGTGAGCCACACCACACAGGTACACACATGCACGCATATGTACACACACTGTCACAGAGGGGCAAAGGGGGTTGGCGAGAGCGGGACTGAGAGCAGATCCCAGGCCTCAGAAACCCATGCCACCTGGGCCCCCTCCCTGTGGCCTTCCTGGATGCTGTAGGGATAGCAGATCTGTCTGGGTCAGCAGGGCAAGGAGACTGGCAGGAGGGGGTGGCTGGGAGGCCTCTTCCTCCAAGAGCAGGGACAGCACATCATCCAACAGGCAGAGACGACCTTCATCCGGAGGTAGGGGCAGGTCAGGGTGGAGTGCCTGCCTCCTTCCCCCAGTGCCCCACACAAAGCTCCAAGAACTCCAGCAGTCTCCTGTTTCCACTTCCCAGGCTTTCTGTGGTCATGTCCCTGCGCACTCCAAAGGGCCATCCCCCTCAGCCTTCCCTCCCTCTCAGACCCAGCTGAATCCCTGCCTCGGTACCGCCCCCTCCTGGGGCCCTCCTGCCCCCTTCCTCTGCTGCATCCTCATCTAGCCTCTTATCTGTTCACTCCTTCCCCGCACCAGACCTCCACAGAAGTTCAGACAGTGGCTCTACAACCCTACTGGCCCCTATCAATGACTCCTGCCCCCCTGGGACCCTCCACTGGGCTCAGGAAAGACAGGCCATTGTAGCAAAGTAGCCAGTCCTGTAGCCCCAGCTGGACCTCCTCGTGCGGCAGCTTCCCAGATGGTGGGAATCTCTCAGTCCTCTGGGGCAGAACAGGGTGAGTGGGGCTGTCTCCCTTTGATTCACTTAGCCCTCTTTCTTCTTTACACATTTCCAAAATGTGACAGTAGTCATATTACTATTCATTCTAATAACAGTCCTTGCTGGCTATTAAACCTCTATACTAGCACTTTCGGGCATTATCTCCACCATTACTAAAACCCATTAGATAGGTATTATTATACCCATTTTACAGATAAGAAAGACTCAGAGGGCCGGACGCGGTGGCTCATGCCTGTATGCCCAGCAATCTGAGAGGCCGAGGCAGGCGGATCACCTAAGGTCGAGAGTTTGAGACCAGTCTGACCAACATGGAGAAACCCTGTCTCTACTGAACATACAAAATTAGCCGGTATCCCTGCTACTTGGGAGGCTGAGGCAGGAGAATCACTTGAATCTGGGAAGCGGAGATTGTGGTGAGCCGACATTGCCCCATTGCACTCCAGCCTGGGCAACAAGAGTGAAACTCTGTCTCAGAAAAAAAGAAAGAAAGAAAGAAAAGAAAGACTCAGGGAAAGCAAGGAACTTGCCTGAGGTCTCATGGTTAATGGGGTCCAAGTCACAACCTGACTCTATCCCAAGCCAATTCCCACCTAACTCCTCCTGCAGATGCCCCTTGGATATCCAGAGACTGTGTCTGGGCTTTAATATGGACTTAAAGTGTGATCCTGGGCTGGCTTCTTTCTGGACCTTGGTTTCTGGGTTGTTGGGTTGGTTGGTTGATTTGATTAATTGACAGGGTCTCACTCTGTCACCCAGGCTGGAGTGCAGTGGCCCCATCATGCTCACTGCACCCTCCAACTCCTGGGCTCAAGGAATGCTGCCACTGTGCTGATTTTTAAATTTTTTATTTTTGTAGAGATGGGGGTCTCACTATGTTGCTCTGGCTGGTCTCCAACTCCGGGGCTTGAGCGACCCTCCTGCCTCCGCCTCCCAAAGCGCTGGCATTACAGGCGACAGCCATCGCGCCTCGCTGCGCTGGTAAAACTGGCTAACGCGATCTATCTTAATTAGCCACCCACAGCTGCTACCGCCGCCCCATCCCCAGGGACCACACAGACCCAGGGGACAAAGAAGGGCGCGGGAGACAGCGGCTGAGGAAGCCTTTACTGCCGGGCGGCCGGAGGATCGCCGAGCTCAGGGTCCCCCACCCCACTGGGCCCGGCCTCCGCCCCTGCCCCCGGCCCGGCCCCGCCCCCAGCCTCGGCCTTTGCCGGATCGTCGCCGAACACTTCCCGGTGCATGGCGGTGACGTAGTTGGAGCCGCTGGGGTCGTCCAGGCGCATCCGCAGCAGGGGCAGGAAGCGCTCGGTGGTGAAGTAGCGCAGGGTCGGCTTCGGGGCGCGCAAAGCGGTGAGGAAGACCTGCGGCGGCGGGAGGAGAGGTATGGCCACCGCTGCGCGCCGCAGGACGCACCGCCCCCGCTCCTGGAGTCCAGCCCGGCGCTCACCTCCGCCACCTCCTCAGGGTTCTGCGCCGCCTCGCGAAAGACCTGCTTGCTGTGGGCGAGGTATTGGTAGAAGCGGTGGAAGGTGTGGATGTCCGTGCGGTCCAGCACCTCGTCTGGGCTGCCCAACACCTTCTCCATGAAGGCAGTGTGCACTGGGCCGCACTCGATCAGGCTCAAGCTGCCGGCCCGAGAGCAACGAGTGGGAGGGGGCGGACGCGAGCCAGGCCCCAGTCGCAGCCCTAACCCCAGTCCCAGCCCCAACCACGACCGCGAGCAGCACCCAGGCCCCCACCGAGAGGAGCACCGCTACGCTGGGAAGTGAGGCGGAAAGGGCGCTAGGGATAACCAGAACATTTGAAACGCGGGTTCCTGCCGGAGCAGCCCTCCCAAATCCAGGAGAGGCTACGAGGGAGCCCTGGTGTCAGGTTTCGAATCTGGCGGGGTCCCTGGCCGCTGTGTGACCTTGGGCCAGTCACCTAACCTCTCTGGGCTGGAGCTTCCCCATAACAATACCAACACTTCAGCAGCCAGGTCAGCAGGTGGCACAATGTGTGCCATGCGCCCAGCCCAAGTGCCTGGCACACAGCTAATGTGAGCCGGGCAGGGAGGGCCAGGGAGATCGCCCCAGAGCGGCTCCCGCAGGACAGGGTGCTCGAGGTCTCTAGGTCAGAGTTCAGAGGGTTCGGGGAACGGGGATGTTGACTCACTGGACCCCAAAGGGCAGCAGCAGAACCGCCAGACTCTCGCATAAGCCTTCGAGCGCGAACTTGCTGGCGCAGTAAACCTCATTGAAGGGCAGCCCTTAGGTGGGGAGACGAGGTTCCAGAGGCGCAGCGGCCAGGGGGTCATCCCCGGGCAGACGGTGCCCCTCCAAGCTGATTGCACCCCCACCGTTCCCCCCTCCTTCCCGCGGAACCTGCCTTCAAGGCTTAGCTCCGCACACAAAGAATCTGGAGCTGCGGAGGCCACTCCCTACCACTCACCCATCAATCCTCCCACGCTCCCGGTCACCAACACGCGTCCCGAACCGCGCCTCTTCATGTCTGGCAGGAAGGCCTGCAGCACCCGCACAGTCCCCACCACGTTCACGTCCAGCACAGAGGCCATGGCATCCTCCCCCAGCGCCTCCAGCGGCCCCAGCAGGCCCAGGCCTGCGTTACACACTGCGGGGACAGAGGCCCGACCAGCCCGCCTCAGCATCACCCTCAGCACGGCCTGTCCCCTCATGCTCCCTGGGCCTGGGGACATGTTGGTTTCAACGCAGGGCGGAGAAGGCTCCTAGGAGCCCATATGTTTCCAAGAGGCTCACCCAGCACGTCCACGCGGCCCTCGGTCACGCGTTCCCGGGCAGCGGCCACGGAGTTTGAGTCCCTTACGTCCAGCTGCAACGTCTCCAGGGATCCTGGAGGGCATGCCAGGGCTCGGGCCGCCTCCCACAGCCGGCCCTGTGTTTTCAGGTCCCTCAACGTGGCATACACTGGAGGTTTTGGGAGAGGAGGAAGATCTGACTTCCCTTCTGGCCTCCAAGGGCTCCTCCCTTCTCTCCCTCCCTGTCCCTACCGATCTATACCTTTGAAGCTCTGGGATGGGTCTGAAGCCAGACGTACGGCCAAGTGCAGGCCGATGCCTGAGGAGCAGCCGGTGATGAGCACCACGGTGCGGGCCATGGTGAGACTGTGGGGAGAGGCTGGGGCTCTGGGCTGGATATCACCTGCTTCGCCCCGCCCCGCCTGCAGGCCCTCACCCCTTGTTGTGTCTCCCACGCAATCTCAAGGATAAGCCTTCCTGCGGGTCCCTGGCCCGCTCTTCCCACCCTGTTCTGAGCCAAAACAGACATGAGCCCACTGCTTGGAACAACAAACTGTCCTGGTTGCTGGTCAGAGGGAGGGGAGGCTTTACAAGCAGGTGTGGGTTCCCATGTGGGCACAGAGTGGCCCCCTGGGCAGATTCCCCTGGGTATGCCTCTGTGCCACAGGAGCGATTACAGTGACCACAGTTTGCTGCAGAGGCTGTGAAAGTAAAGGCGTTGGGAGGTGGGAGATGATTGTATATGTGTTGGTTTCGCCCAGGGTTCCTATCTCATAACTCACATGACCATGTTACAGTCTTTTTGTTGTCATGTTGGGGTGCCTCAGGCCTCAAAAAACAGCCTCTCCTCTCTCTGACCTTCTCCTGCCCTCTTTTCAGCTGCCCAAGGCAGGACTCTAATCTGATTGTGGGTTGTAGGATCCTCATTCCAGAGTGGGTCCTTGCCCCATACCCTGGAGAAAGGAATGCTGCACAAAGGCCCAAAGAATCTGGACTGGCCTTGCTGGGCTTAGATCAGACCCTTTTTGCCCAATCACATTATCACAGTTGTCCATGCTTCAGTCATGGACAGCCAATGGAGTTCTCCATAAAAGGCCCAAAGGACAGGGTTCGGGAGCTTCTGAGAACTGAACGTGTGGAGGCTGACAGAATGGGCCCAGAGGGTGATGTAACCCCAACTCTGGAGATAGAAGCTCCTGCTCTGGACCCTTCCAGACCGCCCCATCTGTATCTCTTCATATGGCTGTTTATTTCTATCCTTTAAAATATCCTTTGAGGCTGGACACGGTGGCTCATGCCTGTAATCCCAGCACTTTGGGAGGCCCAGGAAAGGGGATTGTTGGAGCCCAGGAGTTCAAGACCAGGCCAGGTAACAGAGTGAGACCCAGTCTCTGCAAAAAATATTAAAAAGCTTCCCAAGTAGCCGGGACTACAGGTGTGTGCCATCACTGCCACCACACCCAGCTAATAATTTTTGACTTTTTTGTACAGACGGGGTCTCACTTTGTTTCCCAGGCTTTTTTTATTTTTGAGACAAAGTATTGCTTAGGCTGGAGTGCAGTGTCCTGATCTTGGCTCACTGCAACCTGCATCTCCCTGGTTCAGGCGATTCTCCTGCATCAGCCTCCCGAGTAGCTGGGATTACAGGCACCTGCCACCATGCCCAGCTAATTTTTAGTATTTTTAGTAGAGACGGAGTTTCACCATGTTGGCCAGGCTGGTCTCAAACCCTTGATGTCAAGCGATCTGCCCACCTCGGCCTCCCAAAGTGCTGGGATTATAAAAAAGTGTCACCCCACCTGGCTCTGTCATTTTTAGAAGATTATTTTATTTTATTTTGAGACGGAGTTTCGCTCTTGTTGCCCAGGCTGGAGTGCTATGGTTCGATTCTGGCTCACCGCACCCTCCACCTCCCGGGTTCAAGCAGTTCTCCTGTCTCAGCCTCCCAAGTAGTTGGGATTACAGACACGTCCCACCACGTCCGGCTAATTTTTGTATTTTTAGTAGAGATGGGGTTTCTCCATGTTGGTGAGGATGGTCTTGAACTCCCAACCTAAGGTGATCAGCCAGCCTCCACCTCCCAAAGTGCTGGGATTACAGGCGTGAGCCACTGTGCCCATCCTAAAAGATCATTTTAATTTCTGCTCTGGGGTAATTTCACTGCTGATGGGCAAGAGTGGAATCAAGAAAACTAGTTTGGAGGCTACTGCTGTAATTGAAGGGAGAGATGACGGTGTGCACTCTGGAATAGGGTGATTTTGGAATATGCTTTGATGAGCACAGGTAGAGCTGTCAGTATTTGCTGACGAATTGGTTGAAAGGTGAGAGAGACTGGAGTCAAGGACTACTCCAGGGTTTTTAAAACCAGTATTGGGAAAAATGGAGTTGTCATATAGTAAAGTAGAGAAGACTGGGGGAGGAGCCGGTAGGAGGACTGGAAATGTGGAATTGGGGTTTAGACACATTAAGTTCATTGCATCAGGTGGAGGTGTTGTATTGAGGAGGCAGTTGGAGATACAGACCTGGAGTCTGTGGGAGACAGTGGGGTTTCTTTGGTGGGAGGTCATCGGCATCTAAGTGCTATTTGAAGTCATGGAACTGCAGAAGATTATTAACAATGTGAATATTCACAAGCTTGAAAAAAAAGTATGAATGTACGGAAGAGAGGGGGTCACACTTTACCTCTTATTATCCCACCCCCAGGGGTGACCTTGTGAGCCACACCACACAGGTACACACATGCACGCATATGTACACACACTGTCACAGAGGGGCAAAGGGGGTTGGCGAGAGCGGGACTGAGAGCAGATCCCAGGCCTCAGAAACCCATGCCACCTGGGCCCCCTCCCTGTGGCCTTCCTGGATGCTGTAGGGATAGCAGATCTGTCTGGGTCAGCAGGGCAAGGAGACTGGCAGGAGGGGGTGGCTGGGAGGCCTCTTCCTCCAAGAGCAGGGGCAGCACATCATCCAACAGGCAGAGACGACCTTCATCCGGAGGTAGGGGCAGGTCAGGGTGGAGTGCCTGCCTCCTTCCCCCAGTGCCCCACACAAAGCTCCAAGAACTCCAGCAGGCTCCTGTTTCCACTTCCCAGGCTTTCTGTGGTCATGTCCCTGCGCACTCCAAAGGGCCATCCCCCTCAGCCTTCCCTCCCTCTCAGACCCAGCTGAATCCCTGCCTCGGTACCGCCCCCTCCTGGGGCCCTCCTGCCCCCTTCCTCTGCTGCATCCTCATCTAGCCTCTTATCTGTTCACTCCTTCCCCGCACCAGACCTCCACAGAAGTTCAGACAGTGGCTCTACAACCCTACTGGCCCCTATCAATGACTCCTGCCCCCCGGGACCCTCCACTGGGCTCAGGAAAGACAGGCCATTGTAGCAAAGTAGCCAGTCCTGTAGCCCCAGCTGGACCTCCTCGTGCGGCAGCTTCCCAGATGGTGGGAATCTCTCAGTCCTCTGGGGCAGAACAGGGTGAGTGGGGCTGTCTCCCTTTGATTCACTTAGCCCTCTTTCTTCTTTACACATTTCCAAAATGTGACAGTAGTCATATTACTATTCATTCTAATAACAGTCCTTGCTGGCTATTAAACCTCTATACTAGCACTTTCGGGCATTATCTCCACCATTACTAAAACCCATTAGATAGGTATTATTATACCCATTTTACAGATAAGAAAGACTCAGAGGGCCGGATGGGGTGGGTCATGCCTGTAATCCCATCACTTTGAGAGGCTGGGGTGGGCGGATCACCTGAGGTCGTGAGTCCAAGACCAGTCTGACCAACAGGGAGAAACCTTGTCTCTACTAAAAATACAAAATTAGCTGGGCGTGGTGGCACATGCCTGTAATCCTAGCTACACTTGAACCCGGGAGGCAGAGGTTGTGGTGAACCGAGACCGCGCCATTGCACTCCAGGCTGGGCAACAAGAGCGAAACTCCGTCTCAAAAGAAAATAAAAAGAAAAAAAGGAAAAGGGAAAGAAAAGCAAGGACTCAGAGAAAGCAAGGAACTTGCCTGAGGTCTCATGGCTAATGGGGTCCAGGTCACAACCTGACTCTACCCAACCCAAGTCCCACCTAGCTCTTCCTGCAGATGCCCCTTGGGGATCCAGTGACTGTGTCTGGGCTTTACTGTGGACTTGAGGCATGATCCTGGGCTGGCTTCTTTCTGGACCTTGGTTTCTGAGTTGTTGGGTTGGTTGGTTGATTTGATTAATTAATTGACGGTGTCTCACTCTATCGCCCAAGCTGGAGTGCAGTAGCTCGATCATGCCCACTGCAGCCTCCAACTCCTGAGCTCAAGGAATGGTGCTACTGTGCTAATTTTTTTATGTTAGAGATGGGGTGTCTCACTATGTTGCTCAGGCTGGTCTGGAACTCCTGGGCTGGAGCGATCCTCCTGCCTCGGCCTCCCAAAGCTCTGGGATTATAGGCGACAGCCATCGCGCCTAGCCACGCAGATATAACGGGCTAACGTGATCTGTCTTAATTAGCCATTCACAGCCGCCACCGCCGCCCCATCCCCAGGGACCGCACAGGCCCAGGAGACAAAGGAGGGAGCGGGAGACAATGGCTGACGGAGCCTTTCTTGCGGGGCGGCCAGAGGATCGCCGAGCTCAGGGTCTCCCATCCCACTGGCCCCGCCCCCGGCCTCGGCCCCAGCCCCGGCCCCAGCCTTGGTCCCAGCCTCGGCCTCTGCGGGATCGTCGGCAAACACGTCCCGGTGCACGGCGGCGGCGTAGTCGAAGCCAAAGGGGTCGTCCAGGCGCATCAGCAGCTGGTGCAGGAAGCGCTTGGTTGTGAAGTAGCGCAGGGTTGGCTTCGGGGCGCGCATAGCGGTGAGGAAGACCTGCGGCGGCGGGAGGAGAGCTCTGGCCCCGGCTGCGCGCAGGATGACGCACCGCCCCCGCTCCCGGAGTCCCGCCCCCCGCTCACCTTCACCACCTCCTCAGGGTGCTGCGCCTCCTCGCGGTAGATCTCCTTGCTGTGGTGGAGGTATTGGTGGAAGAGGCGGAAGGTCCGGGTGTTTGTGCGGTCCACCGCCTGGTGGGGACCGTCCAACACCTTCTGCATGAAGGCGGTGTCCACAGGGCCGCACTCTATCAGGCTCACTCTGCTGGCCCGAGAGCCGCAAGTCGGCAGGGACGGAGGCGACCCAGGCGCCAAGTCCCATCCCCTGCCCCGGCACCGGCCCCGATCCCGGCCCTGGCCACGACCCGGAACAGCACCGCTGCGCCCCGAAGGGGGAAAGAGCGCTGGGGATAACCAGAACATTTGAATAGCGGGTTATTGCTCGACAGCCCTCCCAAACCCATCTGACGCTGCCAGGAAGCCCTGGTGTCAGAATTCGAACCTGGCGGGGTCCCTGGCGGATGCGTGACCTTGGGCCAGTCACCTAACCTCTCTGGGCTGGAGCTTCCCCATAACAATACCAACACTTCAGCAGCCAGGTCAGCAAGTGGCACAATGCGTGCCATGCGCCCAGCCCAAGTGCCTGGCACACAGCAAATGTAAGCCGGGCAGGGAGGGCAGGGGAGATCACCCCAGAACGGCTTCTGCACGACAGGGTTCTCGGGGTCTCTAGGTCAGAGTTAAGAGGGTTGGGGAGACGGGGGTGTTGACTCACTGGACCCCAAAGGGCAGCAGCAGAACCGCCAGACTCTGGCATAAGCCTTCGAGCGCGAACTTGCTGGCGCAATAAACGTCATTGAAAGGCAGCACGGGGAGACGAGATTCCTGAAGCGCCACGGCCAGGGGGTCATCCCCCGGCAGGCAGTGCCCCTCCAAGCTGATTGCACCCCACCCCCTGCGGAGCCTGCCTTCAAGGCTCAGCTCCGCACACAAAGAATCTGGAGCTCCGGGGCCCGGTCCCTGCCACTCACCCATCAATCCTCCCACGCTCCCAGTCACCAACACGCGTCCCGAACCGCGCCGCTTCATGTCTGGCAAGAAGTCCTGCAGCACCCGCACAGTCCCTACTACATTCACATCCAGCACAGAGGCCACGGCGTCCTCCCCGAGCGGCCCCAGCGGCCCCAGCAGGCCCAGGCCTGCGTTACACACTGCGGGGACAGAGGCCCGACCAGCCCGCCTCAGCATCACCCTCAGCACGGCCTGTTCCCTCATGCTCCCTGGGCCTCGAGACATGTTGGTTTCAACACAAGGCGGAGAAGGCTCCTAGGAGCCCATGTTTCCAGGAGGCTCACCCAGCACGTCCACGCGGCCCTCGGTCACGTGTTCCCGGGCAGCGGCCACGGAGTTTGAGTCCCTTACGTCCAGCTGCAACGTCTCCAGGGATCCTGGAGGGCATGCCAGGGCTCCGGCCGCCTCCCACAGCCGGCCCTGTGTTTTCAGGTCCCTCAACGTGGCATACACTGGAGGTTTTGGGAGAGGAGGAAGATCTGACTTCCCTTCTGGCCTCCAAGGGCTCCTCCCTTCTCTCCCTCCCTGTCCCTACCGATCTATACCTTTGAAGCTCTGGGATGGGTCTGAAGCCAGACGTACGGCCAAGTGCAGGCCGATGCCTGAGGAGCAGCCGGTGATGAGCACCACGGTGCGGGCCATGGTGAGACTGTGGGGAGAGGCTGGGGCTCTGGGCTGGATATCACCTGCTTCGCCCCACCCCACCTGCAGGCCCCCACCCCTTGTTGTGTCTCCCACGAAATTTCAAGGATAAGGCCTCCTGCGGGTCCCTGGCCCGCTCTCCCCACCGTGTTCTGAGCCAAAACAGACATGAGCCCACTGCTTGGAACAACAAACTGTCCTGGTTGCTGGTCAGAGGGAGGGGCGGCTTTACAAGCAGGTGTGGGTTCCCATGTGGGCACAGAGTGGCCCCCTGGGCAGATTCCCCTGGGTATGCCTCTGTGCCACAGGAGCGATTACAGTGACCACAGTTTGCTGCAGAGGCTGTGAAAGTAAAGGCGTTGGGAGGTGGGAGATGATTGTATATGTGTTGGTTTCGCCCAGGGTTCCTATCTCATAACTCACATGACCATGTTACAGTCTTTTTGTTGTCATGTTGGGGCGCTTCAGGCCTCAAAAAACAGCCTCTCCTCTCTCTGACCTTCTCCTGTCCTCTTTTCAGCTGCCCAAGGCAGGACTCTAATCTGATTGTGGGTTGTAGGACCCTCAATTCCAGAGTGGGTCCCTGCCCCATACCCTGGAGAAAGGAATGCTGCACAAAGGCCCAAAGAATCTGGACTGGCCTTGCTGGGCTTAGATCAGACCCTTTTTGCCCAATCACATTATCACAGCTGTCCATGCTTCAGTCATGGACAGCCAATGGAGTTCTCCATAAAAGGCCCAAAGAACAGGGTTCAGGAGCTTCTGAGAGCTGAACGTCTGGAGGATGACAGAAGGTGAAGAACTCATCCATGTGCCCGGAGGGTGACGTAACCCGAACTCTACGGAGCTAGAAGCTCCTGCTCTGGGTCCTTCCAGACCGCCCCGTCTGTATCTCTTCATATGGCTGTTTATTTCAATCCTTTAAAATATCCTTTGAGGCTGGACACGGTGGCTCATGCCTGTAATCCCAGCACTTTGGGAGGCCAAGGCAAGGGGATTGCTGGAGCCCAGGAGTTCAAGACCAGCCAGGGCAAGAGAATGAGACCCCGTCTCCGCAAAAACTACAAAAAAATTAGCTGGGTGTGGTGGTGTATGCTTAGAGTCCCAGCCACTTGCGGGGTGGGGCACTGAGGCGGGGGGTTTGGGGGGATGGAGGCTGTAGTGAGCCGAGATCATGCCACTGCACTCCAGCCTGGGTGATGGAGCCAGATCCTGCCACTGCACTCATTCTGGATGACAGAGTGAGACCCTGTCTCAAAAAAGAAAGAAAAAAAAATTTTTTTCCTATATAATAAAGCAGTAAAAATAATAAGGGTTTCCCTGTGTTTCGTGGGTCGCTGTAGCAAATGAGTTTACTCCAAAGAGGGGAAGGGAGTCACAAGAACTCCAACTTGAAGCCAGTCAGTCAGAAGTTCCAGGGATCAGGACTTGTAACCGATGGGAAGGAGGGGGTGGTCTCATGGGTCTGCACCCTAACCCTGTGGGATTTGATGCTGTCTCTGGTTGATTACATTGGAACTGAATTGGAGGACACCCAGCTGATGTCTGCTGCTTAGTGTGTGGGGAAAATCCTCCAAATATTTGGTCACAGAAGTCTTCTGTGTTGGTGACTGTTGCTGTGGCATGCCAGCAAAGGACAAACACGGTTTGAAAAGAGGTTTTCCTGCAACAGAAGGGCATTCTCCGTTCAAAGTTCAGGGGTTAGTATTAAAACGAGGGACGTGGCTGGGCACGGTGGCTCACTGCTGTAATCCCAACACTTTGGAAGGCCGAGGCAGGTGGATCACTTGAGGTCAGGAGTTAAAGACCAGCCTGGCCAACATGGTGAAACCTCATCTCTACGAAAAATACAAAAATTAGCCGGGCGTGATGGCACAGGCCTGTAGTCCTAACTCCCTGGTAGACTGAGGCAGGAGAATTGCTTGAATCCGGGAGGCGGAGGTTGCAGTAAACCAAGATGGTGCCACTAAACTCCAACCTGGGCAACACAGCAAGACTCCTCTTGGAAAAAAAAAAATTAGCCTGGAGTGGTGGTGCATGCCTGTAGTCCCAGCTACCCGGGAGGCTGAGGCACAAGAATTGCTTGAACCCAGGAGGCGGAGGTTGCAGTGAGCCGAGACTGTGCCATTGTACTCCAGCCTGGGCAACAGAGCAAGGCTCCGTCGCAAACAAACAAACAAACAAACAAAAACAGGGACGTGAGGCAAGGGATGGGAGAACAGGTCCCACCCCAGGGCGATGCTATAGCCCTGAGTCCCAAGCGTGGCAGCAGTGACCTTCTCATTCTGACAGACCCAGGGGACTCATCAGTTTAAGTGGAAAGAAAACAGTACTTTAATCCCACACTTCGGGTGGTGGTAGAGGGCAGGTCATTTCCCTCCAATCCCCCCAGGCCAGACCCCACCAGAAGGCCGTGGGGCCTCCTTCCAGGCCTGGGTTATCCTGTGATGTCTGTCCAGCTCTGTGCCCTGGAATCTGCCCCGGCCTGGAATCAGTGGAAAACCAGGCCCAGTGGTGGCGAATCTATCACCAAGAGCCGGCCACCCAGCGGGGGTAATATTTGAGGAAGATCTTCTTGGCCAGATCCACAGTGTCTCCTTGCGGCTGGCTGGGGTACCTCTGCTTGCTGAGGACGAAGGCCTGCTCCAGTTGGAAGACATTTTTGTCAAACTGGTGCTGTTGGAAAGGGATGCCCTGGGCCACACTGTCAGCCAGCGCCTCCAGGAAGAGCCGCCAGCGAGGGGTGTAGTAGTTGGCCACCAACCCCGCCAGCTGCTTATTGGCATAGTCCAGGATGTTGCCTTCTGGCCCCCACAGGGTCAGCTGGTAGCGGCTGTTCTGCTCGTAGAAATCGGCCTCGGCCTCACTGACCGCCGCTGCTCGGGCCTGCTCCAGCCAGCTGCCCAGCAAGAAGCGGCTGTCACTAGCCAGTACCTCGTCCAGTGCCGGCAGCAGCTCATAGGCCAGGACGCCTCCAGCCCTCAACAGGGAAGCCAGCTCCTTGCTCAGGTAGGCGCTCCTTGCCTCTTCATAGTACAAGCTGACCAGCTCCTGCACCGCCTGCCGAGTGAGGTCCAGCAGGTCGTAGCGGAAGGCAGGGCTGGTGGCCAGGGAGGGAGCAGATGTGAGCAGCAGCCGCCAGGCCTCAAACACATCGGATCGGTTGTACCAGATGCTGGTATTCATCTGTAGGGATGGCCGCCTGACCAGTGGGCTACGATTGTGGCCCCTGCAGGCCTCCCCAGAGCAGTTGTACACACTCCGGAGCAGTAGCCTCCACGCTGCCCCTGCGTCCGGGTGGGAGACCCCATACCGCCGGGCAGCAAAGCTGGTTACCCAGGCTGCCAAATCTGGCACTGGGTCCTTTCGCCAGCCCAGCTCAGCCATGAGGGAATAGACCACTTCGTTCTGGCTGATGCCCTCGGGGGCCATGCCCGTGCCTACCATGGTGGAGTTGGGGAAGAGGCGGGCAGCTTCTGGGCCTCCGTTCACAGCCTCTAGGGCTCCAAAAAGACCATGGTTTCCCCCAAAGTTGTGCAGCATGCACCATATGAAGGGCTGGCCCTGGAAGGAGGCGGTGCGGGTGTACACAGGCTGGCTCTCAGCAAACAGGTCCAGAACCAGGAGGCGGCCGCGGGGCACAGCCCCCAACACAGCCCCGATCTGGGCGGGCCCCCAGAACTGCGGCTGGTGCTGGAAGAGCCAGCCTTGGAGCAGCCACACAGCCTCAGTATCCACTGTGGACAGGAGGTGGGGGGAACAGAGAAGAGGAGTGATGAGACAGAGGGCCCAGGGAATGTTCACCCCACTCTACGGACGACTCTGTCTATCCTAGGTCACGGCTTCCCATGACCCCCACCAGCAGGACGCTCTGTGGCACATACACATCCCCCTGAAAACTCCAGGACACGGTTCAGCAGCTTGGGTGAACATCAGAGTTACCCAGAGGGCTCCTTAAAACATGGAGGTTTCTGAATGGGCGCGGTGGCCCACACCGATAATCCCAGCACTCTGAGGGGCCGAAGCAGGTGGATCACTTGAGCCCAGGAGTTCCAGACCAGCCCGGCCAATGTGGGGAAACCCTGTCTATACTAAAAATACAAAAATTAGCCTAGCGTAATGGCAGGTGCCTGTAATCCTGGCTACTCGGGAGGCAGAGGCACAAGAATCACTTGAACCCATGAGGCAGAAGTTGCAGTGAGCTGAGATTGTGCCACTGCACTCCAGCCTGGGCGACAGAGTAAGATTCTGTCTCAAAAACAAAATCAAGGCCAGTCGCAGTGGATCACGCCTGTAATCCCAGTACTTTGGGAGGCCGAGGTAGGCGGATCATCTGAGGTCAGGAGTTTGAGACCAGTCTGGCCACCATGGTGAAACCCTGTTTCTACTAAAAATACAAAAATTGGCCAGGCGAGGTGGCTCACACCTGTAATTCCAGCACTTTGGGAGGCTGAAGTGGGTGGATCATTTGAGGTCAGGAGTTCGAGACCAGCTTGACCTACATAGCGAAACCCCCTCTCTACTAAAAATACAAAAATTAGCTGAGTGTGGTGTGGCGGGTGCCTGTAATCCCAGCTACTCAGGAGGCTGAGGCAGGAGAATCGCTTGAACTCAGGAGGCAGAGGTTGCAGTGAGCTGAGATCGTGCCGCTGCACTCCAGCCTGGGCGACAGAGCGAGACTCCATCTCAAAACAAACAAACAAAAATTGCCGGGCGTGGTGATGTGTGCCTGTAGTCCCAGCTACTTGGGAGGCTGAGGCAGGAGAATCGCTTGAACCTAGAAGATGAAGGTTGCAGTGAAATGAGATTGTGCCACTGTGCTCCAGCCTGGGCAACAGAGTGAAATCTGTCTCAAAAAAAAAAAAAAAAAAAATGTAGCTTCTGCTTCAGGTCTTAGGTAGGGCCTGAGAATTTGCCATCTCACAGCTCGGGCTGCTGCTGCTGCTGGTTTTGGGTCACACTTGGAGCAGTGCGGCTCAAGAAAGGCTAAGCTGATCTGTTCCCTTCCTGGCCAACACAGACCCCTCTCCACTAAGTCATTCCTGACTTGGGCGCCCTCCCCTCCACTCCTCCTTTAAGTGGCAGGAAGGAGCCCTGGCTTCAAGGTTTTGTAGCAGGATGCGCACTTAGCGCCTTTAGGCACATCCACTCACCTCCTGCCTGCAGTGCCTACTTCAGCAACCACGCAGAGATGAAACAAAATCCTTGTTCATAGCTAGCTCTTAGTGGGCTTCGCTCTGGGCCAGGCGTTATTCTACCTATGAGGTAGTCCCAGTTTACGGGAAAAGCAAATGAGACACTGGGAAGGAGGTCATGAGTCATAAGTCACACGGCCAGGAAATAGAAGCGCCAGGTGTGACCCAGGTTGTCGGCTTCCAGAGCTCACCTCTCAACCACAGTGGGATTCACTCAGACAACGCGTGTGTACAAGTGCTTGGGAAACTATAAAGTACTGTGTGTTATGGCGAGGCATTATTCCAGTCCCTCTGCCTACCCCTACTGACATCTGCTAGTCCCTTCTTTTTGAGGGTCTTGGGGGGCTCTCCCACCCCACCCAGGCACTGTACCTGCAATCATGGCCTCATAGACGGCAGTGGTGGCTGCGGCAAGGTAGGAGGGCTCTGAGGAAGGTGGCTGCATCTCATTGAAAGTGTCGGCCCCAAAGATGTGGTCTGTGCCAAACTCTTTGATCAGCTCTCGCAGGAAGAGGCTCCCGATGATGGGGAATATGGGGTCTTCCGGAGCCAGAAGGAAGGAGCAGGAGTAGGAACAGTTAAAGTGTCCCCAACTGCCCATCTTCGTGACATTGACCTGAGGGAACACCCTAGTGGGGAGCAAAAGCTCAGACATTTCATGGAAGCTGCCATAGTGTTCATCATAGTGTTCACCAGCCTCGCCAACTTCTCTACAGCTCCTGGGGGCACATCCTGGTTTCTCTCGCCTCTACGGCTTTGTACAGGTATGCTCTCTGCCTAGAGTCCTTTCTTCTCCTTCCCTGGTCACCTTCTCTGAAAAACTTTCACTCTCTCTCCCCTTCCTGTGGCCTGAAACAAGCAACACTCCTTTTTCTTTCTTTTCTATTTTTTTGAGACGGAGTCTCGCTCTGTCGTCCCAGGCTGGAGTGCAGTGGCGCATTCTCAGCTTACTGCAAGCTCCGCCTGCCGGGTTCACGCCATTCTCCTGCCTCAGCCTCCCTAGTAGCTGGGACTACAGATGCCCGCCACCACACCCGGCTAATTTTTTGTATTTTTAGTAGAGACGGGGTTTCACTGTGTTAGCCAGGATGGTCTCAATCTGCTGACCTCGTGATCCGCCTGTCTCGGCCTCCCAAAGTGCTGGGATTACAGGTGTGGGCCACCGCACCCGGCCTTTTTGTTTTTTTTTAAATTATACTTTCAGTTCAGTTCTGTGCAGAACATGCAGGTTTGTTGCATAGGTATATATGTGCCACGGTGGTTTGCTGCACCCATCAACCCGTCATCTAGGTTTTCAGCCCCGCATGCATTAAGTATTTGTCCCAATGCTATCCCTCCCCTTGACCCCCACACCCCGAAAGGCCCCAGTGTGTGATGTTCCCCTTCCTGTGTCCATGTGTTCTTATTGTTCAACTCCCACTATGAGTGAGAACATGAGGTGTTTAATATTCTTTCCTTTTTTTTTTTTTTTTTTGAGACGGAGTCTCACTCTGTCACCCAGGCTGGAGTGAAGTGGTGTGATCTCGGCTCACTGCAGTCTCTGGCCCCTGGCTTCAAGAGATTCTCCTGCCTCAGCCTACCGAGTAGCTGGGATTACAGGAGCCCGCCACCACGCCTGGCTAATTTTTGTACTTTTAGTAGAGATGGGGTTTCGCCATGTTGGCCAGGCTGGTCTTTAACTCCTGACCTCAGGTGATCCACCTGCCTCAGCCTCCCAAAACACTAGGATTATAGGCATTAGCCACAGCGTCCGTCCAAGCAACACTCATTTTTCAAGGCTAGGCTCTGCCCTGAGCCCTTCCTGCCCCTCTCTCCCAGCAAGGGAGAGCGGAACCCACATATATTTCTGTCCTTGTCCCCGCATTGTATCCTTCAGCCAACATATCTCCCCTATCAGGGGTAAGCCCTTGGGCACCTTTCTTGCCACCTCCCAGGACCCAGCACAGCCAGTTCTGGCAGCCTCAGACAGCTGGACCAAGTTTATTGAATGAATGAGTGAGTTTCCTGCCACCTGGTGATGGGGGCAAAGAGGCAGGCAGGGAGGCCACTGGCATGCATTAAGTCCTATGAGATGAGAGTATGGGAGCCAGACACTAGCAGGTGCAAAGGAGGTCATGGGAGGCACTAGCAAGGCTTCCTGAAGGAGGGGAGGTCTTGAAGACTTTTCCCAACCACATGTGAGAGGATGGCTGGGAAGCACAGAGGAACAGGAGGGACAAGGGACACTGGAGCACCCCTGCTGCCACTCATAAGGGCTGCCATTTGCTAGCACTCTGTCCAAAGTCACAGATAGATCGAGAGATAATTACAAACCCTACAGCAAAGTGGGTAGACATCCCATTTTACAAGTAAGGAAACTGAGGCACAGAGTAGTCATGTCATCTGCCCGAAGTCACACAGCTAATTAGTAGCAGAGTCAGAAATCAAACCCAGGCCTACGTCCAGAGCTTGTTTGTTTGAGACAGAGTTTCACTCTTGTTGCCCAGGCTGGAGTGCAATGGCATGATCTCGACTCACTGCAACGTCTGCCTCCCAGGTTTAAGCAATTCTCCTGTCTCAGCCTCCTAAGTAGATGGGATTACAGGCACGTGCCACCATGCCCAGCTAATTTTTATATTTTTAGTAGAGACAGGGTTTCACCATGTTGGCCAGGCTGGTCTCGAACTCCTGACCTCAGGTGATCCGCCCAACTTGGCCTCCCAAAGTGCTGGGATTACAGGCATGAGCCACTGCGCCCGGCCCAGAGCTTAAGTTTTTAAGTCATGTTCTAGAAGGGAATAAAATTCCCTCTCTGAGCTAAGTGGAGGGGGTGAGCGGAACCTCACCTGGTGACAGCCTCGGGAACATGCCCCGCGAATGCAGGTAGCACTGGGGTCATGCCGAAGGAGCGCATCCGGTCCAGGACCCGGTGCTGGAGGAAGAGAAGGAAGGGTGGTGAGCATGGCCACTGCTGTCCTATGAGAAGACCCTCATCTCCCAGGACACACGGAGCCCCCCACCTCAGTTAAGAGCCCTGGGGCTAGCCCAATACCACTTTTCCTGGGCCCATGACCATCTATCACCGATTCTGCCCCTTCCCTTTTCCATCCTTTTACCTGCAGGTAAAGCTGCTTGATGTGCCAGGAGGGGGGCAGGGGGCCATCCCAGCTGTGCAGGTTGCCCATTCGCCCCCAGGCCAGGAAGGCAGGACCAGTAAAGAACTCATTGATCTCTGCCTGGGTCAGGCCCAAGGCCAGGTACACCTGAGGAGGAAGGGCCCACACATAGAAATATATTAATCTCCATTCATTCATTCATTCATTTATTCATTCAACAACCATTCACTCATTGCTTCTTTGTGCTGGGCACTAGGGCTACTGAGACAAAATCCGAACCCTGCCATCAAGGAGCCCACAGCCCAGAGGAAAGAGACCTGTGAGTAGATGAGTTCACTGTGTCGCCTTTGTCGTATGGGTGAGGAGATGGGGCAAAAAGGGGCTTTCCCCCAAGAGGAAGGCCTTAGAAGGCTTCATGGAGCAAGGGTGCCAGATGGAAGGGCAGGGCAGCTGTGTGAAGAGCTTAAGCAGCGCCTGCAGCAGCCGTTGCAGCACAGAAGCTTCCAGGGAGGCAGATCTAGAGCTGCCCATGAGTTGGATCCAAGAGACCAGGTGACTGGCTGCATAGGGGAGATGGGGGAAGGAGCCCCACTCCTCAAACTGGAGCCTCGGTTTTTTTTTTTTTTTTTTTTAGACAGAGTCTCGCTGTTGCCCAGGCTGCTAATTCTTTGTATTTTAGTAGAGACGGGGTTTCACCATGTTGGCCAAGATGGTCTCGATCTCCTGAACTCCTGATCTGCCCACCTAGGCCTCCCAAAGTGCTGGGATTACAGGCGTGAGCTACCGCGCCCGGCCGGAAGCCTCAGTTTTTAGGAGGCCCAAGGCATTATGCATGCTGAAAGCACTTCTGGAGAGAGACACTGAGCCCATGCTGGGGGGCGGGTGAAAACACCTAGGGTGGCTCCCGCCATAGAGGAGGGTGGGGAGGGGACAGTGGGCACGCACCCGCTGCCAGATGGCCTCCTGGCCGCTCCAGGCCAGTGCCAGGTTGATGCCATTCAGCGCCATCCAGTCTATCTCTCGCTCCCAGCGGGCCCAGTCCCACCACACGAAGGAGTAGCTTTGCGTGCACACATTCTGGTAATAGCGGTACCTGCGAGCAGTGTCATGAGCAGGGGCGCATCCCACCCTGGAGGGTCCACGGCCCTGGAACAAATCCCCCATCCCCCACCTAGAGGAGAGGGGAGGGGCTCCAAACTCGGCCCTTCTGCTGCACACTGGGACCCACCCCAGGTGGAGCTGAGACCAGGTGCCCTTCTGCTGCACACTGGGACCCACCCCAGGTGGAGCTCCCTCAGGGCCCTCTAGCCTGGCGGGTATTTGGGTGGCATATTCCACTTTCATGCCACACTGCCAGAGCCCCTCCTCTGCACGGTGTTTTCCTGGAACGGGGAATCCCTGCCCCCACAGTCTAACAGATGGGCAGGGGAGGACAGCTGTGTGAACACATCACTCCATAGTGTGGCAGACGCAGGAACACAGGCCTGTGGGGGAGGGGGAATGGAGGCATCCTTCCTCAGTCCGCAGGTTCAAAGAGAAGGTGGGGGAGGAAGGGAAGAAAATTCACTCATCACCAATTGTGCACCACAAATTCTATGCCCATCACCGTGCAAATCCTCACAATAACACTGCACGGTAGGCGTCTTCTTTCCTTTTTTCAGGTGGGCCAGCCGAGGCTCTGAAAGGCAGAGTGGCTGGCTCAAGGCCACACAGCCGCTGGAGGCGGCGCAGCTGGGCCTTCCGGCCAGCGCTCCCCGCTCAGCCTCCCGATTTGGGTGGCAGCGGCTCCGGGAGGGGGTAAGCGCCTCGGGCGGACGCGGGGAAGCTTCGGGGCGGTACCTGTTGGGCGTGGCCTCGGTCAGCTCCCCCGGCACGGCGGGCAGGGGCCGCGGCAGGCGCAGCTGAGAGCCGGACCAGGCAACGTGGCAGCCACAGAAGTCGCGCAGGTAGCGGTGCAGCCCCGCGGCGGCCGCCACGCCCGTGGAGCCGCGCACCCGCACGCGCGCCGCGCCGCCGCCGCCCAGGCTGTAGGTGTCCAAGCCCGGCTTGGCAGCCAGGGCGCGCTCCACCGACACGGAGAAGTCGGCCGCGGGGCCTGGCCCCAGCAGCCGGGCCACGAGCGCCCGCACGGCCGCCGCCTCCCGGGCCTCGTCGCCTGCCGCGCCCCCGGCCCCGGCCAAGAGAAGGACCCCCACCGCCGCGGCCACCGCCACCGCCTCCATGGTCTTAGTCCTGCGGGTCCCGCCACGGCCAGGGGGCGGGGCGACCCGCGTCCAATCAGCTGCCGGCTTCCGGCCACGTGGGCCCGAAGGCCAAGCCCGGGCTCAGGGCCACGAGTCGCGGCTTCCGGGTCCCAGGATACGCCCTTGGGGGCGTCTCGTGACCGCACGCGGTGTGGAGCGTGTGACCCTGGCTCCAGGGCCGAAGGGGACCCGCTGGCCCTCACAGAGCGCCTTCGGGTAAAACGCGCTTTCACACGCAAATAACTTCCATCCAACCATCTAATAAATACACATTTAGAGTTTATTTTGTATCAGGCACTGCCATAGCTACTTCCCTACTGATGAACGAGAAGACGGTCCCTACCGTCCGCGTCAGGGGGGTGACCTAGAAACCAGATACTTAACGTAAGTAAGGATTTCCATCATAGTTGTGATGCTGCGAAGTAGTGCAGTAAGTAGCGAAGTAGCGAAGTAAGGTTTCCAAAGGAAGTGACTTTTAATCTGAAACTCAGGGATGAATAAGAATTGGCTAGAAGAGGGAAAGGAAGAGCCTTCCAGACAGAAGAAATGCATTTATTGAAGGCCCTGAGAAGGCAGAGAACTTGCAGATTTGAGGAACTAACAGGCTAGGAGGTTCGAGGAGGGATGGGGCCATGTGAGCCCAGGCCGGCCGTGGAGCAGGGCTGGCGGGCACGTTAAAGGCTGTCCATTGGCGGCAGCAGCAGCAACATGACAGGAGCTGTCATTTTGTCAGAAGTTTCCAACCAGAGCGACTCCGTCTTGAACAGGGGCTGGGTAAAATGAGGCAGAGACCTGCTGGGCTGAATTCCCTGGAGGTTAGGCCTTCTTTGTCACAGGATGAGACAGGAGGTCAGCACAAGGTAAAAGGTCACAAGACCCCGCTGATAAAACAGAATGCAGCAAAGAAACTGGTCAAAACCTGCCAAAACCAAGACAGGAAGGTGACCTCTGATCGTCCTCACTGCTCATTATACGCTAATTATAATGCATTCGTATGCTAAAGACACTCCCAGCAGCGCCAGGCAGTTTACAAATGCCATGGCAACGTCCAGAAGTTACCCTATATGGTCTAAATAGTGGAGGAACCCTCAGCTGGGGGGATCCCCACCCCCTTTTCTGAAAAACTCATTACTAACCCACCCCTTGTTTATCATATAATCAAGAAATAACCATAAAAATAGCCAACCTTAGGCCAGGAGCGGTGGCTTATGCCTGTAATCCCAGCACTCTGGGAGGCTGAGGCTTGCAGATCACCTCGAGTCAAGGGTTTGAGACCAGCCTGGCCAACATATAGTGAAACCCCGTCTGTACTAAAAATACAAAAGTTAGCCAGGTGCAGGGCGCGGTGGCTCACGCCTGTAATCCCAGCACTTTGGGAGGCCAAGACAGGCGGATCACGAGGTCAGGAGATCGAGACCCTCCTGGCTAACACGGTGAAACCCCATCTCTACTAAAAATACAAAAAATTAGCCGGGCGTGTTGGCGGGCGCCTGTACTCCCAGCTACTCAGGAGGCTAAGGTGGAGAATGGCGTGAACCGGGGAGGCGGAGGTTGCAGTGAGCCGAGATCACGCCACTGCACTCCAGCCTGGGGGACACAGCAAGACTCCGTCTCAGAAAAAAAAAAAAAAAAAAAGTTAGCCAGGCATGGTGGCACACGCCTGTAGTCCCAGCTACTTGGGAAGCTGAGGCAGGAGAATCGCTTGAACGCTGGAGGTGGAAGTTGCAGTGAGCCAAGATCGTGCCATTTGCATTCCAGCCTGGATGACAGAGCGAGACTCCATCTCAAAAAAACAAACAAACAAACAAAAAAGTTGAAAGAGGCCTGGAATCAGATATCAACTTTAGATACTAGGGAAGTATGATTTTTTTTTTTTAATCTCAGCTCACGGGAACCTCAGCCACCCAGGTTCAAGCCATTCTCCTGTCTCAGTCTCCTGAGTAGCTGGGATTACAGGCACGTGCCACCAAGCCCAGCTAACCTTTGTAGGGATGGGGTTTCACCATGTTGTCCAGGCTGGTCTCGAACTCTTTTTTTTTCTTAAACATTTTATTCATTTTATAGAGAGATTTCTTTTTTGTTTGCTTTTGTTCTGATCATTAGGAGAGTGGTTGAGGAGTACTGAATCCATCACTACTTTGATGACACAGGTAAGAGTCCAGATTCACATTTCCAGGTACCAAGAGTTCCCTCTAAATGCCACAATCAAGTCAGCCTTCATTTACATTTCTTTCTACTGAACACAGCAATGCCCATTGGTATCTCTGAAGCGTAATCGCATCTTAAGTAAAGCAGCTGTTTGGAATTTAATGCTCCCCTTCTTTTTTGTCTTATAAACTGAACTGCATCTTTATACTTCATTCCACATTCAATCAAAGCAAGTGCAACCAGCACAGGTGCCCTTCCCAATTCCGCAACACAATGCACTGCAACACAGCAACTGGCTCTTCACGAAATTTGTTTTTTAACAGGTTTAACCAATCATCTACTATCTGATTAGGGGATGGAGCTCCATCATCAAATGGCCAATCTAGAATGTGGATTCCTTCTTTTTCAATTGGAGCTTTATCATATGTAGCATCACAAACTCAAACCAAAGTCGTCACTCCATACTTAAGTTCCTCCGTGAACTTGTTGAGAGTAGCATTGGTAGGGTTGTGAGTTATCAGAAAATGCATGTTCTCATAGGAGAGCTCCACAGGGGCTAGACGGTTCATTATGGCAAATAAAAAGTGTGAGCGTGCGTGTGAGTGTGATGGGGAACGTGAAAAAAAAATCAATAAATCTTGAAATGTTTCACAACAGAAAATATTAAAAAGACCACTAAAATGCCCATTATCAATCAGTGTTTATTCAACTTGTTTATTCCTTATGAAGCTTCTCTCTTCAAGATAAGCAAAGTATTTATAATTCACTTGAATCCAAATTCAATTTGGGCCTCAATTTCTGCAGATGGATAACTTCGGACTCCAAAAAACCCAACTACATACAAAACTGAAGCAGCCTTTACTACATTTAGGCACTAGTGAGACAAGTTAAAAGTGTAGGTCACTTTCCACTTGTTTACTTGATGCTTAATTTTACTGGAGTCATTAAAAGAAATATGCTTGCAATTAAAAAAAAAAAAAAAGCCGGCCGGGCGCGGTGGCTCACGCCTGTAATCCCAGCACTTTGGGAGGCCGAGGCGGGCGGATCATGAGGTCAGGAAATCGAGACCATCCTAGCTAACGCGGTGAAACCCCGTCTCTGCTAAAAACACAAAAAATTAGCCGGGCGCAGTGGCGGGCGTCTGTAGTCCCAGCTACTCGGGAGGCTGAGGCAGGAGAATGGCCTGAACCCGGGAGGCAGAGCTTGCAGTGAGCCGAGAGTGAGCCACTGCACTCTGGCCTAGGCGACAGAGCGAGACGCCGTCTCTAAATAAATAAATAGCCAACTATTTCTGAGACCAGTCTCGGTGTCCAGGAGTCTTCAAGGCAATGTTAATTATGGCACATAGAACCTCCAAGCTCACTTGTCAGCGAAAACGCTGTGCTGAGCCTGGCAGAAATCTGCTTTCACATTCAGAATCGCCATAAATGTGCAACGTATATTCCAACGAAAAACGCTGGCGAGCTGGGGACTGGGTATTGAAGTCCGGCGGCGGCGGGAGCGAGGAGGTGCCTTTCTCCTCAGTCACCTGGGCGGCGGCGGCTGCGGTAGCGGTGGCGGCGGCTGCGACGACTCCCCCCGAGCCTCGGCGCGCGACACCCGGCCCGGCGGCGGCGGCGCCTCTCCACGAATCCGTTTTGCTGCTGCTGCGGCCGCCACTGCGTCTCCTGCTGCCGCCGCTGCCCTGTGGCGTCGCCTCGCGCCGTGCCCGGCCACCGCTGCCGCTCCGCTCCCTCGAACTCTTGACCTTAAGTGATCCATCTACCTCAGCTTTCCAAAGTGCTGGGATTACTTCTAAATTCTCCAGACAAGTTTTGCCTCCAGATGGCCTGTTTGATAGTCAACAGGTGGTCTTTGCTCCTTATCTAAATTGCTCAGATAAGAACTTTTTGTCTTGGGGGGGTGATTTTTGGTCTCCTCACCTTTCTTAGGGTCTGGATTGGGACCCCTTTCCAGTAACAATTTTACAGATTGGGAAACAGAGCCAGAGGCAGGAAATGACTTGGGCAAGATCAATAACTAGTAAGGAAAGCAGCTCCAGGCTAGAACCGGGAACTCCTGACTCCCAGAGCAGGGTTCTTGCTGCTCTTCCCCAGGCAGTGCAACTTGTCAGGCTGCCTATCTGATCAGGGAGGGCTTGAGTAAGGCTGCTCCGGGGCTGGGAGTGGCCCACTCTCTAGAAGGACTGCACTAGGTGTGCTAGATGTGGTGGCTCACACCTGTAGTCACAGCACTTAGGGAGGCTGAGGCAGGTGCAGCGCTTGAGTCCAGGAGTTTGAGACCAGCCTGGGTAACATGGAGAAACGCTGTCTCTACAAAAATCATCTGGGCACAGTGGCCTGTGTTTGTGGTCCCAGCTAGCTCCTCAGGAGGCTGAGACAGGAGGATGGCTTGAACCCAGGGGTTTGAGGCTGCAGTGAGCCATGATCACACCACTGCACTCCAGGCCAGGCAACAGAGTAAGACCCTGACTCAAAAAAAAATGTCTAGCCCATTGCGGTGGCCCCTGATCCTAGGAGGTTGAGGCAGGCAGATCACTTGAGTCTAGGAGTCCAAGACCAGCCTGGGCAACACGGCAAAACCCCTTCTCTACAAAAAATACAAAGATTAGCCCAGCATGGTGGCATGCGCCTGTGGTCCCAGCTACTCGGGAGGTTGAGAGGGTAGTCTCACTTGAGTCTGGGAGGTCGAGGCTGCAGTGAGTCCAGATGGCACCACAGCACTCCAGGCCAGGGACTGAGCAAGGTAACACATTATCATCTGTTTGTTTATTTAAGGCTCTGTAAACAGTGGTTGTGGGAGGGAGGGGGAGATTCAGGGACACTGTGAGTGAAAGATTTTCATAATAGGGTCTTTAGTACTGTTTTGATTCTTTTTTTTTTTGAGATGGAGTCTCGCTCTGTTGCCCAGGCTGGAGTGCAGTGGTGCCATCTCCTGTCTCAGCATCCCAACTAGCTGGGACTACTGGCATGTCTTGGGGTGGGGGGAGGGGTCTCAAAAAAGAAATAACTTACTGACAACAGTATAGGTTTGGAAAAGGAAAGTTTATTAGAAAGGAAGAACACTGCAGCAGAATGCAGCAGGTGTCTCTGTGGGAGGACTGAGTGCGCTGTGGTGGATTTTCCTTAGGAGCATGTATGGACCTTAAGGTGAGAGCTTAGGGTTGTAAAATGAACTTCAGCATGGCATAGAATGTACAGAAATTTTAGGTTGTGAGGGCAGAGCCCTCAGGAATGGGATTGGTGCCTTTGTAAGGGAGGCCAAAGAGAAAGCCCTACCCCCTTCTACCATGTGAAACCACAGTGAGAAGGCATAGCTCATTAAGCAGGAAGTGAGCCCCCACCAGACACTGAATCTATAAGCACCTTGATCTTGGACTTCCTAGCCTCCAGAAGTGTGAGAAATAAGTGTTTGTTGTATATTTTTTTTAAAAAAAAGAATGTATAGACATTTTAGTTACTTATAAAAGTTGAAAGAGGCTTGGAATCAGATGCCGACTTTAAATACTAGGGAAGTTTTTTTTGTTTGTTTTTTCTTTTGAGACAGTCTCCCTCTGTCGCCCAAGCTGGAGTGCAGTGGCCTGATCTCAGCTCACTGCAACCTCTGCCTGCTGGTTCAAGCAATTCTCCTGTCTTAGTCTCCTGAGTAGCTGGGATTACAGGCATGCACCATCATGCCCGGCTAATTTTTGTAGGGAGGGTGTTTCATCATGTTGGCCAGGCTGGTCTCTAACTGTTGACCTCAACTGATCCACCTGCCTTGGCCTCCCAAAGTGCTGGGATTACAGGTGTGTGTGAGCCACTACGCCTGGCCTTTATTACTTCTAAATTCCCCAGGCAAGGAGTTTCGCCTCCAGATGGCCTGTTTGATGGTCAACAGGTGGTCTTTGCTCCTTGGATTGCTCCTTTTTTTTTTTTTTTTTTTTGAGACGGAGTCTCGCTCTATCACCCAGGCTGGAATGCAGTGGTTCGATCTCGGCTCACTGCAAGCTCCGCCTCCCGGGTTCACGCCATTCTCCTGCCTCAGCCTCCCGAGTAGCTGGGACTACAGGCGCCCGCCACCACGCCCAGCTAATTTTTTGTATTTTTAGTAGAGACGAGGTTTCACCATGTTAGCCAGGATGGTCTCGATCTCCTGACCTCGTGATCCGCCCGCCTCAGCCTCCCAAAGTGCTGGGATTACAGGTGTGAGCCACCGCACCTGGCGGATTGCTCCTTATCTAAATTGCTCAGATAAGAACTTTTTGTCTTGGGGGGGTGATTTTTGGTCTCCTCACCTTTCTTAGGGTCTAGATTGGGACCCCTTTCCAGTAACAATTTTACAGATTGGGAAACAGAGCCAGAGACAGGAAGTGAGTTGGGCAAGATCAGTAACTAGTAAGCAAAGCAGCTCGGGCTAGAACTGGGAACTCCTGACTCCCAGAGCAGGGTTCTTGCTGCTCTTCTCCAGGAAATGCAACTTGTCAGGCTGCCTATCTGATAGGGGAGGGCTTAAGTAAGGCTGCTCCGGGGCTGGGAGTGGCCAACTCTCTAGAAGGACTGCACTAGGTGTGCTAGATGTGGTGGCTCACACCTGTAGTCACAGCACTTAGGGAGGCTGAGGCAGGTGGAACACTTGAGTCCAGGAGTTCAAGACCAGCCTGGGTAACATGGAAAAACCCTGTCTCTACAAAAATCATCTGGGCACAGAGGCCTGTGTTTGTGGTCCCAGCTAGCTCCTCAGTAGGCTGAGGTGGGAGGATGGCTTGAGCCCAGGGGTTTGAGGCTGCAGTGAGCCATGATCACACCACTGCACTCCAAGCCAGGCACCTGTTGGGAACAAGTCCCCCAAAATCTGGCCATAAACTGGCCCCAAAACTGGCCATAAACAAAATCTCTGCAGCACTGTGACATGTTCATGATAGACATAACGCCCAGGCTGGAAGGTTGTCGGTGAGGGCAAGGAACACATGGCCTGCCCAGGGTGGAAAACCGCTTAAAGGCGAAATTCTTAAGCCACAAACAACAGCATGAACGATTTGTGCCTTAAGGACATGCTCCTGCTGCAGTTAACTAGCCCAACCTATTCCTTTAATTCGGCCCATCCCTTCGTTTCCCATAAGGGATACTTTTAGTTAATTTAATATCTATAGAAACAATGCTAATGACTGGCTTGCTGTTAATAAATATGTGGGTAAATCTCTGTTCGGGGCTCTCAGCTCTGAAGGCTGTGAGACCCCTGATTTCCCACTTCATACCTCTATATTTCTGAATGTGTGTCTTTAATTCCTCTAGCACTGCTGGGTTAGGGTCTCTCCGTCCGAGCTGGTCTCAGCAGCAACAAAGCAAGACCCTGACTTAAAAAAAAAAAAGTCTAGCCCATTGCAGTGGCCCCTGATCCTAGGAGGTTGAGGCAGGCAGATCACTTGAGTCTAGGAGTCCGAGACCAGCCTAGGCAATATGGCAAAACCCCTTCTCTACAAAAAATATAAAGATTAGCCCAGCATGGTGGCATGCACCTGTGGTCTCGGCTACTAGGGAGGTTGAGAGGGGAGGATCGCTTGAGCCTGGGAGGTCGAGGCTGCAGTGAGCCCAGATGGCACCACAGCACTCCAGGCCAGGCCACAGAGTGACAGAGCAAGATAACACATTATCATCTGTTTGTTTGCTTTTTTTTTTAAGGCTCTGTAAACAGTGGTTGTGGGAGGGAGGGGGAGATTCACACTGTGAGTGAAAGCCTTTATTTATTTATTTATTTATTTATTTGATAATAGGGCCTTTAGTACTGTTCGATCGTCTTTTTTTTTTTTTTTTTTTGAGATGGAGTCTGGCTCTGTCCCCCACGGCTGGAGTACAGTGGCGCCATCTCCTGTCTCAGCCTCCCGACTAGCTGGGACTATTGTCATGCATTGGCTGGCTAATTTTTGTATTTTTAGTAGAGACGGGAGTTTTGCCTGGCTAATTTTTGTATTTTTAGTAGAGACGGGGTTTCGCCAGGCTGGTCTTGAACTCCTGACCTCAGGTGATCCACCCGCCACGGCCTCCCAAATTGCTGGTATTACAGGCATGCGCCACTGCGCCCAGCCTGAGTTGTGACACAACTCATTACTTTTCCAGTAGTGTGTGTGAAGCAAGTTGGCTGGGCTCTCTGCGTGCTCTCCAGCCCATCTCATCTTTTGCTCCTGGCTAGCCCACCCCTCTGCTCATGCGCTCCAGAATAACCCAGGACTGCTTCGTCTCTGCCCGTCTAATCCAGTTGCCTGCCTACCACACAGCCCAGCTCAGATCCCAGCCCACCTTGCCAAAGGATGAATGAGTCCTTCCCTTATCTGGCCACCAGAGAGCAGCCCACACCTAGGACATGGCTTGGGTCGGCTGAGGCGTTGAGGAGGCAGGCCACTTTGATCTGAAATGCTAAGGCTGCCAGCTGGCTTTGAGGTCCAATGCCCCCTCTACCCAAGGTTCCTGGGGCAGAAAGAAGTACAGTCCCATCCAGTGAAGGTGGTGATAGACTTGTCCCCTATCTCTACAAAGCTTGGGACTCCCCAGGCCAAGCATGCCAAGGCCACCCTCTCCCACACTGGTTCTAGGACCTCAAGATGAGGGGCATTTCCTGGACCGGGGCACAGACTCATCAGACAGATGTCTGGGGTCCCGGGGTTCCACAAGAGGGGGATCAGGGTAAAAGGCACATCTCTTAAAAACAGGAGCAGCCGGGCGCGGTGGCTCATGCCTGCAATCCCAGCACTTTGGGAGGCCAAGGCGGGCGGATCACGAGGTCAGGAGATCGAGACCATCCTGGCTAACACGGTGAAACCCCGTCTCTACTAAAAACACAAAAAATTAGCCGGGCGTGGTGGCGGGCGCCTGTAGTCCCAGCTACTCGGGAGGCTGAGGCGAGAGAATGGCATGAACCCGGGAGGTGGAACTTGCAGTGAGCCGATATTGCGCCACTGCACTCCAGCCTGGGTGTCAGAGCGAGACTCTGTCTCAAAAAAACAAAAAACAAAAAACAAACAAACAAACAAAAAACAGAAGCAAATGGCCAGGCGCGGTGGCTCACACCTGTAATCCCAGCACTTGGGAGGCCAAGGTGGGTGGATCACTTGAGGTCAGGAGTTACAGACCAGCCTGGCCAACATGGCGAAATCCCATCTCTACTAAAAATACAAGAAATTAGCCGGGCGTGGTGGCAGGCGCCTGTAGTCCCAGCAGCTTGGGAGGCTGAGGCAAGAGAATCGCTTGAACCTGGAAGGCAGGGGTTGCAGTGAGCCAAGGTCGCACCGTTGGACTTCAGCCTGGGCAACAAGAGCAAAACTCCATCTCAAACAAAACAAAACAAAGCAAAACAAAACAAAAACAAACAAAAAAACCCCCAGGAACAAATGGCTGCAGCCATCCTGTTCCCCACCCCCTACCACAGGGCTCTGGGACTTCCTGCACACTCCACAGCTCAGTCTTGGTCAGCCCCATCTTTAGCTGGAAGCAGCCCAAGGCCACTAGATTCTGAGAACTCAATCTAGCCAAGGACTCACCGGCCCTGCTTCCTCCCATTTCATCAGAGAGACATGGGAAGAATTTCTTCCCAAGCAAGTCCTAGGCCACTCCCACTTTATTCAGATTATATACCATAAAATTTACTAATGTAAGGCTGGGTGCGGTGGCTCACGCCTGTAATCCCAGCATTTTGGAAGGCTGAGGCGGGCAGATCACGTGAGGTCAGGAGTTTGAGACCAGCCTGGCCAACATGGCCAAACCCTGTCTCTACTAAAAATACAAAAATTAGGGTGTGGTGCCACATGCCAATAATCCCGACTACTCAGGAGGCTGAGGCAGGAGAATCGCTTGAACCCAGGAGGCAGAGGTTGCAGTGAGTGAAGATCGTGCCATTGCACTCCAGCCTGGGCAACAAGAGTGAAACTCCATCTCAGGAAAAAAAAAAATTAGCCGGGTGTGGTGGTGCATGCCTGTAATCCCGGCTACTCAGGAGGCTGAGGTGGGAGAATCTTTTGAACCTGGGAGGCGGAGGTTGCAATGAGCCAAGATTGTGCCATTGTACTCCAGCCTGGGCAACAGAGCAAGACTCCATCTCAAAAAAAATTTACCAATGTAAAGTGTACAATTCAATGGGTTTTATTATATTCACATAATTGTGCAGCCATCAGCAGCCTAACTTTACATTTTCATCATTCAAAAAGAAACTCCATACTCCTTGGGAGTCACTCCCCACTGTAACTCTCTCCCCAGCCCCATCCGGCACCCAGCTCCTGGTATCCACCAAATCTGTGTCTATGGGTTTGTCTATTCTAGACATTCCAGATACACGGAATCATAAATTGTTGGTCTTCTGTGGCTGGTTTTTGAGGTCCATTCATGTTGTAGCATGCATCAGTACCTCATTCTTGTTAATTGTAGAATAACATCTATCACGCCCATCCCACCTTTTATGGATCCATTTATCAGCTGGTGGACATTGGGCTGTTTCCATTTTGGGGCTATTATGAATAATGCTGCCATGAACATTTGTGTGCAAGTTTTTGTGGGTATGATTTCATTTTTCTTGGGATAGATAAGAAAGGGGAATTGCTGGGTCTTAGGTTAATTCTGTTTAATATATTTTTTTGAGAGAGTCTCACTCTGTCATCCAGGCTAGAGTGCAGTGGTGCGATCTCAGCTCACTGCAACCTCTGCCGCCCGGGTTCAAGAGATTCTCCTGCCTCAGCCTCCTGAGTAGCTGGATTACAGGCACCTGCCACTGCACCCGGCTAATTTTTGTATTTTTAGTAGAGACAGGGTTTCACCATCTTGGCCAGGCTGGCCTTGAACTCCTGACCTCATGATCCACCTACCTCGGCTTCCCAAAGTGCTCGGATTACAGGCATGAGCCACTGTGCCCAGCCAATTCTGTTTAATATTTTGAGGAACTGCCAGACTGCTTTCCAAAGCAGCTGCACCATTTTACATTCCCACCAGCAGTGAATTGGGGTTCCAATTTCTCCTTGCCAACACTTGTAATTTTCTTTCTTTCTTTATTTTTTTTGAGATGGAGTCTTGCTGTGTCGCCCAGGCTGGAGTGCAGTGGCGCAATCTCGGCTCACTGCAAGCTCCGCCTCCCAGGTTCACGCCATTCTCCTGCCTCAGCCTCCCGAGTAGCTGGGACTATAGGCACCCGCCACCACGGCCGGCTAATTTTTTGTATTTTTGGTAGAGACGGGGTTTCACCGTGTTAGCCAGGATGGTCTTGATCTCCTGACCTCGTGATCCACCCGCCTCGGCCTCCCAAAGTGCTGGGATTACAGGCATGAGCCACCGCGCCCGGCCCAAGACTTGTAATTTTCTTATTGCCTTTTTAGTGGGTGTGATGTGGTATCTCACTGTGGTTTTCATTTGCATTTCTGTAATGACTAATGGTGTTGAGCATCTTTTCATGGCTTTATTGGCCATTCATATTGCTTACTTGAAGAAATGCCTATTCAAACCCTTTGCCCATTTAAAAAAACTGAGTTGTTTTTATTATTGGGTGTAAGAGTTACTTATATATCCTAGATACAAGTCCCTTATCAGATATATGATCTACAAATATTTTCTTCTATGAGGGTTGTCTTTTCAGTTTCTAGATTCTGATCTTTGAAGCAAAAACACTTTTTTTTTCTTTTGAGATGGAGTTTCACTCTTGTCACCCAGGCTGGAGTACAGTGGCACGACCTCGGTTCACTGCAACCTCTGCTTCCCGGGTTCAAGCGATTCTCCTGCCTCAGCCTCCCAAGTTGCTGGGATTACAGGCATGCGCCACCACACTCAGCTAATTGTTTGTATTTTTAGTAGAGACGGGGTTTCTCCATGTTGGCCAGGCTGGTCTCGAACTCCTGACCTCAGGTGATCCACCTGCCTTGGCCTCCCAAAGTGCTGGGATTACAGGTGTGAGCCACCATGCCCAGCGAAGCACAAAACCTTTTAATTTTGCTGAAGCCTAACTTATCTATGTGTTTTTTTATTTTTTTTTATCACTTGTGCTTTGAGTGTCATATCTAGAAATCACTGGCTAACTCAAGGTTAGGAAGATGTACTCCTATGGTTTCCCCTAAGAGTTTTATAGTTTTCACTTACATTTTAGGTCTGGAATCCACTTTGAGTTAATTTTTGCATATGGTGGGGATAGTGGCCCAAATTTGTTTCTCTGATGTGGAAACCCCATTGTACCAGTGTCATTTGTTGAAAAAGAGAGATCTTTCCTCATTGAATTATCTTGACCCCTTTATCAAAAATCAAGTGACCATAAATGTTAGGATTTATTCTTGGACTCTCAATTCGAATCCAATGATTCCAAATATCTATTCTTATGAGGCCTTCCCTTCCCACTGAGCAGAAGCTGAGAGCTCAATGACCAGAGTTTCCACTCGGGACCTTATCTTTGAGGAGCTGGGTGGGGTGGGCCCCTCAGGGCCGACTCCAGGGACAGGTAGCACTGTTAGGGAGGAGGAAGGGCTTTAGGCTAGGCTGGAACATGGAATGAACAGGGGGTTGTGGCCCCTTCACCTGTCTGGGGCCCAGGTCACATTCCTGGGCAGCCCCTGCCCTGGAGGCCCCTGGAGCGAGGAGTGAAGAGGGAGGGCACCGAGAATGCAGTGCCTCACTAGGCAGTGGGGAGGGGGCCTCCTGCCCAGCCTGCCGCCCTGGACGGTCTGCCTGCTTTCTGCCCTGCCGCCTGCCAATCCCAGCACCTCACATTCCCCAGCTGCCCTGAGGAACCTGTGTGGAGCCTCCACTTACACTAAGGCCAGGGGTATCAGGGCTCCACATAGCCAGGCCACTGGGCCCTGGAGGGCACACTTGGAGAAGGGGGAGAGGCGGGTGGGGAGATACCCAGTGCCCCTCTGCCCCCATGCTGTCTGGATGTGCAATGAGTGAAGGGGAGACGAAGATGGGCCGCCCAGTCCCCTCTTCCCACAGGTAGTGTCTGCAGAGCTAACTTGGATCCTGTGAGTGGGAAGGCGCCTGGGAAACTTGGGACAAGGTGAGAATTTCCCAAACCAACTGCCCAGCCAGGCCTACTGAAGCTGTGGCCTTTGACAGAAGGAAAAGCAGCAATGCTGGAGGAGGGAGGCGAAGGTCAGGGGTCCAGAGGGGCTCAAGACGGCTGAGCCTGGAGCGACACAGGGACTGTGGGCACAGTGACAGGCAGCTTCTCTGGGGGAGTCAAACGTACTTTATTCAACATAGGAATGTCTGAACAGGAGGGCCTTGGGCAGGGTTCCCTGAACTCTGCTTCAAACCCCACTGGAAACAGAGCAAAGATCATCACGAAAACCCCGGACACCAAGGCAGGGGGGCTGCACAAGGTCGGGGTAGGGGGGCTGCACAAGGTCGGATCAGGTCACAGTGGGCCAGCACACAGCGGCCCCGCCCAGGACCAGCCCAGCCTGGGAGAGGGGATGAGGGCTCCAGGCCAGGGTGGGAGGAGGGCACCAGCCTGGCCCACTCAGGGAATTCTTTCTACCACTGAAAGCGGTGGAGATTCACTTAGCCAGGGCTGCCACGCCAGCACACGATTACGAGGTTCGGGGTGACGGGGAGGAAGCCCCTTGGCAGGACTGTGCAGCCCTCACAGCCACAGGCACGGCAGCCCTGCCAATGGCTTCCAAACAGCAAACCATCAGTGACACTGACCTTCCCTGCCCAGGACACCCCTCCTGAGACCTGGGGCCAGTGTGGTGAGGAGGGGGCACTGGGGGCGGAGCCAGGCAGGCTGCAGGCAGAACCAAGAGGACCCCAGTCCCACATTGAAGACATCATGATTGGGGGTGGGGAAGATCTCAGGGTCTCCACCAGGAAATAGCATCAGTCTGCACCCTCGGCCCGAGGGTGTGCTTGTGGGCAGGGCCCATGCAAGGCCTGGGAAGAAGCCAACCCCGGGAGAGGGAAGCCCTGTGCACTGCAGAGCAGCCAAGGCCTCTGTTCCAAGCATCCCGGCTGTGCTATGTAGTGCAGGGCATGAATGGGGAGAGAGGAGAGGATGGGAGTGCAGGGTGGGGTCAGAAAGGCGGTGAAGATATCCTATGACCCCTGGGGATGACAGGGAGAAGCCACTCATGATGGCCTAGTTGGGTCCAGCTGAATGCCTGATTAACAAGCACGAGAGGGGGGTGGGCAAAAGACGCAAATATCATCTTCCTGGACCCACCCCTGCTAATCCAAGAGTGGGACATGTTACCAGTGTCCCCTTCTAGGGGAGAACCTGTATTGCTCCCCCGACTACTCCTGCTAGAAACTACGGTGGCAGATGCAGGGAACTCAAAGTCTAGATGTGAATGGTATGGGTGCTCCTTCCATCTACAATGCACGGGGAAGATGAAAGGGCTTTGGGATGGCGTGGGAATGCAGACTGGCTCACCACCAGGAAGTGGGAAGGGCTGTCTGGATGGATGGAGGCTAAGAGGGCAAGGCTGCTGCCCAGTGGGTATGAGTGACAGCCAGAAAATCACTACACTACGCACAAAGCTAGGGGAGGTGGGAGACCCAAGGAGGACTATTCTATCTAAATGACTCACAGACGGGGTGACACGAATGAGCTGGTGCCCACAGATCACAACCAACAGGCAGAGAAGCACAGCTGATCACTGTGGAGGGAGGCGGGGAGGGCAGCATGGGGCACACGGCCCTCACAGGGACTCACTCTTCAAACTTCCCTTCCCGAATATGCTCGAAGGAGAAGGGTAAGAACTTGAAACCGGTCCCGCTGTAGAATTTATTCTGGAACTCAACCCTGGAGAAAGAGAAGAAGAAAGCTGTCATTCAATAGAAACTTTGTGAAACTTTTTGGGACTTCACAGTTGGGCAAGAAAGATGCCCTGTGCCCACCTCGCCCCGGGCCTCCCTTCCCTGGGGGAGCTGGAGAAAGCCCAGAGTGCAGAGATCCCACTTTTAAGGCCTGGGACTCGCCTCAGCAAGAGTTCGACGCACGGAGGAAGGGATTTGCCCTCAGTTCCCAATCTTGCTCTGTCCTGCCGAGCAGTGTGTTTATGCACAACTCTCTGCAGAGGCATGTGCAAAAAAAAGTTCAGTTAGCTTGAGCCTAACATCGTTAATGAACAAGTGGCCCCCATCGCCCCCTCCTGGCAGGGGATCACACAGCCCACCTCTAAGGGAAGCCCCTCCAGGGACCCTGGGCAAGCACCTCTGTTTGCTTGTTATTTTTCCTGGGGGGAGCAAAAGGGTGAGCTTGGAGTGAATGTTGAAGGCTTTCCATTTAAGGAAGGAAATTCCAAGGAAAGAGGGGGAGTTAGGAGGGGAAGTCTTCTCAAAGCAATGGCAAAAATATTCTCCAACCACAAAAACATCTGAGAAAGAATTCTTCTCTTGGGGACTAAAAAGAAAAAGCCTGAGCTCCCTTCCCAGCAGTTCAGCATCCATGCCCGATGGTCTCTGCGGGGCTCTTTCACTCTCAGGGAGGGCGGGAGGAAGACTGTCCCATAAGCAGAGCGAGGCTGCTTGGCTGTGCTTCCTCCTGCAAACTCACCCTGGACAGCTGCCCAGCAACCAAACCACACCAAATAAGGGCAGAAAAATGCATGATTCAGGGGATAAAAAGGCCAAGGAGAGCTGCCCTGAGGAATAGTTTCCACATGGTGCTGTGTGACCCTGGAGGCACCGGAGCCCCTGTAAGAACAGGCAGGGGTGGGGGCTGGGGCACGCTCCAGGTGACAGGTCACATGCAGGGTGAGGGCTCTGAGGTGCTTTAAAGCTTCAGGAACCCTCTAGTTCCTAACTCAGCTTTTACAAATGGAGATTCCTCCCTCCAAGCCAAGAAAGCAGGAATTAAGAGAACAGGGGCTGGGAGGTGGCTGGGGCCCAAAGGTTACAGACTGTTTGCTAGTGGCATTGGGAGTTCCTCAGAGGCCCCTTCACTGGGGTGCAGGCTGAGGAGCACCCCCTTGGAGAAGAGCGCAACCGAATTTTCTGAGTGGGAGTAAAAGCAGTCAGCTTTCTTCCCCACATCCCCACATTCCACAGGGGTGGGCCAAGGTCCTCCAGGAAAAACAGGACTCAGGAGGGGGAGGACACAGAGTTTCCAACTGACATTAGCTGATGGTTCCTGCCAGAGCAATTCCAAACCAGGACCTGGATTCACCCACGTCCCAACACCCCACCAAAACTACTTCTCCAAGTTCCAGCTACTGAGACCACCTCTGAGGGAACGTGGTGGGGCCTAGCAGTGGGTTCCTGCTTCTCACCCACTTGTGTTAGGTTTGAATTCTTCATGTTGAATAGACTGTGTTCCCATGTGGCAAGGGTTATTTCAGAACAGCTGAAAAGAGATTTACATGTCCCCTTTTCATTCAACAATACACATAGCCAGAGAGTGGACAAGTCACCTGAGGGTCCCAGGCCATTACCTAGGAGTGAATGTCAGCCTTGGTAGGGTATGCTGACCCCCAAATCCAGTGAGGTGTCCAGAACTCTGACCCCCACCCCCTCCTGGCTAATCACAAAACCATTCTAATCTTCAAACTGGGCAAATGGAGCAGCAGCTTTGTTTTCAGATGCCTGTGAGGGCACCGCTCTTTTCTTGGCACCCCTCCAGTCACCTTATCTACCCATGGGGCCCAGCAAGGAGGAAGAGGGATATATGCCTGGGAGGGGCACATCAATTGTATTGTGTGAGCAGACAGGTGGCCTCCCTGACATACTGCCCAATACTGCCCCTCCCACCAGCTGCTGCTTTAGAGACTTAGAGTGGCCAGAACTGGGACATCCTGGGTCTATCTTGAGGTCAGCCTGATTTCACCTCCTTCCCTGGCCACCCTCACCCCAACCACCCAGCACAAAGCTGGAAAGCAATTTCCCTGCTAGTCTCCCCACTCTCTCCCGCTGAACTGGGGAAATGTGTGCTTCCTGAGAAAGTACAAAGTTCCCCAGGGCAAGGAGGGCCCCACCTGCCATCCTAGGTTCTTCCTTCTTTTTGGGCATCTCCACTGCTCTGCTCAGGGAGCCTCCAAGGTCTTGCCATGCCCCAAGCCATTGAAATGCACCTCTAGAATTCAACAGCTGTGAGGAGAGCCTCAGGAAGCCAGATGAGTGTCTCTATCATCTCTTCCAGCTCCAGCACTTGGCAAAGGCCACCTGGTGACTCAGAGGGATTAACTGGAGCCAAAAGACATCATTCGTGCCACGTAACAGGAACTCTTGTTTCCTCGAGTGGGTGGAGGAAGGAGTCTTGGGGCCGCTTCCCTTCCCTGGTGGGGGGTTGTGACTGAGGGCAGGCAGTCTGGAAAGACAATTCTGGGCTGAGCTGTTTATGTAGCCCGTTCTGCCACTCTCCGTGCAGTTCAGGGCCTAGAACACACATCCGTCTGATGGCCTGAATATCAGGGCAATGATGGCAGCCTGGAACTACATTTCAAGAGTTCTGAGTTCTCCTGGGCAGCCATTCCCTCACTGCTCCATGCTGTCATGCTGTGGCAACACTGCATTCCTAACAAGAAACTGGTCCCAGATTCTGTCACTTTAATCACCACCCAATCTGTGAGTGTACAGGTGGGTGTACATCTATGTGTATGTGGAATTTGCTAGGTAAGGAGAGACCAGGTTCCTTGGAAGGTAGGCCCTGGGGCAACAGTTCTGCATAAAAATCAGTTTGATGTTTACAGTGATAACTACAATCAAATCCCTGTCTCATGCCTTCTCTGAGGAAGAAAAGATGTCTAATTATGGTAGGTAAGAAGCCAAGCACACTTCATGTGGCAGGAGGGAGGAAAAGAGAGAAACTCAGGAGACAGAATTAGCAGATTAATACATTAACCTGCTCACTGTTTTCAAACACATCACCCCCCTTCCTATGACGCTGCATGAATCTCACACTAGTGGTTTATATGTTATCGAATCAAATGTTTTTCTTATTGTCCCCACTGAAGAGACCAGAACTTGTATAATGGGGCAGCCCTTGAATCAGGAAACAGCAGGGATAAAGTAGGAGGTATGAAGATGCCTAGGCTGGATGCCAGGAAGAACAGCAGCACCATCCCTACAGCTGGTTCAGCAGCCCCAGAGGCTCCACCCCTGGTAAGAGGGCCACAGCTCAGAATGCCTCCTGCAGTCTTGGGCCACAGGGAAGATCCAGGCATCCTGGACGCACAGCCGCATTTTGCCAGGAGGGGGCGCACAAGCACCAATTTCATTCGCTCCTGTTTTAGTGGTGGGGGAGGCGCCCCACTCGTGTCACAGGGACAGCCCTCCAAAGACGAGATTCTGGAAGTTGCACAAAGGAGGTTTGCACTGTTTTTTCCTCTCCTACCCAATACTCCTATTGCCAAAATAAATACGACATATATGGGGAGGCTGTTCCTTGCAAACACCACCTGAGGGCATTCTGATGGTATCCTCTGCCTCCTTTGGGGTCTCCTCTCACTCTAGACAGGCTAAAAGCAGTTTCTTTATGGGGGACCCCAGGCAGACACCCTCTCTCTAGGGCATCCCAGTTTTTTTTTTTTTTTTTTGAGACGGAGTCTCGGTCTGTCGCCCAGGCTGCAGTGCAGTGGCGCAATCTCGGCTCACTGCAACCTCCATCTCCTGGGTTCAAGCGATTCTCCTGCCTCAGCCTCCCGAGTAGCTGGGATTACAGGCGCCCACCGCCACGCCCAGCTAATGTTTGCATTTTTAGTAGAGATGGGGTTTCACCATGTTGTCCAGGCTGGTCTCGAACTCCTGACCTCAGGTGGTCTGCCTGCCTCGGCCTCCCAAAATGCTGGGATTATAGGTGTGAGCCACCGCACCCAGTAAGGGCATCCCACTTTTAAGCAGAGCAGCCATGACCCATCCTGGAGCACCTGCTTTTGCTGTGGCAGCACTTGGTGTGTGCATTACTTCCTATTTGCTCACAGTAACCTTGGCAGTGAATGTTCTGCTCAGGTCCCCTGCCTGGTGTGACAGAGCTGGAATTCCAACCCAGGTGGCCCAATTCGGAAGCCTGCTGTCCTGCCACTCATCAGTTCAGGGGGACATGGGAAGACACGAGGAGGACACAGGTGAGCCTGAGGAGGAAGCAATCTTCTGGCAACAAAACGAGGCTCAAGCCCAGGCGAACTTGCTCTGCAACAGTGCCTTGCTCCCGCCCTGCCCAGGGAGGAGATGACTGGCTGCCCACGTGGGCTGGAATCAAGGTGAGGTGGTCACTGTTCCCTCAAACCCAGGGCTCAAGGGACAGGAGTGAAAAGAAAAAGGAGGCCAAGGGGCAAGAAAAAGTGAGTCCTCGGAGGTTCTCGTGCACTCAGGAGGGCTGAGAAAGTGTGCTTGGGGGGGGTCGGCTGATAAGCTTAGAACAGGGGGGCCAGCCAGATGAGCTGGGTGGGGAGGAGGGAGGACAGGAGGGAGAGAGCCAGGCCAGAGGAAGCCACGTCTACTGATGCAGCAGGGCTTCTGAAGAAGAGTGCACCCTAGTCACTTCTTGCCCTTCCATGCCTCACTCTCCGCCCATCATTCAGAAAAACCCACAGCTGAATCTTTGAGGAGGCTCAGGGGTCACCCAGCCATGAGAAAAATCAAAGATAAAGGGGAGTGGGGAAGGAGTTTCTCAGGTTCAGATGCTGGATTTTCTTCAGGTTTTGAGAATGAAGAGAGACATTCATAGTCCTCTTCTGGCCCTGAGATCATGAACACCACAGAGCACCCCATCCAGGGACCTCTAAGGCACACCAGTGAGTCAGACCCCTATGCTTGTAAAACAGGAGGAGTGTGTGAGTGCTCCTCTGGGGAGAGGGGCCAGAACTTCCAGAGACATAGGGGTTTTGAGACCCCCAAAAAGAGAATCACAACATAAAGGAGGAAATAGAGACCCAAAGAAATGGAGTCTGAGGTGGAACAGCCACAGAAAATACAGACTGCCCCAGTTTTTAGTATAAGCATATCCCATGCACATTTGGGAAATACTCATACTAAAAAAATTATTTGTTGTTTATGTGAAATACACCCTGTATTTTTATTTTTTTAGAGACCAAGTTTCGCTCTTGTTGCCCAGGCTGGAGTGCAATGGCGCAATCTTGGCTCAATGCAACCTCCACTTACCGGGTTCAAGTGATTCTCCTGCCTCAGCCTCCCAAGTAGCTGAGATTCCAGGCATGCACCACCACGCCCGGCTAATTTTTTTGTATTTTTAGTAGAGACAGGGTTTCTCCATGTTGGTCAGGCTGGTCTTGAACTCCCGACCTCAGGTGATCCACCCGCCTCGGCCTCCCAAAGTGCTGGGATTACAGGAGTGAACCACTGCGCCCGGCCCCCAACCACCCCCCCCCCTTTTTTTTTTGAGACAGAGTCTCGCTCTGTTGCCCAGGCTGGAGTGCAGTGGCACAATCTCAGCTCACTGCAACCCTTGCCTCCTGGGTTTAAGAGATTCTTTCCTGCCTCAGCCTCCCGAGTAGCTGGGATTACAGGCATGTGCCACCACACCTGGCTAATTTTTGTATTTTTAGTAGAGACGGGGTTTTACCATGTTGGCCAGGCTGGTCTCGAATTCCTGACCTCAGGTGATTCACCTGCCTTAGCCTCCCAAAGTGCTAGGATTACAGGCGTGAGCCACCACGCCCGGCCACACTGTACTTTTATGTGCTAAATCTGGCAACGCTGGTTTGAGGTGGTCACAGCCCAGGCCACACCCCTGGCTCTCCCAGTCCCAGAGGCTGAACTCATGCTCTCTCCACACAGAGCCATTAAGACTCACAAGCTTCATTAAAGAAAACAAACAGAACCTCCCCAAGCCTGCCCATCTGAAGAAGCTGCGTTGAGTGTACCGACCTCCACCCTATAGAGCCAGGAATCCCTCTGGTCCACAATGGAGCTGCCAGGGGTCCAACTCAAAGACCCCTGGCACAATGACAGAACAAAGAGGACAAAGCTGCGGTGCAGTGTGCTCTAGCCTTTCCTGCACTTAACATCCATTCCAGAGCTGCTTCCACTGTTCTGAAGACAGAAGAGTTACACATCAGAGAGAAAAATCAGAAACCCTAAGACCCCAGCAGCCCCTCTAAGCCAAAATCAGGAGCACTGGGGACAGCTAAAGGCAGGGAGCGGGACCTGACACCACTCACCAGGGACCTCTCCCTAGAGTCTAGGGAAGGCTGAGCTGTGCTTTTCTGTGACCATTTTCTGAAACTCAGTGGCAAAGCCGGTGTTGGGGTGTCCTGAGGTGAAGCTAGTGCAGGGCCAGCTCATCTTTCCTGCACAGAGCTGCAGGGCTGTGTGTGGGAGAAAAGCTGCCCTCTCACCGCAGCTAAGGACACATCCACCCCCATATGCCCGCCCTGCCCCACTGCCCCTCACCAGTGTAAGCGCAGTGCGTGGAGAAAGGCCGAGAGGCCCTCCATGATCAGGAGGATGGCCACGGTCAGGGTGGCAAAAGCAGTGAAGAAGAAGAACAGCACCAAACCTCCCGCCAAGCTCTTCACGCTCAGGCCGATGTGGATCACCATGGTCCAAAGCACCTCAGACAGCTCTGGGGAATGGGAGACACAAAATCCAGTGGTTTGGCAAGAGGCAGCTGTAGGCCATGAATTTTGCTCTGTCATCCCCCCGCTCTAGGGTTCCCTGGATCCTGGCTTCCCACTGCCTTAGTGGGACCACCATGCAGAGCTAACCTGGCACAAGTGCCGAGCCTCCTGTCTGTACTCATTCTCCTTGGGTTCAGGAACCTGAATAATTCCAGAACCTTCATGTAATTTCCATTTGACTTAAGCCCCCCAACTGACAGTGCGCCCACAGAGGGGGAAACTAGAGTTCCGGAGCCTGGAGAGAGGTACTCACGCGCATGAGCGAGGCTGAGGGCCCAGAGCCGCAAGTAGGAGGCAGTGTTGGAGATGCAGCCCAGGCAGTACTCGATGGTGTGGATGGCCTGGTGGACCATGGTGTCCCCAAAGTCAAACTGTCGTGGGAGGAAACCAGAGAGAAGATATAAGGCTAGGAGGGGAAGGTGCAGGCATTCTGAGTTGTGGCTACTTGGCGCTTTGAACCTGGGCCAGAGCAGGGGACTGCACTTCCCATGGCTGGCACCTCAACTCTGGAGGGGCCAGAAGCCCCCAGTGTTGAGCGCAGGTGGTGATTCCGGCAATGCCTTCCCCAAAAATCCTGCCTGGCTTAGCCCTCACCTGGGACACCTCCATTCCCCTCAATACTCTACATTTTAATTAACTACATCTTAATAAGATTCTTTTCAACACGTTTGTTCTTCTCCCTCTGGGGCTCTGTGCTTAAGAGAGGAGTGTGTGCTGAGTTGACGGCACTCTGTTGGGAAAGTGACTGTCTGGGTCTGGGACCCTAAGGACCTGCAGGAGGGCAGGAAGGGATTTTCCCCAGAGTGCGCTTCAGGAGACGGACTCTCAACCCGGACACTGTCCTGAGAAGACCAGGCCTCTACAGCCACATTACTTATTCTTTTTATAGCCTTTTGGGAGCAAGATAACCTTCTTTTTCTTTTGTGACTTCTAAAGAGATTACACGGTGAATTTTTTTTTCCCTACATGATTTCACCACCATGCACAGGGAAATCCTGACAAAGTTTACAAATTTCCACATGGGTTAAGGCCAAACAGCATATCTGTTTGGGTTAAGGCCAAATAGCACATCTCCAGTTTCTTGTTTGTTTTTGTTTTCCTCAAGCTCCCTTTGTCCCAGTTTTCCTTTCAATACCAAGAATTATTTCCAGAATAAAGGAATGGGCTGGAACAAGCTCTTGGGAGTGCACTTTCAGGATTGCTCCAAGCACAGTCAGGGGTGAATGTGGGCTTCTGAATTTGGTATATTCTGGAAGCCCCAGGTACTTTCCCTGGGCCTCTCTGTCAAGCTGACCAAAGACCAGGAGGCGCTCCCTTATGGGGCTTCCCCCACAGAGCCCAGACCAGAATCCTCTGAGCTTTCAGACACTCCTGAGGGCTCAGTGGCCTCCCCATCGGCCCCTGCCCTCAGGTCAGGGTCTATTTTTCGCCGCAGTTCCTTTCAAAACCCACGTGATTCCACTCCCAAAGGACACCAGAAATGCCTTGGGAAATCACTGAGAACATGGGGATGGGAGAAAGTGGCTCAGCTGGTAAAGCCACAACAGCCCAGGCCACAGGGGTGCAGCCAGCGTGGAGGGGGCTGGCTCCACCATGCCATCTCTGGGCAAACGTCTGCTTCTCCCTCACCTCTATCGACACCTAGCCTATTTCTGGGCTTTTCTTCCGGAACAGGCTCTTCAAGCTTCCTCACTTACCCTGAAAACTAGGGTAATCCTAGTTCCCTGAGTTCCCTAAATCCCAACACCGTGGTTAAGAGCTCTTTCCTACCGCTGCTGGCTGCCGCCCCAGGGCCCACATTGAGAAGAAGAAGTCCATGGCTCCCAGGAGTGCTGATCTCTACTCTTATGGGCCGGGAGGGCAGTGACCACTGGGCTCCCTTACAGCCAATCCCTTCAGTGTTTTCATTCTACCTCAAGTTTCTCCCACCGAATCAACTGCAGGACAGGAGAGAAGCCTCGCTTCCAGGCCTTACCCTTGCCTTCTCTCCTTCATTCCCAGCTTCCTGCAGGTGTTCTCAGGAGAGGCAAGGACTGGCTAAGAAATCCAGCCCAGCACTTATGAGTCTGCCACCCAGCACACGCCCAGTATCAATCGGCCATGACCGACCATGAATCGCTGCAGAGTCCCTGTCCACATCTTCTGCCTCAGTTTCCTCTCTGCCCAGCCAGTCCTCACCCTACTGCACCCTGGCTTCCACCTTCACTCCCTCACAAAATGCCTCTACTTAGCAAGGTCACCCTGACCTCCCAGTTGTTACATCTTTTTTTTTGAGACGGAGTTTCACTCATCACCCAGGCTGGGGTGCAGTGGTGCAATCTCAGCTCACTGCAACCTCTGCCTCCCGGGTTCAAGCAATTCTCCTGCCTCAGCCTCCTCAGTAGCTGGGATTACAGGCACGCACCATCACACTCGGCTAATTTTTGTACTTTTAGTAAAGATGGGGTTTTACCATGTTGGCCAGGCTGGTCTTGAACTCCCGACTTCAGGTGATCCACCCACCTTGGCCTCCCAAAGTGCTGGGGATTACAGGCGTGAGCCCCCGCGCCTGGCCCAGCTGTTAAAGCTAACAGATGTTCTGTGCCCTTGTCCATGTTCCTGCAGTGTCTGTCACCATGGCGTCTTCCTCCTTCTTGAAATACCTGCCTCCCCTTGGTTTTCCTCCTACCTCTCTGGACAGTTCTTTTTAGTCTCCATCGAGGTTCTTCCTTTTTTTTTTTCTTTTTTCGAGACAGGAGTGCAGTGGCACGATCTCAGCTCACCGCAACCTCTGCCTCCCAGGAGAATCAAGTGATTCTCCTCTCTCAGCCTCCCGAGTAGCTGGGATTACAGGCACATGCCACTACCGCCCAGCTAATTTACATATTTTTAGTAGAGACGGGGTTTCACCATGGTGGCCAGCTGGTCTCAAACTCCAGAGCTCAAGCAATCTGCCCGCCTCAGCCTCCCAAAGTGCTGGGATTACAGGCATGGGCCACCACGCCCAGCCAAGGTTCTCCCTTAAATGCTGACATTCTCCGAAGTTTCAGCTTCAGCCCTTGCATCTTTCTGGTGGGATTGCTACTCAGGGCTTCAAGGGTCGCCCCTAGGAGTGACTCCAAGGTGGATCTCTCCATCTCTGCCTTGCCTATTTCCAGCCAGCTATACTCCTTCTCCTGGGGAACCACAGGCTCTCCATGCTCAACAAAGTAACTGCTCTCCTCTGCCCCCACCGAGATCAACTTCTATTCCATCTCCCGTGTCCAGCAGACTGGACAGTCTGGGAGTCAATCTCGAATCTTCTCTTACTCCTTACCTTTATTAAAGCACTGGGACCTATAGCTTTTACTTCTTTAATATCTCATATTGGTTCCTTCCTTTCCAACTCATCCTACAAACACTTGACTTCACTTCAGGCTCGCCATTCTGTCCTGAATCACATCGGATGATGTGGAGTCCATGCCTCCTGACCTTGTCCCTCTCCAACCCAATATACCCTACAACATGGTCACTGGGAGTATTTCAATGCACCATGGCTGTGTCACCACCAGCTTCACCGCCCTCTCTTGGATAGCTCCTTGTTGCCCAAATGAGGCAAAAACTACTATGGCTGGTTTCTGCCAACTTCTAGTCTCACCTGTCCCCAATTCCCCACTCCTGCCTCTGCTCCAGCCAAGCTGAATACTTGCTAGTCCCCAACACATGATGGACCTGCAGGTGTTTTGCCCCTGTGAAGCTGCATATGCTGGTGGGTCTGCACCACTCCCTCTACAGGGCCTCCTGCTTGACCAGAGTAAGATAACTTCCTTAGGGAGTCTTCCAGGGTCTCCTCTTCCACCCTCACCCCAGTGTTCGTCAGGTGCCCTCTTTCTGTGCTCCCATAGCATCCGGGGCACACTTCTATTACAGCACCTGTCATCCAGACTATCTCCCCACTTTGGGAGGTCTTTGAAGGCAAGCACTATATTCTTCTTGTTTCTGCAGCACTATACATAGTGCTGGACACACCGAGGGTGAGTGAATGCATGGATGGGATGAATGCACCTGGTGAGGAGACAGTGGGGAGAGGTGCCACTGACCCTTGCTGAGTGGTCATGGCCTTTGAAGATTTCCCAGACAACCACTGGCCTGGCTCTGGCGTGCAGCTGGACTGAGTCCCCGCTAGGGAGAGGTACTAATGCTTCCACTGGGCTGGAGCAAGGGCCTGCATAGGACAAATACATTTTCACAGCCAAGCGAAATGAGGAAGTTCTAGAAGTAGGCTCAACTTTTTTTTAGGAACCTGTTTGGTTTGAAATCATTAGATAAATGTCATGGGTATCTAAATTTGGCTGCAGAGAACCAGACTGTGTATGTGTCTGATAAAGATAAAATGTTTAGACTACTTGGGTAGCCAAGGGTAGCTGAATCCCTGAGTGAGCTGGGTGGCCAGAGACTGGGAAGGCTGAATTAGAGTCTATCTTGTTGGATGTCCAACCTCCTGGGACATGGCTACAAACGAGAACACTGGTACACAATAGTTGGTCAGACCATTCTGACAATGTCGGTGCTTGGCTAGGAAGACATTTAAAAAGCAGTGTTGTTGGAGGTAGTGAGCGAGGGAAAGGGTTGGGCTCCTCACTAACATGGAGCACGCTCCACCCATCCCTGCCAGGTAGCTCAGCCAGGGACTGCATAGATGAGCAGTCCAGGAACACAGACACTCTTTGATGCCAGCAAAGGAGCCTCTCTAGGCTTCAGGAAGACCAGGCCCTACCTGTGTTTACACAGAACAGCAAAGGCTTTCCCATTCCCATTCCACTGCCCTCCTAGAGAGGACCAGAGAGTCAGGAAGGGAAGGGTACAGTTTGTGGGTCTAGGCATTTTAGACAGAAGTGCTGGGGGAAGATGCAAACAGTGCAGCAAGGCCTTTTAGAAACCCAATTTAAAGAGTGTATGTTGCTAAGTGAATTACTGCTGAGCCAGAGGGCCTTCTACTCGAGATGTGGCCTGAACAGTTAGCCAACTTGCTTTCCAGTCTCCGTTATTCTCTATGTGTGGCTGATATAATATGAACTCCTTTCACACAGATGGATTATTTCCTTTGAGATGCATCTGGGAGGCAAAGCCTCCTTTTGAAAGCTGTCTCCCTCTCACCTGGGTCACATGGAGGTAGAGCTGACCCCGAGAAGGGTCCACCACTTCTAAGTTGAAGCATCATCAAGCTGAGGAGGGCAGCAGGAAGAGGCTGGCTCAGACAGGGAGGAAGGGTACGGTTTGCTCACAAGCACTTGGAGGAGCAGGGAGGAAACGGCTACTCCCGGTGGCTGGGAGTAGAGCAACCACAACATCACAGGAGAGGAAGGCAGAGGCCAATGGGACTTAACCCCCAAGAGGAGTCACTTCAAGAATGCCAGTGAAGACATTACTTGTAGCTCCTTTTAAAGCCATTCTCAGAGGTATTAGATCAGCAAAGTCAATGAAACAAAGACAGAGGTGACCGACATGAGATGCAGTTAATGGAGATGAGCTTTTTAGAACACAGGTTCACGAACTGGTTTGAAATGGCCAGTGAGATGCAGATGCACAGGAGTCATGTGTATGGCCCCAGGGTGTGGCAGGGTCAGCAGAGTGATCACAAGGATGGGAAGAGAGAAGCCCAGATAAACACGAAGGCAACGCCAGCTTTCATCTTACCACTTCGTCCTCGGTAGGCTTGAAAACACAAATTTACACTTAGTGGTGAGCCACGCCACACACAAGGTCACAAGTTAGGAGCACAAGGCTACTGAATGCTTCTTGGGGAGGACTGTTCATGTTAAATGGGCTAGCACGTTGGAGGCAGGCCTCCTCAGCATACACACAAAGCAAAATCAGCAGGAATTTAGAGCATTAAGATACACATTTTTTAAAGGCATCCCCAACCCTTGTGATTTTTTAAAAAATCATATATAGTGAAAGTGGTCAGACAGACTGAAAAGTCCAACTTGGGTCCTCAACTCCTATTTTATTTGCTTTAAAAAGAACATAATGAGTAGATGAGATTTAATAGTTCAGTTCAGAGGCTTTGTGCTACAAGGGGTCAGGCAAGGAGAGTGGGCTTGGAGGTGGTATCTTAAGGAAAAGTCTAGTTTGGCCTAATTCTCTCTCTCCCTGTAAAAAGTAGGCAAATGACACCAAAAAGGCTCAAACAAAATATCTGCAGCAAGAACACATCAGTGGTATCGGACTTCAAAAGTACCAGTGATTATAGCTGGTCAGTAATGTAACTGGAACGATCCTTGGAAGGGTCAATGGATGAAGAAGCTGTGCTTAGTGACCTGTGTTTCAGGTCGTAAGAGCTGGAATGCTGAGGCCTGCTCTGCCTCAGGTGAGACAGCAGTCAGTAATGGAGACCTGCGTGCAGAACACTGCAGGCAAAATCTGGAATTCAAGACAGGAGCAAAACTGCTGCGGGCTCTGGGGGCAACAGCTGGAGCTTATGGCAGGGCCCACTGGAAAAAGCTGTGGTGCCCTAAGAGGTCCAGAAGGCAGGCTGAGTATTAATTAGTATTTTTATTTTTCAAGGAGAAGACTGGAGTGAGGCCTCTTAGGTACACAAGACTAGGGCTGACCCGAGGTGGAAGGAGAGAAAGCCCACACCACGGGGTCTTACCTCGTCTGCATCCTCTGAGTGGGTGGAGAGCTGGTCATGCTGAATAATCTCAGCATCCTCCTCTGTCGGTCCGTTGCCCACCCTGATCCCACCAAAGTTGAGAGTTCCCTACACAGATGAACAGAAAGAGTAGAATTTGCCTGGGCTTTAACATGACACTCTGTGAGGTGGGAAGGGTGATGGTTAGTAACACAAACCTCAGAAAAGCATATGTCTGACAACAGAAACAAAACCCACTGACTGAACGGCTAAGTAAAATCAAACGACTGTTCCACCCCAACCACCGCCTCCCCAGCCCCAGCCCAACCTACAATTACCACCTTACCCTGCTTCAGAGGAAGTATGCAGTTCTGTCTGCTGTGCCAAGAGGCACCAGCCTCACCTGGATCAACGCTAATTGAGAATCCTGCTTGAATGAAAACCTTAATACGAACAGATTCTCACAACAAGTACAGCTCTATCTGTAAAGCTTGCAAGGGCCTAAGCTTTTCTGGCACTAACGATTAGACTTTCTAAGAGGAAGGGGGGCCAAATGACATTGTAATTGTACCCTAGTCTGATAAGCTTTTAACAGGAGCCCAAGAATTCCAGCAACTTCTTCCAGAAATGTACCATGTCTCTGCCAAGGAACAAAGAACTTCCAAGGTCAGAGAAGGAAAAAAAAGCTTAATGTGCATTCACTTGTGGCTAGAGAATGCTGAGCTTAAAAAGATGAGGAGGGGCTCCTTTTCTTCAGCGGACGGCTCTGGAATGTTAGAACATTCTTCCACAGGCACGTGGGTAGACGCTGACGGGGCATTTGCTTCTTCTGAGTTCACAGGCACAGTCTTTGGTAGGGTCTCCAAAAGTAGAATTTTAAAGTCAATTTGATTTGAAAAAACTTGAGTTTTTCCAAACCCAAAGCAAAAAAGACTCTTTGGGAAAAAAAACCAGGCAGAAATGAGTTAAGTCTCACAGATCCCAATTAGTGCTAACCTGCCACAGTGTGAAAAGGAATTTAAACAGCAGTCCCCAGAATCACTTCATATGGTTTCTGTCCAGGGGGCCAAACAAGGCAAGAGCTCAAGGGCAGCTCTCCGGCAACCTGGTCTTCGGGCAGCAGCATGAACAGTGTGCAGGAGGCCTGTGCAGCTGCCCTGCCCTCCTCATCCTCAGCTCCACCTCCTGGTGTGCCATTTTTTGCCATAGCTCTCGTCACAGTTTAATGCCCAGCTCAGACCTAAGTGTTTGCACAAATCCTCCCTCCTACTCTAGCAGTTGTCCTTAACCTGCTGGTCAGAGAACTAGTTGCGTTAGAATTACCCCAAAAGCTGCATTTTAAATAGAAATTCTCAAATACTACTCCCAGAAATTGTAAATTTAGTAGTTCTGGGGTGGGGCCCAATAAATCTGTATTTTAAAAATAGGTTCCCAAGTACAAATTGTATAATCATTGTGAAGGGTTTATCAAAATTTTAAATGCATGAACCCTTTGAGATTCAGCAATCCCACTGCTGGAACATCTAGGCTTGCAAAACTTTGGCAAGGTATGTGGATAAGGGGCTGGGCGCGGTGGCTCATGCCTGTAATCCTAGCATTTTGGGAGGCTGAGTCAGGCAGATCACCTGAGGTCAAAAGTTCGTGACCAGCCTGGCCAACATGGCGAAACCCCGTCTCTACTAAAAATACAAAAATTAGTTGGGCGTGGAGGTGGGCGCCTGTAATCCCAGCTACTCTGGAGGCTGAGGCAGGACAATTGCTGAAACCCGGGAGGTGATGGTTGCAGTGAGCTGAGATTGTGCCACTGCACTCCATCTTGGGCAACAGAGCGAGACTCTGTCTCAAGAAAAAAAAAAAAAAAGACATATGGACAAGGATGTTCCCTGAATTGCCGTTTGTGATAGCAAAGAATTGGGAACAACCAATACATCCATCAAAGAGATAATGACTTTGGCATGTCCAGTGGAATATCCTATGGAATGCTAGGCAACCATAAAAAAGAGTGATAGTCAGCTGGGCACGGTGGCTCACACCTGTAATCCCAGCACTTTGGGAGGCCACGGCGGGTGGATCACAAGGTCAGGAGTTTGAGACCAGCCTGGCCAACACGGTGAAACCCCATCTCTCTTAAAAATCCAAAAATTAGTCCAGGCGCAGTGGCTCACACCTGTAATCCCAGCACTTTGGGAGCCTGAAGCAGGTGGATCACGAGGTCAGGAGTTCAAGACCAGCCTGGCCAACATGGTGAGATCCTGTCTCTACTAAAAATACAAAAATTAGCCGGGGGAGGTGGTAGGCACCTGTAATCCCAGCTACTCAGGAAGCTGAGGCAGGAGAATTGCTTGAACTGGGGAGGCGGAGGTTGTAGTGAGCCGAGATCGTGCCATTGCACTCTAGCCTGGGCAACAGGGCAAGACTCTATCTCAAAAAAAAACAAAACAAAAATTAGCCGGGCGTGGTGGTGCATGCCCATAATCCTAGCTACTCAGGAGGCTGAGGCAGGAGAATTGCTTGAACCTGGAAGGTGGAGGTTACAGTGAGCTGAGATTGTGCCACTGCACTACAGCTGGGTGACAGAGTGAGACTTCATCTCAGAAAAAAAAAAAAAAAAGTGATTATCACTATGAAACAATCTTCAAGATACACTAACTTTTAAAAAACGTAATAAATCGAGAAGCAGAACAGTGCCACAGTTTAAAACACAATTCCTCATGTTTCTTTTTCTACATGCATAGAGCACACACACACCTATCAATAGAAGACAGGCAGATATCTGTCAGAGGCAAGGCCCCCACCTGTTAACAATGCCCCCTGAAGAGGAGGACTGTAGTGGGGGCAGGTGGTTTTCTTCTTAGCACTATATGCATTCTCTAGCCAAGTGCACCTACTGCTTTATTTTTTTATGTCAGTAGCGGATTGTCAGGACCATGAAATTATGGGCCACTTTTATTTCTCCTTCCACTTATTTAATACCCTAATAAACAAATTCAAAGTCTACCAGGTGACTGTGATGTGCAGTCAGACTTGTGGGCCACCAGAGCCTGGACACCTCCAGGTCATGCACATATTCCACCTGGCAACCCTCAGAAGATGGACTGAAAATGCAACGAAGGGCACAGGAGGGGACTCTTGCATATCCTGGGCTGGGTTATAGGATACAGGAGGAAGGGTTCAAGGCTCCCAAAGTAGAAGGCCGTTTCTGAAGCTTTCTCCAACTAGCAGATAAACTGAGGAGCAGATAGGTTAAATCTCCCAACCAGACACTAATAAGGATCTCTTCAGAACACAGGAATGAGAGTTACAGGAATGGGGATGAGAGACACATGTCAGCAGAAAAAAGAAAAGAAAAATTAAACTGTGATATATCACTCACAGACAACCAAGGGGACAAAGAACAGAACAAAACCAGATCACTGTTCATATCCTCAGCCCTCTGGGGTCAAAAATACAGAGACTTTCTTGTAGAATGATCATCCTGATGCCTTCAGGCTGCTCTCCAGGAACAGATGTTTGGCTAAAGAACCAGTGGGGTAAGAAGACCCTATGAATGTGCAGGTTTCCAAACGGGGGACTTTTAACTTAGAATTTATCACAGAAGAGGTTGCCACACTTAAATGCATTAAGATCTTGTCAGAAGCACATCTTATATATGCTAAGACTAGCAGAAAGAAGAGTATGTGTTAAGGACATCGACAATAGGTAGTATGTGTTCTAAAGGTTTGTTAAATGTCTCACAGGGAAGTCCCTACTTGAAAATGTATTTTAAGCAGCAAGATTAAAATTTTTTCTGACTCAAAATGTCAGCCCTTTTAGACTAGTTCCAGAAAGATGACCATAAGAAGTTTTCCAAGTTTAAAATCATCAGAAACACTTAATGAAGGAAATGGTTATCCATCTAAATCTTTCATTTTATTTAAAGAAGTATATGCTTCGAGCACATAGAAGTAATGGGTAATCACTACTGGTGAGACTTTTACAATCTTATAGATTCATTCATAACTTAGAATATATTGGGCTAATATATTTGTGCATTGTAAGATTTTGTTTAAAAGATGTTTTTAAGGACAAATATTCGAAGTGCTGTTACTGAATCTTGAATTAGTATCAGAAGAAGGAAGGATCAAGACAGATCACTTTGGTTATGACACCAGATGACAGTACACACGACACATCGGAGAGCAGAGGTCTCACTGGAATAGCTGAGGACATGTGAGGTCTTCTGAGTTTCTCACAAAAAACTAAACATGTATAAACTTTCACTTTTAAAAAAGAAGGTAAGTTACTACTAAAAAAGATCAAATGTCCAAGCATCACTGTAAAGTAGAACTCTAAAGTGCAGGGAAATCAATTCAAGAATCACAGAGGTATTCTCGTTTCCATGCTGAAAAATCATCCAATACATGGTCACAAAATACAGACATGAAAGTGGGTGAGTCCAAGAGCTGCCATCTTGGATTAAGATGATGGGACTCAGTGAGGGTACAACAGCCACTTTGTTACCATGGACATGCCTGTACTTACATATTTGAATAGAAACTTAGTAGACCAATGCTAAAGATGATGCCAGAATCTATTCTTAAGAGGTGGAACTTCTGTCGTCTCAGTGAGTAACAAGGACATATTTCCCAAGAGCACACATGTCCCATGCTCTCAATTTAATTAAAAAGAATTCTGCTGCACTGTTTGCCACCTCTTTAAATGAAACGTGATGGTTTGTTGGTTTTAATTCACTCACTGTTGCAGCCGCTGCTGCTTCTAGTCCCTGCTGGCTCGGGTTTGGGCTGACTGGGGCCTCCACAGGTTGCCCTTCCTGATAGTGAATGGAAGAAAAGAGGAAGGGGAAAGAAAACAAAAGAGGGAGGGAGTGAAGTGGGGAGACGAATGGAGGGTACATGGAAGGATGAAGATGGTCAGAAAAGGGAGAAGGAGGGTCTTGTAACTCAGCTGCTCTCCAACAGGAGTCATCATCTAACAGCCGTTTAAGAGTCATGCAACAAGATTGTTTGGGTTTTCTCAGGCAGTGTAAAGTAAGTGCTATTGGATACCCAGAAATTATGCATGATACTGAACATCTAGCAAATTTAACTCTCTGTGTGTGTGTGTGTGTGTGCAGAATTCATATACACACAGACATTAAGTAAACATATATATGTATGCTGCTTTTTAAAAAGAAAAAAAATCAACGTGCTTTAAACCAAACCTTTTTCCCAGATGTTTTGGTCAGTGAAAGTATCACAGTCTCATTTGAAAGGAAAATGTCTCAATGTCAGTCCTGTGGTTGCCCAGGCAAACCACATGAGTGAGTTCACCCGTCTGCAGCTCTTGCAGCCTTGCTTGGCTTTGGCTGATGCTACATCTAGACAGGCATAGGCCTACATTTTCCTGAGCACAGCGTGAGCAAAGCATGACCAGGAAAGGTAAAAATTTGTGACTTTTCTCTCCTCCAGCTACTCAAAGCTGAATCCAGATGTCTTGAGCAGCAGATATGTTTCTCCGACTTGGCAGGCCCAGTGCTCGTGCTGGGACATAACACAAATGCATTTTGTTTGTTTGGTTTTTTGTTTTTGAGACAGAGTCTCACTCTGTCCCCATGCTAGAGTACAGTGGCACAATCTTGGCTGACTGCAACCTCCGCCTCCCAGATTCAAGCGATCCTTCCACCTCAGCCTCCCAAGTAGCTGGGACTACAGGCACGCGCCAGCACGTTTGGCTAATTTTTGTATTTTTAGTAAAGACAGGGTTTCACTATGTTGGCCAGGCTGGTCTCAAACTCCTGACCTCAAGTGATCCACCCACCTTGGCCTCCCAAAGTTCTAAAGTGCTGGGATTACAGCAGTGAGGCACTGCACCCGGCCACAAATGCGTTTTAATAGTACACAGATTTGTGGCCAGGCATGGTGGCTCACGCCTGTAATCCCAGCACTTTGGGAGGCCAAGGTGGACGATCACGAGGTTAGGAGTTCGAAACCAGCCTGGCTAACATGGTGAAACCCCGTCTCTACTAAAAATACAAGAATTAGCCAGGTGTGGTGGCATACACCTATAATCCCAGCGACACAGGAAGCTGAGGCAAGAGAATTGCTTGAACCTGGGAGGTAGAGGTTGCAGTGAGCCAAGGTCGTACCACTGCACCCCAGCCTGGGGGACAGAGTGAGACTCCATCTCAAAAAAAAAAAAAAAAAAGAAAAAGAAAAAGAAAAAGAGTATATAGACTTGTGCACAATTAATTACATCCACTGGGGAACTGCCTTGATCTTGAACAAAAGAAAAGTCTGGTAACTTTTAGCAATAGAAATACACCTACCAAATGCTTTCTCCTCAAATACTGACGGCGAAGGACCAGTGGTTTAAACAGCAACATCCAAGGTACACACAGTAGTGCAACCACTACCAGGAAACACTGAATTCCTTTCTGCAGAGTAAGAAGAAAGAGAAGGTACATCATACAAAAGTCTACTGATCACGTATGCAGTTTCCAAATATGGCACAAATTTCTCCCAACAGTACTTTCTTACTAGTCTATGAATAACACTATCCAATTTCTCAAAATAATTATCACATTTTGTGGCAAAGCCCTAGAATTGTCCCATAGAAGGGCAGTTATAAATTTTTTAGGGTCAGAGAAACATCTGGCTTCCTGATCAAGGATAATCATCTCAGACAGCCCGCCTCTGGGTTGACGTACCTGTCCAGAATACAACATTGAATAACCAGACTCTGGGTAGGAAAAGAGGAACATGTTTATGAAATGGATCAGAAGGCTTGGTGCATTCTCAGATGTATGAGCATCATAGGCCGTCCACTTGTAAAAAATAAGGATAACCAAATAGCCAAACAAAGAGGTCATGAAGATTATTTCAGGAATAAATCCAAAGTAGATATTCAGGGGCTTCTTGAAATAGCTAAAAAGGAGAGAGAAAAAAATGTTAAGGGTAAATGGGCCTAGGGCCACTCCTACACTGAATGGAGTATTCACTAGATTTTTCTACTTAATACCCCCTCAATTCCATCTTTATCACTTTAAGCAGCAGCAACCAGAAGCTGGAGACAACAGAGACAATGCAGGATTAACTATCACGGTAAAACTTTTGAACCTTGGTTTTGTTTTGCTGTGGCTTTTTCTTTTTTGAGACAGGGTCTCACTCTGCTACCCAGCCTAGAGTACAGTGGTGCAATCTTGGCTCACTGCAGTCTTAACCTCCCTGGGCTTAGGTGATCCTCTTACCTCTGCCTCTTGAGTAGCTGGGACTACAGGCATGCGCCACCACACCCAGCTAATTTTTACATTTTTTTGTAGAGATGGGGTTTTGCCATGTTGCCCAGACTGGTCTTGAACTCCCGACCTCAGGTGATCTGCCCGCCTTGGCCTCCCAAAGTGCAAGATGACAGATGTGAGCCATTGTGCCAGGCCTTAAATTTTTGAACCTTGAACGGCTCCGATACCATCCCCACCATTCTCTCCATGAGAAAGAGAATGGAAAAATCTAGTACATTTTGAGACCACAGTTCATAACTTTTTTTTTTTTTTTTTTTTGTAGAGATGGGGTCTCTTGCCATGTTACCCAGGCTTGTCTTGAACTCCTGGGCTCAAGTGATCCGCCTTCCTTGGCCTCCCAAAGTGCTGGCATTACAGGTGTTAGCCGCCACACCCAGTCCACAGCTAATAATTTTATGTGAGTTGCACATCAAGGAAAAAAAGAAGACCTCACTTATTTTGATGAAAATTGCTCAAGTTTTTTTCAAGGATCTTTACTGGAACAGTAAATTGTTAAAGGACTAATATTAAGCCTAATTTAAGACGATCAACATTTTTTTTTTTTTTTTTTTGAGATGGAGTCTCGCTCTGTCACCCCGCCTGGAGTGCAGTGGTGTTATCTTGGTTTACTGCAACCTCTGCCTCCTGGGTTCAAGCAATTCTCCTGCCTCAGCCACCAGAGTAGCTGGGATTACAGGTGCGTGCCACCACACCCGGCTAATTTTTTGTATTTTTAGTAGAGACGGAGTTTCACCATGTGGGCCAGGCTGGTCTTGAACTCCTGACCTCAAGTGATCTGCCCACCTCATCTTCCCAAAGTGCTGGGATTACAAGTGTAAGCCACTGCACCCAGCCAGACCATGAAATTTTTTTTTTTTTGAGGCAGAGTCTCGCTCTGTCGCTCAGGCTGGAGTGCAGTGGTGCCATCTTGTCTCACTGCAACCTCTGCCTCCCAGGTTCAAGCGATTCTCCTGCCTCAGCCTCCCGAGTAGCTGGGATTACAGGCGCGTGCCACCACACCTGGCTGATTTTTGTATTTTTAGTAGAGATGGGGTTTCACCGTGTTGGCCAGGCTGGTTTCGAACTCCTGACCTCAGGTGATCCATTCGCCTTGGCCTCCCAAAGTACTGGGATTACAGGCATGATCCACCGTGCCCGGCCACACCATTAAATTTTTAGAAAAGCACTTCTATAATGTAGAATGAGGTTCCGAGTTATTAATCCCTCCCCAAAGATGTCATGATTTCTTTACGCAAAAGCATTCTCTAAACTATGCACATTCTTATGACAGAAATGGAACAACTCACATATGGTTGAACAGACTCAGGCTGACTCCAAACAGCATATGGATGATACCAAGGATAACAGACATCTTCATCTTAAAGGAGTTCAAGAAGGTTAGTTTATTGGTAGCAATGTTCCAAATCTGTCATAACCCGAGAAAACAAATAGGTATTATAAAGAATTCTCAAGGGAAAAATATTCCTCCGTTTAAAAAACAATTTTTATTTATTTATTTATTTATTTATTTATTTATTTATTTATTTAGAGACGAGTCTCGCTCTGTCGCCCAGGCTGGAGTGCAGTGGCGTGATCTCGGCTCACTGCAAGCTCTGCCTTCCGTCCGGGTTCACGCCATTCTCCTGCCTCAGCCTCCCAAGTAGCTGGGACTACAGGCGCCTGCCACCACACCCAGCTATTTTTTTGTATTTTTAGTAGAGACAGGGTTTCACCATGTTAGCCAGGATAGTCTCGATTCCTGACCTCGTGATCCGCCCGCCTCGGCCTCCCAAAGTGCTGGGATTACAGGCGTGAGCCACTGAGCCCGGCTGACAATTTTTAGTTATTAATCAATATCATTTATTATGGAAAATTCTAAACAGATACTTAAGCAGACAGGATGGTATAACAAACCCCCAGGCACCTATCACCCTGCTTTGACACATTTTTTTTTTTAATCTTGCTTTTGAGGAGAATGCTTCAAAGATTGATATCACCTTATGGAGTTGTGAAAAAAGATTACTGCCACTCACTCATCTCCACATTACTACAAAGTAAAGTCCAGATATCATGCCATTTTACCCGTAAATATTTCAGTGTGGATGTCTAAAAGGAAAAGACTTATTTATTTATTGAGATGGAATTTCGCTCTTTTTGCCCAGGATGGCGTGCAGTGTTCATGATCTCGCTGACTGCAACTTCCACCTCCCGCCTTGCCTCAGCCTCCCAGGTAGCTGGGATTACAGGCACAGGCCACGACGCCCAGCTAATTTTGTATTTTTAGTAGAGATGGGGTTTCACCATGTTGGCCAGGCTGGTCTCAAACTCCTGACCTCAGGTCTGGCCTGAGGCCTGCCTCAGCCTCCCAAACTGCTTGGATTACAGGCTTGAGTCACTGTGCCCGGCCAGTAAGGCTTTTTTTTTTTTTCTTTTTCTTTTTTTTTGAGATGAACTCTTGCTCTGTCGCCCAGGCTGGAGTGCAGTGGCGAAATCTCGGCCTATTGCGAGGTGGGGTTTTCACCGTGTTAGCCAGGAAGGTCTCGATCTCCTGACCTCATGATCCGCCAGCCTTGGCCTCCCAAATTGCTGGGATTACAGGCATGAGCCATCTCGCCCGGCCAGGACTTATTTTTAAAACATGACCACAATATTGTCATCACACCTAAATGCATTAACAATGATTTCTTTTTTTTTTTCTTTTAGAAGGAGTCTTACTCTGTCGCCCAGACTGGAGTGCAGTGGCATGATCTCGGCTCGCTACAACCTCTGCCTCCTGGGTTCAAGCAATTCTCTGCCTCAACTTCCCGAGTAGCTAGAATTACAGGTGCTCGCCACCAAGCCCGGCTAATTTTTTTTGTATTTTTAGTAGAGATGGGGTTTCACCATCTTGGCCAGGCAGGTCTTGAACTCCTGACCTCGTGATCCATCCGCCTCGGCCTCCCAAAGTGCTGGGATTACAGGCGTGAGCCACTGCGCCCAGCTAACAATGATTCTTTAATATCATAAAATATATAGTCAATATTCAAATTTCTCTGATCTGTGTCCAAACCTTTTTTTTTTTTTTTTTTTGAGACAGGGTCTTCACTCTGTCACCCAGGCCGGAGTGCAGTGGCATGATCTCGGCTCACTGCAACCTCTGCCTCCCAGGTTCAAGCTATTCTCCTGCCTCAGCCTCCCGAGTGGCTAGGACTACAGGCATGCACCACCACACCAGCCCAATTTTTATACTTTTAGTAGAGATGGGGTTTAACTATGTTGCCCCGGCTGGTCTGGAATTCCTGACCGCAAGTCATCTGTCTGCCTCGGCCTCCCAAAGTGCTGGGATTACAGGCGTGAGCCACCGCGCCCAGCTTATACATTATGATTGTAGATATATCTCAAGTCTCTAAACTATAGGTTCTCCTTCCATCTTTCCTTTTTCATTCATTACAAAATATCTTTTGAAGAAATTGGATTGTTTATCTTATATATTTTCCCACATCTATGTTTTGCTGATTGTAGCCCTGTGGTGCTGTCATTCCATCTATTTTTTTTAGATGGAGTCTTGCTATGTCCCCCAGGCTGGAGTGCAGTGGCACGATCTGGGCTCACTGCAACCTCCTCTTCCCGGATGCAAGCAATTCTCCTTCCACAGCTTCCTGTAGCTGGGACTACAGGTGCATGCCACCGTGCCCAGCTAAGTTCTGTATTTTTAGTAGAGATGGGGTTTCACCATGTTGACCAGGCTGGTCTCGAACTCCTGACTTCAAGTGATCCACCTGACTCTGTGTCCCAAAGTGCTGGGATTACAGGCATGAGCCACCTCGCCCAGCCTGTATTATTTTTTTCTTTTCCTCAGCAGTCAGATGCCCTGTATTACATTCTTGCCGCCACTTCATTTTTACAGCACACAATAAAGAAGATTTGATCATACTTAATTTGCCTAAGCATTTGAAAAAAAAAATTAATTCTGGGATAAGTTTTTGTAAGTTTGTAAATATAAGAATGCAAATCTAAAATCCACAGGAAAAATATATTTCTGCTTTGTTAAAACGTCTGCTAAAAATAAAAAACCAAACTAAGTAAGCAGAAATAAATTAAGAAATGGGAAGGAGTCTTGAAAAATCAATCTTCCCAGAGTCGATATTATTAACCACCTCAGAAATAAGCAGCGCAGGGAAAAGTATGTGGCTCCTCAAGGCCCTTGGGTCTCTTATGGCTTAGAAGTCCTCTGAATACATACATCAAGGTTTCCCAAAAATATGTCAACGAAAACCCACATAACTATTTTGGTTGTTTCTTTGTTTTTTTTTGTTTTTTGTTTTTTGAGACGGAGTCTTGCTCTGTCACACAGGCTGGAGTGCAGCTTGCTCACTGCAACCTCTGCCTCCCAGGTTCAAGCAATTCTCCTGCCTCAGTCTCCCGGGAAGCTGGGACTACAGGCATGCGCCACCATGCCTGGCTAATATTTGTATTTTTAGTAGAGATAGGGTTTTACCATGTTGGCGAGGCTGGTCTCGAACTCCTGACCTCAGGTGATCCCACCTCCTCGGCCTCCCAAAGTGCTGGGATTACAGGCATGAGTGACCATGCCCAGTGAAAGCCCACATAACTATTTATCTTCACTTTAATTTTCTTGCTTCAGGGTTAGTGTTAGAAAATTTGAGGTTAGCATATAGGAAGGAAGTTCTCTTACTGGATCAATGCCAAAAGGGTATGGTCCACCGAACACTCCAGGGAGGGCTGGGTTCAGCTGTAGAACAGGGTTCCCCCGAAGCGTCTCTTCACTACCATGACAGGGAAAAAGTCACATTATTTTTGAACGAGAGAGGGAAAAAACAAGGGTCCAGAAACTGACCCCAAAATAAATTACTATAGCTATCTTGTCTCTTCAATAAAATGGGAGGGGAAAAAATAAAGAGGAGAGACTAGCAGCTGAGATTGAGGGATCCAAAATGACAAAAAGAAAAATTAAACACACAAACACACAATCAAGTAGGGAACTGGGGAATCTGCTTTTAGTTTCCAAAAAAAAAAAAAAAAAAAAAATCATTTCTAATCTTAGTTCCTGGATACTTGCTGAACAAATCACAAAGCAACTCACAGTGTGGAGCATGAATGAGGAGACACTGTCACCACTTCCTAAAGAAGTGTCAGTTTACCACTTGTCTTAAAAATCAGGGCTGCACATGAAAGGAATAAGCTTTGAATTTTAGCTTCTTCTGCAACTTACGTCCAATTATAAGTAAACATCGGCCGTACACTCCAGGATGACCCAAAGATATTAAGAGACTTGGAAAAGCAATCATTGTAGATGAGGCCAGTGTACATGGAGAACACACCCATCAATAAAATAATGTATCGACCACTGAACACAGTGCTAAACATCTGGGAACCAGAAGAAAGAAGTAATGAGAATGTACTCACTGCAGCTCACATTGTGACAATGTTATTCAGAATATACCTGCCCCTTTCTCCAGCACTACTTTACCCCATCCTGATTCAGAGAGCTTGAAGTAAAAACCAAAATACAATGCTAATGAGACAGTCACTTTCACAGGATGTGACCTCTATTTTTTTATTAGGTTGGCACAAAAGTTACTGCGGTTTTGGCCATTTCTTTTGGTGGCCAAAACCGCAATAACTTTTGCACCAACCTAAATAATTTTTATTTTTTTAGAGATGGGGTCTCACTATGTTGCCTATGCTGGTCTCGAATTCCTGGGCTCAAGTGATTCTCCTGCCTCAGCCTCCAAGTAGCTGGGACTACAGGCACATACCACCACTTCCAGCTAGCACGTGTCCTCTTTGGTGTTAAAATGAACATAACTTCTCTACTTCCTTTTGATAAATTCATGGATGAAAGACTTCCAGATCATAATTTTCATAATGAATGCTTGAGAAATTATAAAATTTCAGTTCAATGCAGATGTAACTTAAACATTACCTCATTCTCATTCTTCTGGGAAAGGATCCGGCTCTCCCTCAGTACCATCCACACAGCAAAAAGGGTCATTAAAATGCCATGACCAAAGTCTCCAAACATCACAGCAAATAGAAAAGGGAACGTGATAATAGTATATGGAGCTATGAAGAAACAAAAAAAGAAAAATACAAAGTACATTAAACCATAGCAATTCCACAAATATCACATTATTTTCCATACCCTTTTTTTTTTTTTTTTTTTTGAGACGGATTCTTGCTCTGTCAGCCAGCAATGTCTCAATCTTGGCTCACTGCAACCTCCACCTCCCGGGTTCAAGTGATTCTCCTGCCTCAGCCTCTTGAGTAGCTGGGATTACAGGCGCATGCCACCACCATGCCCAGCTAAGTTTTGTATTTTTAGTAGAGACAGGGTTTCACCATGTTGGCCAGGCTGGTCTCCAACTCTGGCCTCAAGTGATCCACCTGCCTCGGCCTCCCAAAGTGCTGGGATTACAGGCATAAGCCACCATGCCCAGCCTTCCATACTCTTAAGATCAATATAAGGTGACTTACTCCCCAGCTGCCAGACAGATAGGACTCTCAGAGAAAATCTTTCATGGCAGAATCAACACACCTTCACAAAGTAGCTAATGAAATTTGAGCTACTGATAACTTTTTTTAAAAGAGAGATGGGGTCTTTCTCTGCCACCCAGGCTGGAGTGCAGTGGTTTCATCACAGCTCAATGCAGCCTGCAACCCCTGGACTCAAGTTATCCTCCCACCTCAGCCTCCCAAACAGTTGGAACTACAAGTATGTGCCACTATGCCCGTTAATTTTTTTTTTAAATTACTGATAACTTAAATAATATTTTTTTAGATGGAATCTCACTATTTTGCCCAAGCTAGTCCTGAACTCCTGGCCTTGAGCAATCCTCCCACCTCAGCCTCCTGAGTATCCGAGATTACAGGCATGAGGCACTGTGCCTGGCAGCTCTGATAACATTTTAAACAAAGAACAGCGGAAATGAAGGTGTAACCTTGACAACATTGGTTTGTTCTTTGACTCTCTTGTAACTCGTGGGACCCTGCTCCCAGGGCAGGCCAGCTGTCTTCTCTTTGTGCAGCAACCATGTCCCAGTGGTATAAAGCTAAATATCAGACAACGTACAGATGGAGAGAGCCCAGAGCAAAGCAGTTCTTGCATAGGGCTCCAGCTGAAAACGAATACTCACACTCTTGATTTAATAATTAACTCTCCAAATACAGGAGAAATCTGTGTTGTGCCTAAAGTGGCCAATACTTGCCACATTTTTTCTGTCTAACCTTGGAACAGGGAAGCCAAAAAAAAAGCCATTTAAAAATATCAGACATCTTAGAAGAAACATTTTGCTTAAAGCAGTTCCTGCAAATGATTTGCTAGAGAAGTCCAGGTGTTTTAGGGCTGTGAAGGCACATGAAAGAATCCAGTCTCATGAACTTTTTTTTTTTTTGAGACAGAGTCTTACTCTGTCACTCAGGTTGGAGTGCAGTGGCACAATTTAGGCTCACTATAACTTCTGTCTCCTGGGTTCAAGCAATTCTCCTGTCTTAGCCTCCTGAGTAGCTGGGTTACAGGCATGCACCACCAGGCCTGGCTAATTTTCTTGTATTTTTAGTAGAGATAGGGTTTCACCATGTTGGCCAGGCTGGTCTCGAACTCCTGACCTTAAGTGATCCTCCCACCTTGTCCTCCCAAAGTGCTGGGATTACAGGCATGAACCACCGCGTCCAGCCGATGAACTCTTTTTTTTTGAGACGGAGTTTCACTCTTGTTGCCCAGGCTGGAGTGCAATAATGCAATAATGCAATATCGGCTCACAGCAACCTCCGTCTCCCAGGTTCAAGCAATTCTCCTGCCTCAGCCTCCCGAGTCGCTGAGATTACAGGCATGAGCCACCATGCCTGGCTGATTTTGTATTTTTAGTAGAGATGGGGTTTCTACATATTGGTCAGGATGGTCTCGAACTCCTGACCTCAGGTGATCCACCCGCCTTGGCCTCCCAAAGTGCTGGGATTACAGGCGTGAGCCACCACACCTGGCCCAGCCAATGAACTCTTAAAGGAACGTTACCTGACAGTAAACCTGCTCCTTACATTAAATGGGCATCTTTTTGTTGTTGTTGTTGCCCAAGCTGGAGTGCAGCGGCATGATGTCGGTTCACTGCAACCTTCACCTCCTGGGTTCAAGTGATTCTCAGGCCTCAGCCTCTCAAGTAGCTGGGACTACAGGTGCGTGCCACCACATCCGGCTAATTTTTGTATTTTTAGTAGAGGCAGGGTTTCACCATGTTGGCCAGGCTGGTCTCGAACTCCTGACCTCATGTGATCCACATGCCTCAGCCTCCCAAAATGCTGGGATTACAGGCATGAGCCACCATGCCCTGCCAGAATGAGCACCTCTTCACAGGAAGTACACAAGATCTGAGGTGTCAACATGTTTATTTATTTTTTAATAGAGATGGGGTCTCACTATGTTGCCCAGGCTGATCTTGAAATCCTGGGCTTAAGCAATCCTCCTACCTCGGCCTCTAAAAGTGCTAGGATTGGCCGGGCGCGGTGGCTCATGCCACCCAGCACTTTGTAATCCCAGCACTTTGGGAGGCCAAGGCAGGCGGATCATGAGGTCAGGAGATCGAGACCATCCTGGCTAACACAGTGAAACCCTGTCTCTACTACAAATACAAAAAAATGGCCGGGCACAGTGGCTCACGTCTGTAATCCCAGCACTTTGGGAGGCAGAGGCAGGCAGATCACCTGAAGTCAGGAGTTAAAGATCAGCCTGGGCAACATGGTGAAACCCCGTCTCAACTAAAAATACAAAATTAGCCGGGCATGGTGGCACATGCCTATAATCCCAGCTACTCAGGAGGCTGAGGCAGGAGAATCGCTTGAACCTGGGAGGCAGAGGATGTGGTGAGCTGAGATCGTGCCATTGCACTCTAGCCTGGGCAACGAGAATAAATCTCTGTCTCACCAAAAAAAAAAAAAAAAAAAATTAGCCGGACATGGTGGCAGGTGCCTGTAGTCCCAGCTACTCGGGAGGCTGAGGCAGAAGAATGGCGTGAACCTGGGAGGCAGAGCTTGCAGTGAGCCGAGATCGCGCCACTGCATTCCAGCATGGGCGACAGAGCGAGCCTCCGTCTCAAAAAAAAATAAAAAATAAAATAAAATTTAAAAAACAGTGCTAGGATTAACATCTTTAATTTTAATTCAGTTGTTCAACAGCATTTAAAGTGAGGCGTTAGAAGAAACAATGAACAAAAAGGCCAGGCATAGTGGGTCACACCTGTAATCCCAGCACTTTGGGAGGCTGAAGCAGGAGGCTTGCTTGAGCCCAGGAGTCCAAGACTAGCTTGGGCAACATAGCAAGACCCCGTCTCTAAAAAAAATTAAAAATTATCAGCCTGGGCAACATAGCAAAACCCATCTCTAAAAAAATTTTACAAATTAGCCAGGCATGGTGACACACGCCTGTAGTTCCAGCTACTCCAGAGGTTCAGGTGGGAGAATCACTTGAGCCTGCGAGGTTGAGGCTGCTGTGAGCCATGATTTCACCATTGCACTACAGCCTGGGCAACAGAATGAGACCCAGTCTCAAAAAAAAATCATAAAATAAAAAATTAGCCAGGTGTGGTGCTGTGTGCCTGTGGTCCTAGCTATACAGGAGGCTGAGTTGGGAGGATCTCTTGAGGCCAGGAGTTTGAGGCTGCAGTGAACTACAATCGTGCTGCTGCACTCCAGCCTGGGTGACACAGGGAGACTCTGTCTCAAAACAAACCAAACCAACCAAACGAACAAAAAAAACTCTAGAGGAAAAAGATAACAAGCTTTTTTTTTTTACCTGGATTTATCTCTCGGTAAGTTCCAATTCCATAAGCATCTACTATGTTCTGAAAGCCATAGGTAAACTTGTTGGTTTTGTTATAGGTTGGGGGAGTCTGGTTTGTCTGCATCCTGTTCAAAATGGAAGGTACAGTGGAACCACTGTGTTCCTGAAAAATATTAGCACATTTATTAAACTTAGGTTATCCTCCTAATTGTGGTGGTGTTTACACAGGTGTACATTTCTTGAAACTCATCAGATGGTACACATAAAATGTATGTATTTTCTTTCATGTAAATTATCTCTCAATAAAACTAATAAACCTAAAAATAAAACTAGATTATCTTTCCCAGCTTTTGGGAAAACTGGGAAAAGGTATAACATTTATAATGGAAGATTTCTATTAGATCCTCTGAAATACATCCTTAATGTGAAAAAAAATTAAATTTAAAATATGTCACCAAAGAAAATGTGGAACTGCCTCCATATCTGCCTTTTTATGAAAGTTGTTCTCCCCCTTTCATGGAGAAAGCAAAGTATGTTCTCTGGCTCTCCTTCTTCACTACCTTCTCTTAATTTCCTGATCCCTTGCAGTCTGGCTGAGCATGCTTATGCAAAGTGACTGGCTCCTGACCAAAGAGCTTCTCTCCCCCATGCATGCCCCTGACACTGGAGATCTTTGGTGAAAATCTTTCTTCCTTAGGAGTTCTCCTCCTGCTCGCTGACCATTCCTTTTCTATCTTTGCTGGTTATTTCTGCTCTGCCTATCTCATAGCATTGCAAGACCCCAGCCTTTTTTTTCTCTCTATGACCTCCCTCTTGGAGGTCTCATTCCCTTCCATTCTCATGACTCCCATTTCCTTAGCTTTGTCCCCTTGTCTGCTTGACATTTCCACATGGACCTCAATGTGACCGGAACTGAACTTACCATCTCTCCTCAATCAATAAGCTTCTCTGGCTGAACATTTACTTCCATCATTGGAACCCTAATTCTCCTGGCCAGTCAGCTTTGATGCCTCAAAAAGATGTTTAAATCTTTCTCCTTGTATTTCTCCTGCACCTTGCTAGGAACCAGGTAGCCCTACTGATTTTTCCTGCAAAACATCTCACAATTCATCATTTTTTTTTTCCCATTGTCAAGTCCTACCTGGGGATCCTTATCATTTACTACTCTATGTCTACAATAACCTCCTAACTGAACCCCTACCTACAGAATCTCTTCACTCCTCAATCCAACCTAGATACTATCAGCAGATTACTCTTTTAAAACTGCTTTGAGCCAGGAGAAGTGGCTCACGCCTGTAATCCCTGCACTTTGGGAGGCTGAGGCGGGTGGATCACCTGAGGTCAGGAGTTTGACACCAGCCTGGCCAACATGATGAAACCCCGTCTCCACTAAAAATACAAAAAATTAGCTGGGTGTGGTGGCGCACGGCTATAATCCCAGCTACTCAGGAGGCTGAGGCAGGAAAATCACTTTAACCAGGGAGGTGGAGGGTGGAGGTTGCCATGAGCCGAGATCGTGCCACTGCACTCCAGCCTGGGCAACAAGAGCAAAACTCCATCTCAAAAAACAAAACAAAACAAAACAAAAACAAAAAAACTGCTTTGATCCACCAGGCGTGGTGACCCACTTTTTTTTTTTGAGACAGAGTCTCACTCTGTTGTCCAGGCTGGAGTACGGTGGCGTGATCTCAGCTCACTGCAACCTCTGCCTCCTGGGTTCAAGTGGTTCTCCTGCCTCAGCCTCCTGAGTAGCTGGGATCACAGGCACCCACCACCATACCTGGCTAACTTTTTTGTATTTTTAGTAGAGACGGGGTTTTGCCATGTTGGCCAGACTGGTCTCAAACTCCTGACCTCAAGTGATGCACCCGCCTCAACCTCCCAAAGTGCTGGGATTACAGGAGTGAGTCACCATGCCTGGCCCCAACACTTTGGAAGGCTAAGGAAGGCAGATCACTCGAGCCCAGGAATTTGAGATCAGCCTGGGCAACATGGCAAAACCCTGTCTCTACAAAAAATTAGCCAGCCATGATGGTGGACACCTGTAGTCCCAGCTACCGGGAGTCTGAAGTGGGAGGACTGCTTAAGCCCAGGAGTTGGAAGCTACAGTGAGCTGAGATGGCACCACTGTACTCCAGCCTGGGTAACAAAGCAAGATCTTGTCTCAAACACAAAATGAAAGATGTAAAAAACCACCCAAACTGCTTTGATCATGTTCCTTTACCCCTAAAGAACTTCCAATGTCTCTCAACTCCCTCTGGAATAAAATTTAAATCTTCTAAGCTATTATTTAAGAACCTTTCACAATTAAGTTCCAAACTACCTGATGCAGACAGGTACTTCTCTTCAGCTAACCCACTGTAAATCCTGTTCTTGTCCAAACATGTATGGTCTAACCATACTTCCTGCCTTTGTTTTCTTCTCTTCATTCAGCAGTCTTACCAACAACTTACCATTCTTCAAAGACCTGATCAAATGCCACCTGCTTAAAGCTTTTTCCAACTCCATAGTTGGAACTCTCCTAATAAACTGTAAGATACTCGAGGGCATGTTTTGTACATCTCTGTACTCCTCCAGGCACTTACAGCAGTTCTGTGGACAGAGTAGTTGTTCTAATTCACTACTAAACAGAAACAGTCATATACAGAGAGGGCATCAGGAAACTGATGCCCCGGCCATGAGCAACCCTGAAGAATCATGGGCATATGACCAAATTATTTCAGCTCTCTGAACTGCAGTCTCCACATATGCAAAATAAAGATATGCTATGCTATGATATATATATTATATGCCAGGCCATGTATGAAATGTGCTGTCAACTTAAAAGACAAATAAATATATTAAAGAACTCTGAAGGTGAAATGCCATAAAAATGACATTAATGTTACTATTTATTTATTTTTTATTTTTTTATTTTTTTTTGAGACACAGTCTCGCTCTGTTGCCCAGGCTGGAATGCAGTGGTGCAATCTCAGCTCACTGCAAGCTCCGCCTCCCAGGTTCACTCGATTCTTCTGCCTCAGTCTCCAGAGTAGCTGGGACTACAAGGTGCCTGCCACCACGGCCGGCTGATTTTTTGTATTTTTTATTAGAGACGGGGTTTCACCGTGTTAGCCAGGATGGTCTAGATCTCTTGACCTCATGATCTGCCCGCCTTGGCCTCCCAAAGTTCTGGGATTACAGGCGTGAGCCACCGCGCCCGGCCAAAAATGACATTGTTACTATTGATGGGAACCTCTCTTCCCGGCCACGAGCTGCACTGCTAGCTTTGGTGACTCACCGTGCCCCTTCTGAGTGCAAACTGGATGGAGTCAAGGTCGGTGACAGGGCACCAGACCTCTGCAATCAAGCATTTCTGAGTCACATCTATGTTGCACAGGTTCAGGGTGTGATAGATGGCCTTCATCTTCCGTACTTTGATGAACCAGACACGGATGTTCTTAGCAGCTGCCTGCAGAACCCTCTGGCGGTGATCCTCCGTTTGATTCAGAACCTTTGGGGAGAAAAGGAACAAGCGAGGGATCCTTTTAACACCAGTTTTAGATCTCAGCATATGAATGGCAAAGAGGCATAGCTTTCTGAAAAGAGTTGCCAGGGAATTGCCTTTTTCTTCCTCTGGATAGAATGGCTTATTTTTTCCAAGTTACAAGAAATTAGAGTTCTAGTTACTAACATCCACTTTTATTTAGCTTCAACCTGAAAAGAAACCTGAGAAAATAGTTTTTTAGCTTTTCTATATATGTTCAATCTTACCACCAATCCAAGGCACAACAAATGTAGGTCACTGCCTTTAACTTGGCTTATTAAAGAGCAACGACTTTCTATGTGGGGAATGTAACTCAGTAGGCATCACAAGCCCAGGCGCTGACAAATGAACAAATCCACACAGAATCCCTTGCACATGGGCCAGCATCAGGAGAGGGTGGAAAGAGGCAGTGCTGAATACCACCACCTGCCTACACTGGGAACATGGGCCAGGAGACACCATGGGATCAGGAGCACCTGTGATCTTTACAGGGGGCTTGGACTGCCACATACCACTGCCATCATGAGGGCAGCTAAGGTGTTACCTTTATGTCAGGCTTCTCATTAGAGGAAAAAATGGTTCAGTGTTGATCCTTTCGAAATCAGTACAGATTTCCCTCAGAGGAATTACGGTGCCAAGACTAAGGTGGGAGGAAGGTACAGGAACATTTTACATTCCATTGGCTTAATACCAAATATTTAAGTTTTTTTTTTTTGAGATGGAGTCTTGCTCTGTGGCCCAGGCTGGAGTGCAGTGGCGTGGTCTCGGCTCACCACAACCTCCGCCTCCTGGGTTCAAACGATTCTCCCGCCTCAGCCTCCTGAGGATTACAGGCGCGCACCACCATGCACGGCTAATTTTTGTATTTTTAGTAGAGACGGGGTTTCACCATGTTGGTCAGGCTGGTCTCGAACTCCTGACATCGTGATCCACCCGCCTCGGCCTCCCAAAGTGTTGGGATTACAGGCATGAGCCAATGTGTCCAGCCCATATTTAAGTTTTTAATAGCAGGTGTGGCTAAGCCTGTTGCTTCCAATTGGAAGAAATTAGGCAAGCAACCCAAAGCACAAGTCTCCATCATAGACAATTCTTCAAGTTAGTTCAGAACAAAGCAGTAACTACTCCCTGAAAAATTGTCTTGGGCAGAGGAAGGTGACTTCCTTTGTTTTGTTTTGCTTTGTTTTTAAAAGCAAAGCCATGGCATGCTAGGGAAACACATCACTTGAAGATAGCCACTTTCTTTCCTTCTGGTTGTGGACTATTTCACAATTACTATTACTCACTCCTGTAATTCCAGCACTTTGGAAGGCCAAGGCAGGAGGATTGCTTGAGGTCAGGAGTTCCAGACCAGTTTGGGCAACATAGTGAGACCCTATCTCTACAAAAACATACCAAAAAATAATTAGCTGGGCATGGCAGCAGGCACCTGTAGTCCCAGCTACTTGGGAGGCTGAGACAGATTGTTTGAGCCTAGTCAGTCAAGGCTGCAGTGAGCCAAGATTGTGCCACTGCATTCCAGCCTGGGTGACAGAGTGAGATCTGTCTTTAAAACAAAACAAAACAAAACAAAACAAACAAACAAAACACAAAAAAACCCTTCTTCTAGAAGGATGCTAAAGAAACTAGCAAGCAATGTTCTATTTGCTGTTCTCTTTCCTCATCCCATTCCTTGGTATTCAATCCCTTTTTAAACTTTCAGTTCCTACAGCTAGATTTTTAAAAAATCAAATTCTGGTAGTTATAATGACTACCGCACATGCTCTTTAAATCTACCCATAGGTCTGGAAGCAGATTAAGACAGCCTTAGAACCCAGAATGTACTAATATAGCCTATCACTCATCAGCAGTTCTAAAACTCTCTCTCTCTGGTTAAACAGGTTAAGTGTATCTCAAAGGAGCCAGCAATAGATCAGGTTGGTGGGTCATATATGATGGAGGTCACTGAGAGTTGAAATGGAAGTTACAGGCTGGGCACGGTGGCTCATACCTGTAATCCCAGGACTTTGGGAGGCCGAGGCAGGCAGATCATCTGAGGTCAGGAGTTCAAGACCAGCCTGGCCAACATGGCAAAACCCCATCTCTACTAAAAATACAAAAATTAGCCAGGCGTGGTGGCAGGCACCTGTAATCACAGCTACTCGGGAGGCTGAGGCAGGAGAATCGCTTGAACCTGGGAAGCAGAGGTTGCAGTGAGCCGAGATCACGCCACTGCACTCTAGCCTGGGAGACAGAGCAAGACTCTGTCTCAAAAAAAAAAAAAAAAAAAAAAAAAGAAAAAAAGAAATGGAAGTTACAACATACCTCTGACAATTCTGCCACTGCCAAAAGGAACTGCCTTCGGGATTAAGTATGTTTATTAATATTCTAAGGGGGCAATCATCACTTTCATTCTTTCAAAGGGAACAAAGCCCCACTCACCAGCCTTTCCTTCCATGTACATACACATAGTTCACAACTCCTCCCTCAGAGCCCTGTGATAACCGTGCTGTGCATAAACCACACTTACTGCAATTTGGCAAAACTCCAACACAGTCTCTTCTTGGGTACAAAAGTCACACCAGAGCTTTTTGGCTAGTCTGTGTGGTTAAGATCAAAGGTGACCGCAAGGACGCATGCCGAGCTATTGGGACTGGCTGCCTCAGGAGGGTGTGTGGGAGAGGGCAGAACTAACTTCTCATGTCTTTTTAGATTGTTTGATATACATTTTTCTTAACTAAGCATACTTTTAAAAAATTATTATTATAAAAACTATCGGCCAGGCGCGGTGGCTCACGCCTGTAATCCCAGCACTTTGGGAGGCCGAGGCAGGCAGATCACACGGTCAGGAGATCGGGATCATCCTGGCTAACATGGTGAAACCCCGTCTCTACTAAAAAATACAAAAAATTAGCCGGGCGTGTGGCGGGCCCCTGTAGTCCCAGCTACTCGGGAGGCTGAGGCAGGAGAATGGCGTGAACCTGGGAGGCGGAGCTTGCAGTGAGCCGAGATCGCGCCACTGCACTCCAGCCTGGGTGACAGAGTGAGACTCCGTCTCAAAAACAAACAAGCAAACAAACAAACAAAAAAACAACAAAAAAAAACTATCTCAGACTTGGCTGGGCGCAGTGGCTCACGCCTATAATCCCAGCACCTTGGGAGGCTGAGGCAGGTGGATCACTTGAGGTCAGGAGTTCAAGACCAGCCTGGCCAATATGGTAAAATCCCATCTCTACTAAAAATACAAAAATTAGGCCAGGCACAGTGATTCACACTTGTAATCCCAGCACTTTGGGAGGCCGAGGTGGGAGGATCACTTGAGGTCAGGAGTTTGAGACCAGCCTGGCCAACATGGTGAAACCCCGTCTCTACTAAAAATACAAAAATTAGCCAGGTTTAGTGGCACATGCTTGTAATCCCACCTACTTGGGAGGATGAGGCAGGAGAATCGCTTGAACCTGGGAGGCAGAGGTTGCAGTGAGCCAAGATCACACCACTGCACTCCAGCCTGGGCAAAAGAGCGAGACTCCATCTCAAAAAAATAAATAAAAATACAAAAATTAGTCGGGCATGGTGGCACATGCCTGTAATCCCAGCTACTCAGGAGGCTGAGGCAGGAGGATCACTTGAGCCTAGGAGGTGGAGACTGCAGTGAGCTGAGATAGCGCCATGGCACTCCAGCCTGGGTGACAGAGTGAGACTCTGTCTCAAAAAAAAAAAAAATCTCAGACCCATGAGGTGGAGAGGAATTGAATACGCTAGGCAACAACGATTCCAGATGCTTTGCATTCCTGTCTCGTTTGAGGATGGCTAATGCTATTTTTAACCATTATTCCCTGATACTTTCTCAGCTCCCAGAAGGACATATTACCCATGGACATTTCTTTTTTTGGTATCCTGGTTTGCTACAGGTGCCTTATACAATATCAGCATTTCAAGGAAGGAGAATGGTCTCGTATTCCAGTATTTCACAAAAACAAATTCCCTCCAGCCTTCTGCATACCATTTGGAGATCATCAATCCTGGTATTCACTCCAGAAGCCATTTCCTTCCTCTCCTGTGGTGTCTCAGGACAGGGATAGAGTGAGGCTCGGAACCTGGAATGTAGGCACGTCGAAGTTTCTTAACTTATCTAATTTAAATAATCTCAGAAAGTAATCCTAATGTACCAGAAGGACCAAAACAGGATTAGGTCAGACCAATGTATTAAGTCAACACTATTTTTTTTTTTTTTTTTTTTTGAGACAGAGTTTCTCTCTGTCACCCAGGCTGGAGTGAAGTGGCACGATCTCAGCTCACTGCAACCTCTGCCCCTGGCTTCAAGTGATTCTCCTGCCTCAGCCTCCCAAGTACCTGGGATTATAGGCGCCTGCCACCACACCTGGCTAATTTTTGTATTTTTACTAGAGACAGGGTTTCACCATGTTGGCCAGGCTGATCTCGAACTCCTGACCTTAGGTGATCCACCCACTTCGGCCTCCCAAAGTGCTGGGATTACAGGCATGAGCCACCATGCCCAGCCTAAGTCAACACTTACGTGAAATGACCTGCAGACGGAGCAATTATAGCATCCGAACTATCTTGACATTCTCTGTAGCTATGAAATTCCTTTGAGATTTAAAAAAAAAAAAAGTAAAGCAAATTATATTGTAAATTAATGGAGTAAGATGGCATGGAAAAAATTCTGTCCCTAGACCAGGTCCGGTGGCTCACGCCTGTAATCCCAGCACTTTGGGAGGCTGAGGCAGGTGGATTGCTTGAGTCTAGGAGTTTAAGACCAGCCTGAGCAACATGGTGAAACCTCATCTCCACAAAAAATACAAAAATTAGTTGGGCATAGTGGCACATGCCTGTAGTCCCAGCTACTCATGGGGCTGAGGTGAGAGAATCAACTGAGCTCAGGAAGTCAAGGGTGCAGTGAGCTGTGATCATGCCACTGCACTTTAGCCTGGGCAACAGAGTGAGACCCTGCCTCAAAAAAAAAAAAAAAAAAAAAAAAGGCCAGGCACAGTGGCTTACGCCTATAATACCAGTACTTTGAGAGAGCTGAGCCGGGCAGATCGCTTGAGATTAGGAGTTCAAGATCAGCCTGGCCAACATGGCAAAACCTCATCTCTACTAAAAATACAAAAATTAGCTGGGCATGCTGGCGTGCATCTGCAGTCCCAGCTACTCAGGAGACTGAGGCAGGAGAATCGCTTGAACCCTGGAGGTGAAGGTTGCAGTGAGCTGTGATTGTGCCACTGCACTCCAGCCTGGGTGGCAACACAAGACTCTGTCTCAAAAAAAAGATCTGTCTCTAAGGCAGAATTTCAGAAAATTTAAGGACATAGCATCTATACTAAGTATGGAGACTCACTGTCCCAGAATAATATGGCATTTATAAACCATGAGTCCTTAAGAGTTATTTTTCCCCAAGTTAAGGAAATTATGGTCCTTTTTTTTCAGTTTTTAGTTTTTTAAAGACGTTGGGTCTCACTAAGTTGGCCAGGCTGGTCTTCAAATTCTGGGGTCAAGCAATCCTCCTGCCTCGGCCTCCCAAAGTGTTGGGATTACAGGCATGAGCCATTGTATCTGGCCACAACTGTGGTTCTGACGGTATTTTTTTAAATGAATTTAGGGCCAGGCACAGTGGTTCACACCTGTAATCTCAGCACTTTGAGAGGCTGAGGTGGGTGGATCACCTGAGGTCAGGAGTTCAAGACCAGCCTGGCCAACATGGCGAAACCCCATCTCTACTAAAAACACACACAAAAAAATTAGCCGGGTGTGGTGGCAGGTACCTGTAATCCCAACTACTCGGGTGGCTGGAGAATCACTTGAACCTGGGAGGCAGAAGTTGCCGTGCTCCAAGATTGCACCATTGTACTCCAGCCTGGGCGTGGAGTGAGACTCGGTCAGAAAAAAAAAAAAGAGGAAAAGAATTTAGTGGCTCACGCCTCTAATCCCAGCACTTGGGAAGGTTGAGATGGGCAGATCCCTTGAGTCCAGGAGTTCCAGGCCAGCCTGGGCAACATGGCAAAACCCCGTCTCTACAAAGAATACAAAAAATTAGCCAGGTATGGTGGCGCATGCCTGTAGTCCCAGCTACCCTAGAGGCTGAGGCAGGAGAATCCCCTGAGCCCAGGCAGTCAAGGCTGCAGTGAGCCATGATCATGCCACTGCACTCCAGCCTGGGCAACAGAGTGAGACCCCCCGTCTGAACAACAAAAATAAAAATAAAAATGAATTCAGGCTATTTCTAATTGAATAAAATAGCCCCTAACATTATTAAAATTAACTGTGTTGAGGTAGACTAAAAAGGATTTGTATTTCACTATTCTGAACTTTAAGACTCAACACTTGGGCAGCATGGCTGTGCACTTCTGGTAGAGGCATGCCTCTCTTACCCTTCACAGATTTTCTTGACTCTGTTTTTCAGCTGATCGCCTTGGAAGAAAATGATAAACACAGACTTGTGCACGTAGTCGCCCTAGGCCGCAGAATAAAAAAACAAGAGTTCAGACTTCTGTATCTGGATGAAAACCTCTTAAATAACCCACTTTTTTGGTGATGTAAGAACAACAGGCATCCTTTAAGGACATGGCAGTCCTGCACTTTAATCATTGCCCTCACTCCATTTCCTAAGCTTCACTACAAGAACATCTGCCCTATAATCTCTAATTCACAAAAATTTTTCTCTATTTGTTTTTTTGACTCAACCAGGAGCTTGAAGCTAAGATGATGCTCCTCTTAGCACTGTTTAGACTTATTTACCAATTCAGCTTTAAATTTTATATTGCCTGAATGATGAAAGTATAGGAGAGAAAAGAGAAGGAAGCCATTTCTGTCTGTTCTGGGACTTAGAAATTCTTAGATAAAAGGGGCTGAATAACTACAAGGAACTGAGTCCCTGGAAAGAATGCTGATACAGAATCTCACAATTCAAGCTAATCTGGACTTTATGGGGCAGGGAGGAAGGTAATCCATTCCAAATACCAAATTTATACCTGAAGTATGATGCAAGGACTGGAAGGAAAGATCAGAAAAAAAGGTATATGGCGTGTTAACCAGGATTGTCTCCGGTTGCCTGTATTTTCTCATAGTCATACACAGCATGTAGAGCTTTTATAATAACAAACAAAACTTTAGAAGGATAAAAGGGGATGAGGAGTGAAGAAAATGAGGCTCAAGGGTCTGAAATCCCTAAATTCTGTAGGCTAAACTAGAACCCATTCTTTGTGCAGCCTGCTCTGTTACAGATATCCAGGGTCCCCATTTCTGGATTTGTTGATAAAATAACCTTTCTGTTGCCAAGAGGAAACTTGACTGAATATTCCTGAGAAAAGTTCCTCATTAATGTGACTGCAAATTACAATGTTTCCACAACCCGATAGCCTTTGGCAAGATTGTGAAACTACACCTCTAGGCAGGGGGTTCACCTGAAGTGTCACCACACTCCTCCAAGGCATAGAGGATGAAAGCCCTGCAGCTGCACAGCCCACCCAATCTGAGAAATCTCACAATTCAATCTCTCTTTTTAGGTAGAGAACACTAATTTAAGAAATTCACAAGATAATTTAGAACAGAAAAACTAACTTTAGGTTTCTAAATAATACTAGTGCAAAAGCAAAGTAAAATTTTTGCAGTACATTTATCTTTACTTGTACTCCCTGAAATCAGGACTCACCATACCTAAATGCAGGTTTAATCGTTTAAATGCAGGTTTAAACGATAAACTCTGTTCCATTATGGCAAATGCCATATGTTCCATTATGTTCCATTACGGCAAATGCCAAGATGTTAAACTGTTTCTACTTCCTGAAGTACTGGGTGGGGAAGATCATCCTATTTTGTGCGATATCTATTCTTAAACTAAGTTTCTAATCCTTCCAACAAACAAACAGAAAAACTTTACCAAGTAAAATTTCATCAGCTTATTAAGATCACAGTCTAGGAAATCTCTCCTTCTCTTTTTATACATGAATATTACCAAACTTGGGGCTGGGCATGGTGGCTCATGCCTATAATCCCAACACTTTGGGAGGCTGAGGCAGGCGGATCACTTGAGATCAGAAGTTCAAGACCAGCCTGGGCAACATGGTAAAACACTGTTTGTACTGAAAATACAGAAAAAAATTAGCCGGGCATCATGGCGCACGCCTGTAATCCCCAGCTACTCGGGAGGCTGAGGCAGGAGAATTGCTTGAACCCAGGAAGTGGAGGTTGTGGTGAGCCGAGATTGCGCCACTGCACTCCAGCCTGGACAAAAGAGTGAGACTCCGCCTCAAAAAAAAAAAAAATTACCAAATTTGGAACCAGGTGTCTTGCTTTAAAGTTAATTTTCATAAAAGGCAAATGAGTGAAAATAAAAATTTCCAATCAGAATAACATCTACATGGGTAAATTTGAAAATACGTATATGTCATGTATACATCATACATCCATATGTATATATGACAGGAATTAACTTAGAGGAAGTACTTCAAATTCTCCAATTAGAGCAGAGATAAAGATAATGGCTCCTCTGTAGAAGCGCTGGATTCAGGTGGCCCCATGCTACGTTACTGCTCTGGGCTCCCTTTACAAGACCTACTCCACAGGATGCAATCTCCTTGTCTTACAGTCACAGGATCCTCCAGGGGGTTCTCGATTTCAGCCTGTCGCAGGAACACATTTCCCCGGCATACCCGCCAAAGCATGCGCTCAAAAGTAGGGATGCGCTCCCGGTTAATGACACCAGCCACGAAGCTGTGGGGAGAAGAGGCAGATTGGAAACTCTATTCCATGTCATGGGATGGAAGGTTTTAATACAAGTCTTTTTATATATATATATATATACACACATATATATATATTTTTTTTTTATTATACTTTAAGTTCTAGGGTACATGTGCACAACGTGCAGGTTTGTTACATATGTATACATGTGCCATGTTGGTGTGTTGCACCCATTAACTTGTCATTCACATTAGGTATATCTCCTAATGCTCTCCCCCCCCTCCCCCCACCCCACAACAGGCCCCACTGTGTGATGTTCCCCTTCCTGTGTCCAAGTGTTCTCATTGTTCAATTTCCACCTATGAGGGAGAACATGCGGTGTTTGGTTTTTTGTCCTTGTGATAGTTTGCTGAGAATGATGGTTTCCAGCTTCATCCATGTCCCTACAAAGGACAGGAACTCATCATTTTTTATGGCTGCATAGTATTCCATTGTGTATATGTGCCACACTTTCTTAATCCAGTCTATCATTGATGGACATTTGGGTTGGTTTAATACAAGTCTTATTCCCAGCTTCACTTATGGACCCAGCAGAGAGCTGAGAGAGCAACTCAGGCATGTATCCAGAGTTGTAGGACTATCTCAATAGGCTCAGAAGAGGGCATATCCTGGTAGCAAGTGAATCCCCAGTCTCACTGCTCTTCTGAACAGCAGAGATGAACATGGCCCCACTGAATACAGAAAAGTTGATATGGCACTTACCCAAGTCTTAAAGGCGTGCCTCTTCCCATCTCACTTGGTTCCAAGAGGGATGAGGACTCTTCCAACAAGTCTGGATCCGCCATCTGCTGATGATGCAATTCAGCCTGAATTCACAAATCAATTAATATCTAATGAAAATAGTTAGTGGCATGCAGGGAACGAGGAACCAGGAGACAGGTTCAGAAAATAAGGATGAAAAAGAAAACAAACCACCAAAAGACAAGATATATCCATAAAAAGACAAGAAGAATAGGGGACGAAAACAAAGAAAATAAATTTGAGGTAAAGAAAGCATAATTGCCCCAGTAAAGCATCTGGGGAAATGGTTTTAGAAATAAGGAGCAAAAGGAAAAAAAATTAAGCGATGGTGACATGTATAAATCTGTTACTTGGTGGAAGCCATTTTCTCTCCTACGTTTCCCTGAATGAATGATGAAAGTGTCAGGAAATACCTCTGCATGTAGATAGGAAGCTAAAATATCTCTTCCTTCTGTGCAATAATGAAGAGGCTCTGCAGATACTCTCAACATTTAATTTCTAGGCAGCTACAAAGTAGAATTTTCCCTATGTGAGAATGTGAAAGATAGAGGCTCTCTTTCCAAGGAAGAAGAAAGGCACTGCCACTGTCTTTGAATGCTGTGAAGTCTGGAGAAAGACAGAAGGGACAGCTCCAGATATCTACGTTTCCAGCGCCTTTAAAATTCAGAACATGAGAACTTTCAGCATGGCCACTTATAGAATGCTCCAAGCCATGGGATTTAAAGAGTATTTATGTCTTCAAAAGGATAAGAAGCACAACAGCTGGGCAGGCCTGTAAAAACATATCTGAATGTCTCATTTTCTGACTAGGAATCTTCTAAATAAGTTCACATAGGCTTTACAGTTGTAGGATTCTTGAGAACACAGCTCAAGAATCAAGTAAAGTGAAGGAAAAACAACAGATAATAAACCAAACTAGAGCTCATGGGCTGGTTTAATTGGTAAGATTTAAAATGACTTCCACCATGACAGTTTATACAATGAAATGAAGAAGGATCTTCCCACACGCGGGTCTACATTTCCTAGCCTCTCTCTACCCAACTCATCCTACCACCCTTTACTCCCATCAGAAAGGAGAAGCTGCTCCGAAAAACAAAACAAAACAAAACAAAAACAAAAACAAGTCCAATCAACTTCTCCATTGCCTCATCTCCCCAACTCTAATATCCAGGCAATACTTGTTTGACCAAAAACTAGGAGTAAACCAGAACAATCATTCTCTTCAAAAGCACAATAAGACAAGAAGTCAGAAGAGTTTTTCTCTATCATTTTCATTCCAAATTTCAATTTGATTTCACCCCTGTCAGCCATACTCTTAAAAAGTGGCACAGGGACCATAACTTGATAAAGTCATGGGATCACAAACATAGCAAAAAGGGGGAAAAACTGTGTATAAACCAGACGATAAGTCTGAAGGCCTAAAAAATAGAAAGCAATCATTTTGGGAAGTAAGGATCAACACCAGAAGCGCAGAGAAATACTGTCATGAGATTGGAAAAGTTTAAGACGAGATTATGGAGACACTGGTTACCACTTGCTGTTACATGGAAGTTGAGGGGGTTCTTTTGGTTTCTACTTGCAATCAAATCAGCTGACTGCAAGCAACTTGTTTTCAGGATCCCGATGATTACAACATTTAAACTTGTTCTTGGTTTATCCCTTGGCAAAAACCAGTGAGCCTGACTGCTACTCACAAGACTCCATCCTACTTGCCTGCATGTCTCACAAGACGTGGTTTAAGTCAACCCTAAATATCGGACTCAATGCAAACACATGTGCTCTAAAGTGGACAACTGATGGAAAAGCAAACAGTACTTAGCAACTAGACTACTTCAAAGACTCTATCTAGGACTCTCTGAGAATAAAAAACAACAAAATTAAAATTCAACAGAAACTTGCAATAATATTTGAACTCTAATTTCACCACTTCATACTTAAGAATTCTATCTTAGAAAAGTTACAAATTTTTAAGTAAAATTGTGCCTGGTGAGAAACTAGGATGACTAGAACCACTTACAAACTGAAGGCCTTTAAAGCAGTATCTAAAACCATGTGGTTGAGAGTATCTAAATCTTAGAGCAGGGGTGTCAGATCTTTTGGCTTCCCTGGGCCACACTGGAAGAAGAAGAACTGTCTTGGGTCACACATAAAATACACTATAATGATAACTAATGAGCTAAAAAAAAAATTGCAAAAAAATCTCATAATGTTTTGAGAAAGTTTACAAATTTGTGTTGGGCCACATTCAAAGCTGTCCTGGGCCACATGAGGCCTGAGGGCCATGGGCTGGACAAGCTTGTCTTAAGGGTATCTGGGTTTTCTAATAACAACATTGTGAATATTCCTCTACATTACTTGCTATGCCCTCTGGTTTCTCCATTCAGATACTGAAAACCATGCCTTACAAAAACGAAGTAGAAGAACTTCAGTTCTGTTTCAACAGCAATTAAGTATAAATAGCACATCCAGTTCAAGCTATGTCAATTACCAAGAACAAACAATTACTGCCATCTACGTTGAGAAAAAAATTATATTTCATTACTTAAGGTATTCACTCAGGCCCCAAAGGAAATGGCAGATGGGAAAAAAATAAAGAAAGCAGATGGATGGAAAACTGAGAAGGAAAGGAAAGCAGGGATCTGCATGCCATTAACCATTACTTTTCCAGTCTTCTTTATGTTCTGATATGTTATGGTGCTTATGGTAAAAGATGCAGAGAAATCTCTCCAGCTCTTACAGTTCTTCATAAGCAAGAAGACTGAGAAAAGGATAATCATTAACAAGTCATTTTAAATGCCCTAGATAAGAAATGACTAAGTCAAATTTGTAATCATCTTTAATCATAAGACTATTCAATATGTTTATTTTTCACCTTACATGCACCCTGCTAATCATAACTCCTATGCCTAAATATAGAATCATTTTCTGATTTAGCCATTTTTGCTAACTCATTACTGTGAATTATTGATTGTAGTCATCAAATTATACAAAATAAGGGTTTAAAACTGGTAGTGTTTTAGGCCCTTTGCAAATATTATAATTTCAGACATAGAAGAAAATCTCATTAAAAATCCTAAGTTTCCAACATTTGAGGGTCCCAAGTGTCCTATCTTTTGTATTATTTGAAGTGCACTCGCATGTGCAGATGCAAAGTTGTGGCAGTGACACCTGAGCCTGCTGCTAGGCAGCAGCAGGGCAAGGTCTATGGAAAGGAACCTGGCTGAGGCTGTGAGCTAGAGCAAGAACAGGCAAGGCAGAGAGGTTCTTGCCAGGACACTTCTTGCAATGCAGTGAGACTGCTGGGAATGGAAGGGGAATTGATGACAAAAGCAGCGTGAGAACCTCTCATAGCCACGGCCTTGTGCTCTAAGTATTTCCAGAGATTAGAAAAAAAAAAGTTTTGAATAAAATAGGAGGGGGAGGCTGGGTGCGGTGGCTCATACCTATAATTCCAGAACTTTGGGAGGCTGAGGCAGTTGGATCACGAGGTCAGAGTTCGAGACCAGCCTGGCCAATATGGTGAAACACCCGTCTCTACTAGAACTACAAAAATTAGCTGGGCATGGTGGTGCACACCTATAGTCACAGCTGCTCGGGAGTCTGCGGCAGGAGAATCGCTTGAACCCGGGAGGCGGCGTTTGCAGTGAGCCAAGATCGCACCACTGCACTCCAGCCTGGATGACAAAGCGAGACTCTGCCTCCAAAAAAAAAAAATAAAATAAAAAATAAGAGAGACGAAACAACCCAGCATGAATAGGGCACAAAGATCATGAAGACTTAGAGTCTGCCTTCTCAAAATAGGCATTTAGTGTTTAGACTTATTATTCACAAAATAAAATTCCTAAATCCATAAATTATGATTTTAAAATATCATTTTTCCAAGTGGTTCCTCTTATTTTCATTTTTATTAAGCTCTTTTCATTAGAAAATTAATAGTTTAAATAATTATTTCCCTTAAGGGAATCCATCTATCAGTCTTTATTCAGAATTTCTCCAAAAATGAACCATAATAGGAAGCTGGCTCTCATTCTTAAACTTACGAGGTCTTGAAAAACATTTTCATATGAGATAGCAATATCTCAGCAGTAAACTAAACAGTATATCAAAAGGGAAAAAAATGGGGACAGGGAAGGTAAAAGAATTAAGCTCCAAATAATGCTAAAATAATGCTAAAAGGTAGCTGAGCTCTGACTACAAGGCCAGGTTTACATCAGATCTGTGGGTAGCAGCTTGGACATGTTTAGAAAAGCACACATCTGTGAGCATATGAAAGCGTCATGTTCTGAGGTGTTTCTTAAGACTGAATGATACATTCTTTGAACACAGGGACCATGTCTTACTCATCTTGTGTCTCACAATGAGTAGGTGCTCATTATATGCTCAGTGAATTAGCGAACAAAAATACAATAATGTCTGGGCAGTGAGCATGCTGGAATTCCAGGTTCATTAAAAACATACGGCTTAAGTGGCGATGCCTATTGCAAAAGACCTTAAACACTTAGAGTTAATCACACTGTCCCACACCCTCTAACGTGATGTCATTAGGGACTGGCGAAAGAAGTTATCACTAGTCTCAAAATTCTCGACTCCGTGAGCAAGCTAAATAAATATTTGTACCTTCTGATTTTTGAAAGGACCAGGCAATTAAATTCATATGAGTTTTTCCCCTTTCCCTTGCCACAGCAGATCCTTTTAATTAAATGGCTTCTCTGAGTCAAATCCTTAAATTAGTGAGGAATGTATCACATCCTCAGCAGACCTTCTCTAGCCCAGCAGTTTTCAAACTAGCATGCCTCAGGATCACCTGGTAAATACAGACTGCTAGGCCTAACTCCCACAGCGTCTGATTCAGTAGGTCTAGGGTGGAGACTGATAATTCATACTTCTGACAAGATTACAGGTGAGTCTGCTGCTGTTGTTTGAAAAACCCCTGCTCCAGTCTAGAGAATTATGGATATTTGATCTCCCCTCAAAAGAGAAAAATTTCTGAGATGAAGCAGTTAAAAACAATTTTTTTTTTTTGAAATGGAGTCTTGCTCTTTCGCCCAGGCTAGAGTGCAGCGGCGCGATCTCAGCTCACTATAACCTCCGCCTCCCAGGTTCAAGCGATTCTCCTGCCTCAGCCTCATGAGTAGCTGGGATTATAGGCACTCGCCACCATGCCTGGCTAATTTTTGTATTTTTAGTAGAGACAGGGTTTCACCATGTTGGTCAGGCTGGTCTTGAACTCCTGACCTCATGATCCCCCTGCCTCGGCCTCCCAAAGTGCTGGGATTATAGGCGTGAGCCACCGCGCCTGGCCTAAAAACAATTAAAAAAAAATAAAAACTACATATATAAATTTAAAGTACAACTGAGAACACAGCAGATGCTAACTAAAATGGGACTCTACCAGGCGCAGTGGCTCACACCTGTAATCCCAGCACTTTGGGAGACAGAGGTGGATGGATCACTTGAGGCTAGGGGTTCGAGACCAGCCTGGCCAACATGGTGAAACCCTGTCTCTACTGAAAATACAAAAATTAGCTGCGGGGGGTGGTGAGCACCTGTAATCCCAGCACTCGGGAGGCTGAGGCAGGAGAATTGCTTGAGCTTGGGAGGTGGAGGTTGCAGTGAGCTAAGATCACTGCACTGCACTCCAGCCTGGGCAACACAATGAAACTTTGTCTCAAAAAAAAAAAATGGGCCTCTATATTTAAAAGCTTTGCCAAGTTTTCTTGTTGAGCAAAGGAATTAAAGAACTTTATGGGAAGGCACATTGAACAGTGACTGTAACAAGCCCTAAAGTGTCTAATATTGTCAATCTGGTGGCAAAGACACCTGTCAAGAAGACAGTTACTGTACTTTAGGCCATCAGAAAAACCACATCCAAGTTGAAAGCTAAGACTCCTCCCCAGGCTGAGTTAGGAGAAGGGAGCCTTCTGCAAGCCTTGCTCCAGATCCTTTCCATGGAGTCACCTCAGCACATTGTCACCTGGACTAAGTCATCTACATTTTTTTTTTGAGACAGTCTTGCTCTGTCCCCCAGGCTGGCGTAAAGTGGCTTAATCTCTGCTCACTGCAACCTCTGCCTCCTGGGCTCAAGCAATCCCCTCACCTCAGCCTCCCAGGTAGCTGGAACTACAGGTGTGTACCATGATGCCTGCCTAATTTTTGTATTTTTTGTAGAGACGGGGTTTCACCATGTTGCCCAGGCTGATCTCGAACTCCTAGGCTCAAGTGATCTGCCCACTTCACCCTCCCAAAGTACCAGGATTACAGGTGTGAGCCACCATGCCCAACCAAGTCACCTACTTCTTTTTTTTTTTTTTTTTTTTTGAGACAGAGTCTTGCTCTGTCACCCAGGCTGGAGTGCAGTGGCACCATCTCGGCTCACTGTAAGCTCCGCCTCCCGGGTTCACGCCATTCTTCTGCCTCAGCCTCCTGATTAGCTGGGACTACAGGCACCCGCCACCATGTCCGGCTAATTTTTTGTATTTTTTTAGTAGAGACGGGGTTTCACCATGTTAGCCAGGATGGTCTCGATCACCTGACCTCGTGATCCACCCGCCTCAGCCTCCCAAAGTGCTGGGATTACAGGCGTGAGCCACCGCGCCCAGCCTACATTTTTTTTTTTTGAGGTAGAGTCTCACTCTGTCGCCCAGGCTGGAGTGTAGTGGAGCGATCTCAGCTCACTGCAATGTCCACCTCCCAGGTTCAAATGATTTTCCTGCCTCAGCCTCTCGAGTAGCTGGGATTACAGGCACCCACAACCTCACCCGGCTAGTTTTTGTATTTTTAGTAGAGACCGGGTTTCACCATGTTGGCCAGGCTGATCTCGAACTCCTGACCTCAGGTGATCCACCTGCCTCGGCCTCCCAAAGTGCAAGGACTACAGGCATGAGCCACCATGCCTGGCCTCACCTACATATTTAACCCAAGAACTTACTAACATTTTTCCCTCTAAGGTAATGCATCTAAGTTTATGTGATAATCCAGAAGTTTCAAACAAGCATCCTACCAATATTTTCCATACGATAAATACAATGAAAAACTCTTGAAAAATTAGTGTGATGTGTGCTATCTGAAGTACTAAAAAATGTGCTCGAAGGTTTATAAGCAAACATAGGGAATGAAATAAAAATTTGATGACAAAAGGTTTGGTGATTAAACCTTTGTTATAATTTTGTCTATAACCAAATGTTTGTTTCTTCAGCTTTGACCTTAAGCATATACTTACCTTATAAGTATAAATATAATGTAAAAATTTATACTAACTATGTTTATACAACTACTTCAGGGTTCCTTTCCTCATATTGAGATGAAAAATTGAAGAAAATGTGAAAAAATGCAAAACCATGGCTGGTTGTGTACTGCATGAAAAATGGAACATAATCTCACATTTCTTTAACTAAAACAGGGCGCAAAAATGGCATTGCTTCCAAACTAGCAAATTAAAATAATTACTGGAATAAAAATATGGCCCACTTGTGTGAGTGTAATATCAGCTGCTCAAATACTAAAAGAAACAATAGTCTGACCTCATCAAAAAATTGCTGAGTTTTGCGAAGTATAAATTTTAATTCAGTCAGTTCCAGGAAGTTTCTCTTCAGAGCTTCCTGGTTTGTGTTGATTTCCTTCAGTTCATTTTCAATCTTCTCAAAATTGGCCTAGAGGAAAAAAGAAAATATATTAAGCTAAGCTCAATATGTTTGCTCTGAAAGACATTAAATGAATTCATCCCACAGAACTGTTGCCAAGCCGATAGCTCAAAGAGATCTTGGACTTGCCTAGCAAATACTGTGATTTTACTAGAGCAATTTTCTTTATGGAAATTTTTTTGCTTAAAATAATCTTTCCTGGGCCGAGGCGGGTGGATCACTTGAGGTCAGGAGTTCGAGACCCGCCTGACCAAAATGGTGAAACCACGTCTCTACTAAAAATACAAAATTAGCTGGGCGTGTTGGCACATGACTGTAGTCCCAGCTACTTGGGAGGCTGAAGCAGGAGAATCACTTGAACCCGGGAGGTGGAGGTTGCAGTAAGCCAAGATCACATCATTGTACTTCAGCCTGGGCAACAAGAGCAAAACTTCGTCTCATAAATAAATAAATAAATAAATAGTCTTTCCTGGCCGGGCACGGTGACTCACTCCTGTAATCCCAGCACTTAGGGAGTCTAAGGTGGGTGGCTCATCTGAGGTCAGGAGTTCAAGACCAGCCTGGCCAAACATGGCGAAACCCCTTCTCTACTAAAAATACAGAAAAACATTAGCTGGGTGCAGTGGTGCATGCCTGTAATCCCAGCTACTTGGGAGGCTGAGGCAGGAGAATGGCTTGAACCCGGGAGGCGGAGGTTGCAGTGAGCCAAGATCGCACCACTGCACTCCAGGCTGGGTGAGAGAGCAAGACTCTGTCTGAAAAAAAAAAAAAAATAGTCTTTCCTTTCTAAGTCATTGTGGAAGTAAAAAAAAAAATAGTCTTTCTTTGTTTCCATTCTATTGTATACTTGGTAACTTTCTCAGGCGATTTCAGATGGATAAAATAATTACTGAGAAGTCTACTGGCTGCCCATTTAGTCTGCAAGATTAACCAACTAGTAGATAGGCCAGGTGTGGTAGTTCACACCTGTAATCCCAGTACTTTGGGAGGCTGAGGCAGGTGGATTGCTTGCGGTCAGGAGTTCGAGATCAAGCTGGCCAACATAGGAAAACCCCATCTCTACAAAAAATACAAAAAAATTAGCCAGGCATGTTGGCACACAGCTATCGTCTCAGCTACTCTGGAGGCTGAGGTACTAGAACTGCTTGAGCCTGGGAGGCAGGGGTTGCAGTGAGCCAAGATGGGGTCACTGTACTCCAGCCTAGGTGACAGCTATGTCTCAAAAATAAAATAAAATAAAATAGTAGATAACGTACTCCAATAAGGTTTCAATAAACCAATAAACATTTACTTAGTGGCATATAATACTGTTTGAGTGCTGTTTGTTACCATAAAAGAGGGGATTCATATGGTCTGGCCATAAAAAAAGAATAAAATCATGTCATTTGCAGCAACATGGACAGAACTGGAGGTCATTATGTTAAGCGAAATAAGCAGGGCACAGACAAATAATACAAGTTTTCACTCATATGTGGGAGCTAAAAAAGTTGATCTCATAGAGATAGAGAGTGGAATGATAGATACCAGAGGCTATGAAGGGTGTGTGGGTTTGTCGGGGGATAAGAGAGGTTGGTTAATGTGGACAAACATACAGTTAGATAGAAGGCATAAGTTCTAATGCTCAATAGCAGAGTAGGGTGCCTATAGTTAACAGCAATGTACTGTATATATTTCAAAATAGCTAGAAGAGAAGAATTGAAATGTTCCCAACATATAGAAATGGTAAATACTCAAGGTGATGGATACTCCAAATACTCTGACTTTATCATTACACATTCTATGTATATACCAAAATATCACATGTACACCATAAATGTGTACAAATATTATCTATCAAAATCCCACCTACAAGAAACTTACAATCAGTAGATAATGCTGACAAAGTTAGCAAGAATTACTTTACTCTCTATCTGCTCAGGAAAGTAATTTCTGCGTTCAAGTAGAAAGAAACTTTTCTGGTTTTCCCAGAAGTGTTTACCTCTAAGTCAATCATGTCCCGGGGGAAGGGAACCTCTGGGTTTTCACCGGTGTCCATAATCGGAATGTTAGCTTTTCTTATCTCTTTCTCAACAAATCCTAAAATGACAGAATCAAAACATTCATATCTAACTGCACATGCTCGAAATTGCCATTATTTAAGGAAAAGAATTAATATCTAAGACCTGGCTACAAAAAGTTTTATTCAAAAAAGATACTTTATATATATATAAAAGATATAATATCTTTTAATATGAAAGAAGCACCTTTTTTCTCCACATCCCTCTTTCTCTTTCCTCACATTCTCTAAAGCTACTCCAAAGGGTGGTCATCCCACAACTGCCTTCTTTCCTTCTTCAGGTCTTAACACTGGCCTTCAAGGCCACACCTCTCCTCCATACGCAAATGCCACTCCAAAGTATGACAGTTCTGCATATAGATATTATTGGCAAAGCAGAGTTATGAAGAAGAGTATAATGCAATAGAATATTTGACACTTAACACACTAGTGAGACAACTCTAGATCTAAAGGGGTTCATTAAATTTGAAAACAATCAGGTCAGTTTTAAGCATAAAAAATAAAAATGAAAAAGCAGAACAGGTAATAAGGACCCAAAATACCAGAAGGGAAAAGTGTTTCAGGTAACAACTACAACTGTTTTTTAGAGTGGGGACCAAATTCACTTATCAGCTAACCATAAGCTGGCTTAGTAGAGTGGCAAGATCATGGATTTTTGAGCCAGAGAGAGCAACCTGGCTTCAAATACTGATTCCATCATAACTGTTTATGATCTAGGGCAAGTCATGAAACCTCTCTGATCTTTAGTTTCCTCAATTATTAAATAAGATAATACCCATCTTGAAGGAATGTTGTGGGGAATGAATAAAGTAATGTATATGAGCAACCTAGCCCTCAAGAGAACTTAGACAAATGTTTAGTTTCCTCCCTTTTTTTTTTTTTTTTTGAGACGGAGTCTCGCTCTGTCGCCCAGGCCGGAGTGCAGTGGTGCAATCTCGGCTCACTGCAAGCTCTGCCTCCCAGGTCCATGCCATTCTCCTGCCTCAGCCTCCCGAGTAGCTGGGATTACAGGCACCCGCCACCACGCCCAGCTAATTTTTTGTATTTTTAGTAGAGACGGGGTTTCACCATGTTAGCCAGGATGGTCTCTATCTCCTGACCTCGTGATCCACCCGCCTCAGCCTCCCAAAGTGCTGGGATTACAGGTGTGAGCCACTGGGCCCAGCCAGTTTCTTCCCTCTTAAATAGCTCAAATTAAAAGGTCTCTGCTGACAAAAACTGATGGTGCGCTGGGTCCTATTTCTCAAAATTCTATAATGTAGTTTTGTTATTAAAATCTCACAAAAAAAAACCAGTTTTCAGTTTGCAGCATGTTATTTCAAACGAGGTTTCCATTAAGCACTACTTAGCCCAAAGACCACAAAATCTACTCGTATAAGAGAAATACACCTTAGTATCTTAACTGCAAGATTTTTCCCTTTTCTCTTATAGCATTTTCTTCCTCTATTAAGAGGACTAATGTCACTAATCTAAGACAAATGATTCATTAAAGGAACATTACACAAGACCAAAGTGCACATACGAAGCTTTCGATCCATTTCTTCACATCTTCTAACTTCATTCACAAATTTCCGTTGGAAAACATTCACATCTGGATTTAACTGAAAAATAAAAACACAATACCAAACATTGAAATATTGTATCTATTTCTTCTGTTTCTCAAGCAACACATTCTGCAAAGTGAAAAACTAATTTTGTGTCAATGCATGATGCAACACTAATCAAAATTGTATACTGATCCAAAAAAACTGCTTTATGGCCAGTCACACCAGCTAAGGATAAAAACTTCCTCCCTTGTTGCTGCAACATTACTGGAATGGAGGCAAATTAGGTAAAACACAATGGTACAAAATGTTCTTCCTAGGCCAAAAGTCTCAGTGAGCTTCCTTCCCACCACCTAAAATTTGGGCAATGAATATCACAGAAGCTCTTTCTGGTTTTCCTTCTCTCTTTCTTTACAAGCAGAAGAGGAACTTCTCTTGTTTTTCTGTCCCAAGGCCTTCACCTTCTCAGTGACAGGCTTTAGTTTATTTATTCATACACCACAAATAATTGTTTATTTTTTTTTGAGACAGAGTCTTGCTCTGTCACCAGGCTGGAGTGCAGTGGCGTGATCTCGGCTCACTGCAACCTCCGCCTCCCAGGTTCAAGTGATTCTCCTGCCTCAGCCTCCTGAGTAGCTGGGATTATAGGTGCGCACCACCATGCCCAGCTAATTTTCTTGCATTTTTAGTAGAGACAGGGTTTCACCATGTTGGCCAGGATGGTCTCGAACTCCTGACCTCAGGTGATCCAACCGCCTCGGCCTCCCAAAGTGCTGGGATTGCAGGCATGAGCCACCACGTCTGGCACCATAAGTAATTTTCAAAGCAATATGACAGATGTTCTGGAATATACAAATAAAAACAAAACAAGTAACTACTCACTAAAAAGCTAGCAATCTGGCCGGTCACGGTGGCTCACGCTTGTAATCCCAGCATTTTGGGAGGCCAAGGTGGGCGGATCACCTGAGGTCAGGAGTTCAAGACCAGCCTGGCCAACATGGTGAAACTCCATCTCTACTAAAAATATAAAATTAGCTGGGCGTGGCGTACATCTGTAATCCCAGCTACTCAGGAGGCCAAGGCAGGAGAATCGCTTGAACCCGGGAGGCTGAGGTTGCAGTGAGCCAAAATCATGCCACTGCACTCCAGACTGGGTGACAAGAGTGAGACTCTTGTCTCAAAAAAATAAATAGGCCGGATGCGGTGGCTAACGCCTATAATCCTAGCACTTTGGGAGGCTGAGGCGGGAGGATTATCTGAGCTCAGGAGTTCGAGACCAGCCTGGGCAACAAGGCGAAACCCTGTCTCAACTAAAAATACAAAAAATTAGCCGGGCATGATGGTACATGCCTGTAATCCCAGCTACTCAGGAGGCTGAGGCACAAGAATCAATTGAACCTGGGAGGGAGAGGTTGCAGTGAGCCAAGATCGTGCTATTGCACTCCAGCCTGGGCAACAGAGCGAGACTCTGTCTCAAAAAATAATAATAATAAATTAATTAAATTAAATAAAAAGCTTGCAATCTAATAAAGAAGATGAACCCAACCAATAAAATAGTATGTAGTAAATTCCACAAAAGTAACACAAATAAAGAACTATATTTACTCAACATTTATGAAGCACCAAATAGGTGTCAGATACTGAACCAGGCACTGGGGAAAATACAAAGAATAAGCTATGTCCTAGCTTTGAAAAGTTGAACAACACAATTTATTAGCTTAATCATGTATGTGTGTATATATATTATACGCATACACAGATAGAAACCTACAAACACATTGGCTGGGCGCGGTGGCTCATGCTTGTAATCCTAGCACTTTGGGAGACCGAGGCGGGCAGCTCATGAGGTCAGGAGTTTGAGACAGCCCAGCCAACACAGTGAAACCCCGTCTCTACTGAAAATACAAAAAAATTAGCTGGGCGTGGTGAAGGGCACCTGTAATCCCAGCTACTCGGAAGGCTGAGGCAGAAGAATTGCTTGAACCCGGGAGGCAGAGGTTGCAATGAGCTGAGATCGTGCCACTGCACTCTAGCCTGGGTGACAGAACTAGACTCAGTCTCAAAAAAAAGAAAAAAAAAAATACAAACACACACATACATATCCATGTATTCAACAGTTCTCTCTTCAAGAACTCAATATATTAATATTAGAGGAATCTAAGGCAAAAATTTTTATTAGCAATTAAGATTAATAATAAGCTATGTCCCAGTCTTCAGCTCTACAGAAGAGACGGACACAAACCAATTATTACAATTTGTTGTGATAAATGCTATTAAAAAGGAAGTAAAAGATGTGGAAAACTGTTGGCAGTTTCTTACAAAGTTAAACATACACCTACCCAACCCATGACTGAGCATTCCACTACTCAGTTACCGTTGACCTTTGAACAATGTGGGTTTGAACTCTGCTGGTCCACTAACACACAGATTTTCCTCCACCTCGGCCAGCCTGAGACAGTAAGACCAACCCCTCCCCTTCCTCCTCCTCAGCCTCCTCAACATAAAGACAGTAAGGATGAAGACCTTCATGATGATCCACTTCCAGTAAATACAGTTTATCTTCCTTATGATTTTCTTAACAGTATTTTCTTTTCTCTACTTTATTGTAAGAATACAGTGTACAATACATATAACATACAAAATATGTATTAATCAACTGTTTATGAAATTGGTAGGGCTTCTGGTCAAAAGCAGGCTATCAATAGTTAAGTTTTGGAGGAGTCAAAATTGTATGCAGATTTTTTACTGCATGGGGAGATCGGCACCCCTAACCCCTGCATTTTCAAGGATCAACTGTATTTGATTAAGAAAAATCAAAACTTGTAAATTAAAAAAAAGAATTTACGATGTTTACTTCAGCTTTAATCATAATAGCCCCAAAAGAGTAATGACAAAAGAAAGGATGAAAACATTGTGTTGTAATCATACAATGAATTACTTACCGTTCGGCAATTTTTAAAAATGAACTACAGATACATGCAAGAAACAGAGGTTGAGTGAAAGAAGTCAGACATAAGAGTTTGCAATGTATGAGTCATTTACATATAATTCAAGAACAGGCAAAACTAATCCTATGATGACAGCAATCAAAACAGAGGTTACCTATGAAGGGTAGCAACTGACTAGCAGTAGACACAGATACTTTTCTGGACTGATGAAAATGTTCAGTCTGGGCCTGGTGGCTCACGTCTGTAATCCTAGCACTTTGGGAGGCTGAGGGGGGTGGATCACCTGAGGTCAGGAGTTCGAGACCAGCCTGGGCAACATGGTGAAACCCCATCTCTACTAAAACAAAAAAAAAAAATTAGCCGGGCTCGGCGGCGTGCGCCTGTAGTCCCAGCTACTCAGGAGGCTGAGGCAGGACTGCTTGAACCCAGGAGGCGGAGGTTGCAGTGAGCCAAGATCGTACCACTACACTCCAGCCTGGGTGACAGGGCAAGATTCTGTCTCCAAAAAAAAAAAAAATGTTCCATATCCTGACTGGGGTGCTGGTTACAGAGGTGTATAAAGTTATCAATTTAGCAAATTGTACTCTTAAGATGTGTACATTTCAGCCAGGCACAGTGGCTCACACCGGTAATCCTAGCACTTTGGGAGGCCGAGGCAGGAGGACCGCTTGAGTCCAGGAGTTCAAGACCAACCTGGGTAACATGGCGAGACCCCCATCTCTATTTTTTTTCTTAATGTTATAAATTTTATTATTAAAAAAAATTGACAGAACTAGAAGAAACTGAAATATCTGTTGGCCAGGTGTGGTGGCTCACGCCTGTAATCCCAGCACTTTGGGAGGCCGAGGTAGGTGGATCACCTGAGGTCAGAAGCTCGAGACCAGGCTGGCCAACGTGGTGAAACCCCGTCTCTACTAAAAATACAAAAATTAGCTGGGCATGGTGGTGCATGCCTTTAGTCCCAGCTACTCAGGAGGCTGAGGCAGGAGAATTGCTGGAAGCTGGGAGGTGGAGGTTGCAATGAGCTGAGATCGCACCACTGCACTCCAGCCTGGGTGACAGAGTGGACTCTGTCTCAAAAAGAAAAGCAACAACAACAACAACAACAAAAACCACACATAGGAGAAATAAAAGCAAAACAAATCACTGTACAGGTTACCTCTGGGGTGGAAGAAAGGACTGGCATGGAGGAAAGAGAAACAGAGGTTTCAATTATATACGGAATGTTTCCCTCTTAAGTAGATAGTAGTAACATAGGTGGTCATTTTAATATTCCCCCCACCTCTGTTTTTTTTTTTTTTTTTTTTTTTTGGTTTTGAGACAGTGTCATGCTCTGTCACCCAGGCTGGAGTGCAGTGGCATAATCACAGCTCACTACAGCCTGGACCTCCTGGGCTTTAGCGATCCTCCCACCTTAGCCTCCCAAGTAGCTGGGACCACAGGCATGTGCCACCATACCCGGCTAATTTTTTGGGTTTTTTTTTTGTTTGTTTTTTTGTTTTTGCAGAGACAGGATCTCCCTATGTTGCCCAGACTGGTCTCCAACTCCTGGGCTCAGGCGATCCTCCTGTCTTGGCCTCGCAAAGTACTGGCATTTCAGGTGTGAGCCATTGCACCTGGCCCCTCTTTTTTTTGTATGACTGAAGTACAGCATAAGTAAAAGAAGGCTGAATAAAGCCAATAGATGTTAAGCAGGGGGACAACATAGGACCAGACGAAGAACTGAAAATTAAAGGATGACAAGTTTTTTGTTGTTGTTGTTTGAGACGGAGTCTCGCTCTGTCGCCCAGGCTGTAGTGCAATGACGCAATCTCGGCTCACTGCAACCTCCGCCTCCCAGGTTCAGGCGAGTCTCCTGCCTCAGCCTTCCGAGTAGCTGGGATTACAGGCCTGCGCCACCATGCTAATTTTTTTCTGTGTTTTTAGTAGAGTCGGGGTTTCACCATGTTGGCCAGACTGATCTCAAACTCCTGACCTCACGATCCGCCCGCCTCAGCCTCCCAAAGTGCTAGGATTATAGGCGTGAGCCACTGTACCCAGCCTAGATTGTCCATATTCTTTAGATAGCTTCTCCAAGTGCCCAGTACAATATTCCAAAATAATGAATATTCAATATATGCTTATTTATATACTATATATCTATAGCTGGATACCTCAAATTTTATTTGTTTAAAATGTCCTACTATATGGAAAAACTGCAATTTTTTTTTAAATACCTTGCTATTTAGCAAGTGAAAGCCTTGATCAGGTTAGTTTGGTAACCTCTCCCTGCATCCCAAACAATTACCTGGAGAATGCTTAGGACTGTTCTGAAAGTGGGAGCTAGCAAAAGCATGGAAAGATTGGCACAAAACATTCTCACCTTAGAAAGACAACTCAAAATGTGCATTCTGCCAATAGGAAGCCAGTGCTATAATGTTATTTTTGCAAATAAAAAGCAAAACATTCATCATAAGGCATCTGACCACGATAGCAATAGAGTTCAGCAGTAATCAAGTCGCAGTCCCACAACTACTTACGTCACGGAACTGAACCTTTCCAAGTTCTCCTAATTCACTGACGCAACAATAAGCAGCTTCTGACTGTAGAAAAAGCTGGGCCAGTGTCATTTCTTCACTCCGGAAAAGCTCCCCCATGGTGGCAGAAGGTACCAGTCAAGTGAGTACCTGGATTTCTCTCCAACCTGAAGCAAAGAGAAAATGACATAACTTTAGAAATTACCACGAGGGCTAAGAGCAAATGACACCCCACTACGACTCTTGCATTTACATTTCTAACACCCCATGAGGACAGGTCAACAACTGTTTTTGACACCCTATCTAGAAAGATGGAAAGGAGAAATTGCAAAGGCAGTTCCTGAATTCTGTCCCACAGAGTGCCAGATGAAAAGTCACTTCCATTCCAGTCAACATCAGGATCAAATGACAATTATTTTGGGCAACTCAACAGATAAGAATGCATCCAGATTAAAGACAGGAACTGGGAACCTCAAACAACTCTTTAAATACCCAGGACACAATATTGAGGCAGTGACTTTCACACTGCTCAATCTGTTTTTGCTAGTGCAGGAAACAAACAGAAGAGGCCTTCAATACCCTCTCATAAAGATGTCTGCCTTGTAACTATCCTTCTCCCTCCTACTGACAATGAGCATTTCTAAAAGCCCAAAGTTCTGGCACTATCCTAAAGCTATGGCTACACTGAAGGGTTTAATCTTCCAGATTCCTCAGAAAACAATATTTCCCCCCTTAGGAATTCAAACAAATAACCATCATCTGGAAAAAGCAACCAGTTTGTATATTAAGCTCAATTTCGAATCAAGCATGACAGGAACACATTGATAATGACAAAGCAGTTTTATCAAGCCACAGAGAATAAGCCTTCCACCTCTGCAGCTTTCTGTTTCTCATCCCTGCCTTCAAGATTAATTACATTCTTCCATCTGTCAAATCTCATGAGCCAATAAAGGTTTCGTTTTAGGGCTGTCTTACTGTTGCCGGGTATGAGACAACTGGCGCTATCAGTGGTCCTGAAACTGCAATTATTTATTCTCGATCAGCTAATGTAAGGCACAGCCTGTCCAGTATCCAAACTCAGAAAAATGCACAGTATTTTTAGTGTCATAAGGGCATCTATATTGAGTACTGATAGATGAGTCTGACATCAAAGGAAGATTTACTCTTCTGGAAGGCTGGGAGACATTTTGAGAAATCTGAACGAACAAACCTTTGTGCATGTGATGTTCAAGATAGTAACACACACTCAGATATAAGCAAGGACTTCTCAAGAGAATATGCAGGTTGACTTTAAGATTCTGTACATCTGAATCACCCAAATCAGCTGTTACCGGCACCACCCTTAAACAAAGAGAGATTCTACAACCTCTAAACACATAAAATTAGGCCTGATCAGCATAGTTCAGGAGCTGTGGATAATGATAAGCCTCCAACGAGTCGCCTCCCTCCTCCTGCTCTTTAATGATTATAGGTCTCCCAAGAATACCTCTATAGCAATGGAGGCTAACAGAAAACTAATTAGGCCAAAGTACTTCTGGACGATCACAAAACAAAATATGAAGAAACAGCAATTCTGCAAAAGATGAGTCCAACTACAGCGCCCCCGCGCCCTGCCTCGAAGAATCTCACTCCTGTCATCCGGTCCTCGCCTCCTCCCACGGTATTCACCTGCTTCATTTCCTGTCTACCCAATGAGCAGGAATTCTCTGGACTCAGGCACATCTACCTTGAGATGGGAAAAAAGGAGAGGAAAACCCCCAAACTGAGAAACCCTTTAAGAAGCCCCCTAAATTCTTCTGCCTATCCAATAACCTCCAGTTCCTCCGCCTACCCCTTAAAGCAGGGAAGAGATTCGGGGCTTCCAAAGGGCAGTAAGCCTCCGGTTCCTCAGGACAGAAGAGGGGTGCCCAAGGAGGGGGCGAACCTCCATTTTATCTCGACTTAAGATCCCTGCTAATTCCTTTGACAATCAAGGGGGCTCTTAGAAGGATTTCCTACGTCCATCGAAGGCCGCTCCCTGTTGCGCTAAACCCACAGCCCCAGCTCACCTCCAACCTCCGCCACAGCAACCGCCGCAGCCAAACCCGCAGCCTCCGCGGCTCCCGGAGCAGCGCTTCGACGTGCTTGCGTCCGCAAAGCCCCGCCCCTGCGCCGCCGCCGGCCCCCGCCCCCGCAATGACCTCATTGCAGTTGGCCAATGGGGCGCGGCCTCGCCTGGGTTGCAGCAGTGCGGAGTCACGGGGGTCGCAGGCGAGACCCAGCGTGCTGACGCCATCTTGGGCCCTGTGCTGTGTCTCCAGGCTGGGGAGGGTTAGCGGGTGGGGCTGGAGGTGCAGGTGCTCGAGGCCTTAAGTTCCTGAGCCTCCCTGAATCCTTTTTCTTTACCCCTTATACTGGGATAGATTGTCTTTTCTCTTTCTTTCTTTTTTTTTTTTTGAAGTCTCATTCTGTTGTCCAACCTGGAGTGCAGTGGCGTGATCTCGGCCCACTGCAACCTCCACCTCCCGGGTTCAAGCGATTCTCCTGCCTCAGCCTCTCAAGTAGCTGGGACTACAGGCACGCACCACCATGCCCGGCTAATTTTTGTATTTTTTTTTTTTTTACGAAAGAGGGGGTTTTACTATGTTGGCCAGGCTGAGTCTCGAACTCCTGACCTCGTGATCCACCCGCCTTGGCCTCCCAAAGTGTTGGGATTACAAACGTGAGCCACCACGCCCGGCCTTTTCCTTTTTTTTTTTTTTTTTTTTTTTTTTTTTAGATGGTCTGTTTCCCGGCGGGAATGCAGTGGTGCGTTCTCGGCTCACTGCAGCCTCCGCCTCCCGGGTTCAGGCGACTCTCCTGCCTCAGCCTCCCTAGTAGCTGAGATTACAGGCGCGCGCCACGCCACCCGGCTATTTTTGTATTTTTAGTAAAAATGGGGTTTCGCCATTTTGCCCAGACTGGTCTGGAACTCCTGGCCTCCACCCGCCTCGGCCTCCCAAAGTGCTGGGATTACAGGTGTGAGCCACCGCGCCCGGCCCTCTCTTTATTTTCATATCCAAAGAATTAATTCACACATACACACCCAAATGATTAATGTCTTCTCTCTTTATTTTCATATCCAAAGAATTCACACACACACCCAAATAATTAATACACACACACACACATACCACCCTTTCTCTTTTCCCTTATTTTACAGATGAGAACATTTGAGCCCCAGACTGGGGAGCGGCTAGCTTTAGATCCTGTAGTAGAGTCTTTAACGGGGTCTCATTCGCGTAAGTATGGAAAACCTCTCTATAAATGGTACATGGTTCATGCCTTCCAGCAACTTCCCTGCGTCTATTTTCTCTGTTTAACAGGAAAAACCTCATCAGACCGTATGTTGTGAAAGTACGTTTCAGTCTTGTTTGGTAGATTCATGTGGGCTCAATTGACCACTTAGGAGTTTTCAATTCCTCAAATTTATTTTAAAAACATTTTTTATGGCTTGTACTCGACTTGTAAATTAAATATTGAAAAACATTTTTAAACGCAAAAGTGATGCCTATTATTTTTTAAATGCCATTATCAAATATTGATATTGATTCCCTTTTCTTGTCCTTTTAAAGAACAGTAGGGATCTCAGGTCGTTTGTGATAACCAGAATCGTATCAGGAAAAACTCAGAAAACCGGTTATTCTGTCTCCCTGGGTGGTGGAACCCTGTTGAAATTCAAGTGTAATGAGGGAGATATTCCAGATAAAAACTTGTTGCTGATAATTTTGTCAACGTGACAAAAACATCATCAAACCTGCTTTACCAGCCTAAACAAAATAATAAGGGGGCAAAAATGGACGTTTTATTTGAATTTGTCTCATATTGTGAGTGAAGATATAACTTGACTTCGATACAATCTTCTTAAGACACAGAGTCTTGGAGAGACCCATACCCTCCTTCTCCCTGCTCCTTAGCTCTCAACCCTTCTGGCAAGACAGATCGGGACCCACATTTGAAAGCCTGCCAAGTTAGAGAAAACTATTACACAATGTCATTTCCTTCCTCTGAGACTTAAAATTAACCTCAGTCAGCTGCTTGCTAACCACAAATTTTTCATACTCCACTTTTAAGACAGCCTTTCCTCTGGACTTACTTCAATTCCCTTGAACTCTTTTCACGGCTTCTTTGAAAAAATATTGTTTCAGAACTCCTTTTCTGTTTGCTTCCATCTCCTGCCATCAATCTTTCCTCAGTGTTCTATTTATTTTCCCTCAATGCTGTCTTCCTTGATGGTCTTGCATGTTGTCATGCTTAAACGTTTATGTGTAGGACTCATATCTTTTTCCACCTGACTTCCTTCTTCAAGACTCAGAAATGGAATTTCATACTGCCTGCTGGATAGTGCCTTTTAGACAGCAGATGCTTGCTGAGGGCCTACTGTGTGCCAGAGAGGGGTACTAGGTGCCGGGGATAGAAAATGAAACAGACATGCTTCTTATCCTTGGAGAGTTCATGGTTCAGTGAGAAATAAACTTCCTAAATGGCAAGAGAGAGAGGAGTCCAGTGATTAATACTTACTATGTACCAGGCACTTTTCTACATGCTTGGTAAACACGAACTCATTTAATACAACAACATTAGGAGGCAGTTACTATTATTATCCCCATTTAACAGATGATATGGTAAAACTGAGGCATATGTCCAATAAGATCAAATTTAAAATGCTGTTGACCACACCTACAGCCCTAGAAGACATGAGCAATTTCATATGGGGCTTGGCTGGTGACGCAGTTCTGAGTATCTAAACCGAGCTATTCCCTGGCATTTGTGAAAATGGCTAAAAAACAATTAAAGCCAGGTGTGGTGGCTCACGCCTGTAATCCCAGCACTTTGGAAGGCTGAGGCGGGTGGATTACCTGAGGTCGGGAGTTTGAGACCAGCCTGGCCAACATGGTGAAAACTCGTCTCTACTAAAAATACAAAAAATTAGCTGGGGATGGTGGTGCACGCCTATAATCCCAGCTACTCAGGAGGCTAAGGCAGGAGAACCACCTGAACCCAGGAGGCGGAGGTTGCAGTGGCCAAGATCGCACCATTGCCCTCCAACCTGGGCAATAAGAGCAAAACTGAGTCTGAAAAAAAAAAAAAAAGAACAGTTATAAAGATTAGTTCTTCACTACCACAAAAAGAATAGAACAGAGGTAGGGATCTAACTGATAGAGTCTCAAAAAGTTACGAGAATTGTCACTGTAGTAAAATGATTAAATGTGGTTTTTTTATCTTTAATTTTTGGTTTGAATGAATGCATGTCAATTGTCCAAATTTCCACCAGTGAAGAATCAGCTAGCTCATGTTAGCTTATCCCACTTAGATTCCTAGATGGAGCCTAGAGGAGAGTTTTAACGTTAAGCCCAGTGTTTTGAAATACATATCTGCTCCAGTGTCTTCTCCACAGGCTTCCAGTGTTTGTTTCCCTAAGGCTGCCATACAAATAACCACAACCTGGGTAGCGTTTAAAACAACAGAAATCAGGTCAGCCGCGGTGGCACACGCCTGTAATCCTAGCACTTTGGGAGACCGAGGCCAGCCTGTCACCTGAGGTCAGGAGTTCGAGACTAGCCTGGCCAACATGGGGAAACCCCATCTCTACTAAAAATACAAAAATTAGCAGGACGTGGTGGTGGGCGCCTGTAGTCTCAGCTACTTGGGAGGCTGAGGCAGGAGAATCACTTGAACCCAGGAGGCAGAGGCTACAGTGAGCCAAGATTGCACCACCTCACTCCAGCTTGGACGAAAAAGCAAAACTCTATCTCAAAAAAACAAAAAACAACAGAAATCGGCCACGCGCGGTGGCTCACTCCTGTTATCCCAGCACTTTGGGAGGCTGAGGCAGAAGGATGGTTTGAGCCGAGGAGTTTGAGACCAGCCTGGACAACACAGCAAGACCCACGTCTGTAAAAAAAAAAAAAAAAATTAGCTGGGCATGGCGGTACGTGCCTGTAGACCCAGCTACTCAGGAGGCTAAAGTGGGAGGATGGCTTGAGCCTGAGCCAGGGAGGTTGATGCTGCTGCAGGGAGCCATGATTGAGCCACTGCATTTCAGCCCGGGTGACATGGCAAGACCCTGTCTCAAAGAAACAAAAACACAGAAATTTATTCTCTCACAGTGGAGGCTAGAAGTCTGAAATTAAGGTGTCTGCAGAGCATGATCTCTCCAAAGGCTCTGGGAAAGAATCCTTTCTTCCCTATTCCTGGCTTCTGGTGGTTGCCAGAAATCCTTGGTGTTCCTTGGCTTATAGATGCATCATTTCAATTGTTGCCTCCATCGTCACATGGTATTCTTTTTTCTATATGTCTTTTTTTTTTTTTTTTTTTTTTGAGATAGAGTCTTGCTCTGTCACCCAGATGAGTGCAGTGGCGCAATCTCAGCTCACTGCAACCTCCACCTCCCAGGTTCAAGCAATTCTCCTGCCTCAGCCTCCTGAGTAGCTGGGATTACAGGTGTGCACCGCCACGCGCAGCTAATTTTTGTATTTTCAGTAGAGACGGGGGTTTGCCATACTGCTCAGGCTAGTCTCGAACTCCTGGCCTCAAGTGATCCACCCGCCTCAGCCTCCCAAAGTGCTGGCATTACAGGAGTGAGCCACTGCACCCGGCCTTCTCTATGTGTGTCTGTCTGTAGGCAAATTCTCCTCTTCTTATAGGGGCACCAGCCATTAGATTAGGGCACTACTTAATCCAGTATGATCCCATCTTAACCTGATTACATCTGCAAATATCCTATTTCCAAATGAGGCCACCTTCACAGGTTCCCCGTTATACATGAATTTTTTTTCTTTTTTTCTTTCTTTTTTTTTTTTTTTGAGACGGAGTCTCACTCTGTCATCCAGACTGGAGTGCAGTGGCGCAATCTCGTCTCACTACAACCTCTGCCTCCTGGGTTCAGGCATTTCTCCTGCCTAAGCCTCCCGAGTAGCTGGGATTACAGGGCCTGCCACCACACCTGGGTAATTTTTTTGTATTTTTAGTAGAGACAGGGTTTCACCATGTTGGCCAGGCTGGTCTCTAATGCCTGACCTCAAGTGATTTGCCCTTCTCTGCCTCCCAAAGTCCTGGGATTACAGGCGTAAGCCACCACACCTGGCGTATGTTTTCCTTTTTGCAACCAGAATTCCATTTTTAAAAGTTTTCTTTTTATGTGAAAATGAATTCTGATTCTTAAACTGTTCTACCAGGAATCTGATATGAGCGTTCATGGAGACAATTCTGCTACTACAACCTTTAGGTGACCTGTTGATTAGCAGTTCGTTTCCATAGAAGGTAGTCCCTTTTACAACTTCACTCTGAGTTCCTTAAAATACTTCTGCTTTTACTTTCAAACCTGTGAATGTTTAAGATAAAGGCCTTTTGGTAAAAAGTAAAAACCTAATAGATTTTGAGGCTTCCTCTGAAGCTCTGCTAATGATTGCATGGACAAGGAGATATAAATGAGCCTAAGGCATGTAACATTTTATTTTATGCAACCCTCATGACTCCTGTGACAGACACATGAGGCAGTGAGCCTCTTAACTTGTGGAAGTTAAGAATGCTATGCAAAGAGGCTTTTTAAGGAAATGAAATTTGGAAAACATGAGAAATCTTGGGATGGGAATGAGGGAAAGGGCTGAGTGACACAAGGCCGAGAAACGTCTGTGACACTAGACCTGAAATATTTGTCCAGAAAAGTGAGAAGCTAGTTCGAGATTTCTGAAGTGGAAAATCTGGCAAATGTTTCTATATTGGGTTTCTAGTGACTTCGAGAAAGAAAGGGAGACGTGGAATGAATACATCGGAAAATTCTAATAGAAAAGATCTAGTTGATTCAATGTTCAAAGGAGAGATCTAACTTTCAGTAGAACACAAAGCTCCAAGAGAAGGGACCCTGCGTATCTCACTTATTGTATTCTCACTGCCTATTTTGGTACCTGGTATTCAGTATATACTTAGTAAACTTTTATTTTCTTCTTTTAAGATATGGGGTCTTGCCATGTCACCCAGACTGGAGTGCAGAGGTGCGATCTTGGCTCACCATAACCTCCACCTCCTGAGTATCTGGGATTACAGGTGCACACCACTACACCTGGCTAATTTTTGTATTTTTAGTAGAGACAGGGTTTCACCGTGTTGGTCAGGCTGGTCTCAAACTCCTGACCTCAGGCAATTTGCCTGCCTCTGCCTCCTAAAGTGCTGGGATTACAGGCATGAGCCACGGCGCCTGACCCATTTCTTTTTTTCTAAAAAGACTCTCTTGCTATGTTGCCCAGGCTGGAGTGCAATGGTGCAATCATGACTCCCTGCAGCCTTCAACTTCCAGGCTGAAGCAGTCCTCCCGCCTCAGCCTCCTGAGTAGCTGGGACCACAGTCACACACCACCAAACCAAACCAGACTAATTTTTTGATTCTTTGTGGAGACAGTGTCTCACTATGTTGCACAGGCTGCACTCAAACACCTGGACTCAAATGATCCTCCCTACTCAGCCCCTTGAAGTGCTGAGATTACAGATGTGATCCGCTGGACCTGGCCTGAAATGAGATTCTTGAAAACAGCATATTGTTGTCCGGGCACGGTGGCTCATGCCTGTAATCTCAGCACTTTGGGAGGCCAAGGCGGGTGGATCACCTGAGGTCAGGAGTTTGAGACTAGCCTAGCCAACATGGCGAAATCCCATCTCTACTAAAAATACAAAAATTAGCCAGGCATGGTGATGTGTGCCTGTAATCTCAGCTACTGGAGGGCTGAGGCAGGAGGATCCCTTGAACCTGGGAGGCGGAGGTTGCAATGAGCCAAGATAGTGCCACTGCATTCCACCCTGGGCAACAGAGCAAGGCTCCATCTCAAAAAAAAAAAAAAAAAGAAAGAAAAAGAAAAAACATATTGTTGTGTCATATTTTTAATCCACTGTCAATGTCTGCTTTTTTAACTTTAATTAATTAATTAATTAATTTTTTTGAGACAGAGTTTCGCTCTTGTTGCCCAGGCTGGAGTGCAATGGTGCAATCTCGGCTCACCGCAACCTCTGCCTCCCGGGTTCAAGCGATTCTCCTGCCTCAGCCCCAAGTAGCTTGGATTACAGGCATGAGCCGTACCACGCCCAGCTAATTTTGTATTTTTAGTAGAGACAGGGTTTCACCATGTTGGTCAGGCTGGTCTCGAACTCCCGACCTCAGGTGATCCACCCACCTAGGCCTCCCAAAGTGCTGGGATTACAGGCGTGAGCCACTGTGCTTGGCCTATTTTTGTATTTTTTGAGATTGAGTCTCTCTCTGTTGCCCAGGTTGGAGTGCGGTGGCACCATCCCAGCGCACCGCAACCTCTGCCTCCTGGGTTCAAGGGATTCTCCTGCCTCAGCCTCCTGAGTAGCTGGGATTACAGTCACCCACCACCACACCCAGCTAATTTTTTTGTATTTTTAGTAGAGACGGGGTTTCACCATGTTGGCCAGGCTGGTCTCAAACTCTTGATCTCAAGTAATCCACCTGCCTTGGCCCCCCAAAGTGCTGGGATTACAGGTATGAGCCACTGTGCCCGGCCAAAGTCTGCTTTTTAATTGGTGCACTTTGTTTACATTTAATGTAATTATTGATATGTTAAGGCTTAAAGGCCAGGTGTGGTAGCTCATGCCTGTAACCCCAGCACTTTGAGAGGCTGAGGCAGAAGGATCACTTGAGGCCAAGAGTTTGAGACCAGTCTGGGCAACATAGCAAGACCTCATCTCTACAAAAAAAAAATTTTTTTTTTTAACTAGCCAGGAGTGGTGGCATGTGGGCCTGTAGTCCCAACTACTTGGGAAGTTGAGGTGGGAGGATTGCTTGAGCCCAGGAGTCCGAAGCTGTTGTGAGTTACGATCATGCCACTGCTCTCTAGCCTTGGAGCAAGACTCCATTGCTAAAAAAATAAGTATGTAAATAAATAAAAGGTTTAAGTCTGCTGTTTTATTTTTTGTTTTCTGTTTGTTCCTCTTGTTGTCTCTGTGTTTTATTTTTTCTGGCTTACTGTGGGCTACTTGTACTTTTTTTTTTAATCCCATTTTAATTTTAATTTTCCTATAGTGTTTTTGAGTGCATCTCTTTTTTTTTTTTTTTTTTTTTTTTTTGAGATGGAGTCTCGCTGTGTCGCCCAGGCTGGAGTGACTGCAAGGCCCGCCTCCCAGGTTCACACCATTCTCCTGCCTCAGCCTCCCGAGTAGCTGGGACTACAGGCGCCTGCCTCCACGCCCGGCTAATTTTTTGTATTTTTAGTAGAGACTGGGTTTCACCGTGTTAGCCAGGATGGTCTCAATCTCCTGACCTCATGATATGCCCGCCTTGGCCTCCCAAAGTGCTGGGATTATAGGCGTGAGCCACCGTGCCTGGCCCGAGTGTATCTCTTTGTGTAGATTTTTTAAGTGGTGGTAATGGGTTTCATATTATACATATATAAATTATCACGGTGAACTGGTGTCAATATTTTTTCTTTTTTCTTTCTTTCTTTTTTTTTTTTTTTAAGATGGAGTCTGTCTCTATCACCCAGACTGGAGTGCAGTGGCGCAATCTTGGCTCACTGCAACCTGTGCTTCCCAGATTCAAGCGATTCTCCTGCCTCAGCCTCCTGAGTAGCTGGGATTACAGGCGTGCGCCACCATGCCCAGCTAACTTTTGTATTTTTAGTAGAGGCAGGGTTTCACCATATTGACCAGGCTGGTCTTGAACTCCCGACCTCAGGTGATCCACCTGCCTCGGCCTCCCAAAGTGCTGGGATTACAGGCGTGAGCCACTGTGCCTGGCCAACTGATGTCAATATTTTTATCCGCTTGAGTGAAGTATAAAACTCTTACCTCCATTTCAGTCTTTTTACTTTCCCATTTACAACATAATTGTCTTAAATATTTCCTCAACATACTTTGCAAACCACATTGGACAATGTTACACAGTCTGCTTCAACCATCAAACATAATTGAGAAAACTCAAGAGGAGAAGTGTTGTAGACTGAATTGTGTCTTCCCAAATTCATATGTTGAACCCCTAACCCCTACTGTGACTGTACATTGGAGACAGGGCCTTTAAAGATGTAATTAAGATTAAATGAGGGCCAGGCACGGTGGCTCACGCCTGTAATCCCAGCACTTTGGGAGGCCACGATGGGCAGATCATCTGAGGTCAGGAGTTTGAGACCAGCCTGACCAACATGGCAAAACTCTGTCTCCACTAAAAACACAAAAAAATTAGCCAGGAGTGGTGGCACACACCTGTAATCCCAGCTACTCGGGAGGCTGAGGCAGGAGAATTGCTTGAACCCAGGAGACAGAGGTTGCCATGAGCCGAGATTACGCCATTGCACTCCAGCCCGGGCAAGAAGAGTGAAACTCCGTCTCAAAAAAACAAAAAAAAAAAGAAAAAAAAGGACACCAGCTTGGCTTGGTGGCTCACACCTGTAATCCCAGCACTTTGGGAGGCCGAGGTGGGAGGATCACTTGAGGTCAGGAGTTTGAGACCAGCTTGGCCAACATGTTGAAACCCCTGTCTCTACTAAAAAAAAAAAAAATTAGCTGGGTGTGGTGGCACATGCCTGTAATCTCAGCTACTCGGGAGGCTGAAGTAGGAGAATCACTTGAACCTGGGAGGTGGAGGTTGCAGTGAGCTGAGATTGTGCCACTGCACTCCATCCGGGGCAACAGAGTGAGACTCCGTCCCCCCCACAAAAAAGGACACCAGTCCTGTTGGATTAGCCCGGCTAATTTTGTTTTTTCAGTAGAGACGGGGTTTCTCCATGTTGGCTTGTCTCGAACTCCCAACCTCAGCTGATCTGCCTGCCTTGGCCTCCCAAAGTGCTGGGATTACAGGGGTGAGCCACCACGCCCGGCCCAGTGTCCTTTTCAGAAGAGGAAAAGGCACCAGGAGTGGCCATGGGACAAAAGGCCATGGGAGGACACAGCAAGAAGGTGGCCATCTACAGGCCAAGAAAAGAGGCCTCAGGAAAAACCAAACCTACCAACACTTTGGTCTTAGACTTCCAGCCTCCAGAACTGTGAGAAAATAAATTCTGTTGGTTAAGTTACCCAGTCTGTGGTATTTTGTTATGGAAGCCCTAGGTGACTAATACAAGAAGGAAAGTATATTGTAATTACTCATATATTTGCTTTCCACGTTCTTTTTTCTTTTTTCTTTTTTTTTTTGAGACAGAGTCTCGCTCTGTCACCCAGGCTGGAGTGCAGTGGCGCGATCTCAGCTCACTGCAAGCTCCACCTCCCAGGTTCACGCCATTCTCCTGCCTCAGCCTCTCCGAGTAGCTGGGATTACAGGCGCCCGCCACCATGCCCGGCTGATTTTTTATATTTTTAGTAGAGACGGGGTTTCACCGTGGTCTCGATCTCCTGATCTCGTGATCCGCCCGCCTTGGCCTCCCAAAGTGCTGGGATTACAAGTGTGAGCCACTCCACGTTCTTTTTTCATCTTTGATGTTCCAAGGTCCCTTCTTTTATCATTTCTCTTTCTTTTCAAGAACTTCCTTTAGCTTTTTTTTTTTGAGATGGAGTCTTGCCCTGTCACCAAGACTGGATTGCAGTGGTGTGATCTCCGCTCACTGCAACCTCCACCTCCCAGGTTCAACCGATTTTCCTGCCTCAGCCTCCAGAGTAGCTGGGACTACAGGCATGTGCCAGCATGCCTGGCTAATATTTGTATTTTTAGTGGAGACTAGGTTTTGCCACGTTGGCCAGGCTGGTCTCAAACTCCTGGCCTCAAGTGATCCGCCTGCCTCGGTTTCCCAAAGTGATGGGATTACAGGCGTGAGCCACTGCACCCGGCCCCCTTTTAGCCATTTTTTTAAAGGGTAGATCTACAAATGACAAATTCTCTTAGTTTTTCTTCATCTGAAAATGTGTTGATTTCTCTTTCATTTTTGATAGTTTTTTTCTTCTAGCATTTGAAAAAAAGTTGTGCCACTTTCTTCCTGCCTTTTTTAGTTTCTGATGAGAAATCTATTGTGGTTCAATCTGTTTTTCCCTTGTGAGAAAGATGTTTTTCTCTTACTGCTGTCAAGATTTTTTCTTTGTTATTAGTTTTCAGAAGTTAGATTATTACGTGTCCTGGCATAGATTTCTTTGAGTTTATCATGTTTGTGGTTTTCTCAGCTTCTTGAACTTGTAGTTCTAGGTCTCTTGTCAAATTTGAGGAATTTTCTGCCATTGTTTCTTCTTTTTTTTTTTGAGACAGTCTCTCGCTCTGTCACCCAGGTTGGAGTGCAGTGGTGCAATCTCGGCTCACTGCAAGCTCCGCCTCCCGGGTTCATGCCATTCTCCTGCCCCAGCCTCCTGAGTATCTGGGACTACAGGCGCCCGTCACCACACCGGTTAATTTTTTTTTTGTATTTTTAGTAGAGACGGGGTTTCACTATGTTAGCCAGGATGGTCTCGATCTCCTGACCTCGTGATCCTCCTGCCTCGGCCTCCCAAAGTGCTGGGATTACAGGCGTGAATCACTGCACCCAGCCCATTATTTCTTTGAATAAGTTTTTGGTCTTACATTCTTACTCCTTCTAGGACTCTGACGACGTAATTTTCTCTCTCTCTCTCTCTCTCTCTCCCCCCTTTCTTTCTTTCTTTTTTTTTTTTTTTTTTGAGGCAGAGTCTTGCTCTGCTGCCCAGGCTGGAGTGCAGTGGCACAATCTCGGCTCACTGCAACCTCCGCCTTCTGCCTCCCGGGGTCAGGCGATTCTCCTGCCTCAGCCTCTCCAGTAGCTGAGATTACAGGCGCCCGCCATCATGCCCGGCTAATTTTTGTATTTTAGTAGAGACAGGGTTTGGCCATGTTGCCTAGGCTAGTCTCAAACTCCTAAGGTCAAAGCAATCTGACCACCTCGGCCTCCCAAAGTGCTGGGATTATAGGCATGAGCCACCGCACCTGGACTGAAATATTCTTTAATATTAAAATTAAATTTCATAAAAAGGAATGAAAATATGACACATGCTACAACATGGATGAAACTTGAAAACATGCTAAGTGAAATAAGCCAGATTGTAAAAGGACAAATATTGTATGATTCCACTTAAGTGAAATATCTAGACTAGACTAGGCAAACTTATAGAGACAGAAAGTAGATTACAGATAACCAGGGGCTAGGAGAAGCAGGGAATGGAGAATTGTTGTTTAATGGGAACAGAATTTCTCTTTTATTTTGGAAAGAAATAGTGGTGATAGTTACGCATATTGTCAGTGTAATTAATGCCACTGAATTGTACATTAAAAAATGGTTAAGGCTGGGCACGGTGTCTCACGCCTGTAATCCCAGCACTTTGGGAGGCTGAGGCAGGTGGATCACCTTAGATCAGGAGTTCGAGCACTACCTGGCCAACATGGTGAAACCCCATCTCTACTAAAAATACAAAAATTAGCTGGGTGTGATGGCGAGTGCCTGTAATCCCAGCTACTCGGGAGGCTGAGGCAGAAGAATTGCTTGAACCCAAGAGGTGGAGGTTGCAGTGAGCTGAGATCATACCACTGCACTCCAGCCTGGGCAACAGAGCAAGACTCCATCTTAAAAAAAAAAAAAAAAAAAGGTTAAAATGGGGACCAGGCACAGTGGTGGCTCATTTCTACAATCCCAGAACTTTAGGAGGCTGAGGCGGGAGAATACATTGAGGCCTGGAGTTCAAGAGTAGCCTGAGCAACATAGCAAGGCTCCATCTCTATATTACAAAATATATATATATATATATGGCTGGGCACGGTGGCTCAAGCCTGTAATCCCAGCATTTTGGGAGGTCAAGGTGGGCAGATCACGAGGTCAAGAGATCAAGAAGATCATCCTGGTCAACATAGTGAAACATGGTAGCAGAGCGAGACTCTGCCTCAAAAAAAAAAAAAAAAAGGAAAGAAAGAAAATTATGTCGTCAGAGCCCTAGAAGGAGTAAGAATTTAAAAATTCAAAAATTAGCTGGGCGTGGTGGTGTGTGCCTATAGTCCCAGCTACTTGGGAGGCTGAGGCAGGAGAATTGCTTGAACTTGGGAGGCAGAGGTTGCAGTGAGCCAAGATCGCGCCACTGCACTCCAGCCTGGCAATAGACCAAGACTCCGTCTCAAAAAAAAAAAAAATATATATATATATATATGTATACACACACACACACGTATATATATGTAATGGTTAAAATGGCAACTTTTATATTTTACCACAATTTTAAAAATTAACATGATATGCCAAAACCATTGAATTGCACTCTTTGAGTGAATTGTGTGGTATGTGAATTATATATCAATAATCTGTTTTGTTTTGTGTTTGAGACAGAGTCTTGCTCTGTTGCCCAGGCTGGAGTGCAATGGCACGATCTCAGCTCACTGCAACCTCTGCCTCCCGGGTTCAAGCAATACTCCTGCCTCAGCCTCCTGAGTAGCTGAGATTATAGGCATGCACCACCATGGCCCGCTAATATTTGTTTTTTGTTTTGTTTTGTTTTTGAGACAGAGTCTCACTCTGTCACCCATGCAGGAGTGCAGTGGCATGATCTTAGCTCACTAAAACCTCCACCTCCTGTGTTCAAGCGATTCTCCTGCTTCAGCCTCCCAAGTAGCTGGCACTATAGGCGCCCGCCACCACACCTGGCTAATTTTTTGTATTTTTAGTAGAGACAGGGTTTCATCGTGTTAGCCAAGATGGTCTCAATCTCCTGTCCTCGTGATCCGCCCGCCTCGGCCTCCCAAAGTGTTGGGATTACAGGCATGAGCCACCGTCCCCGGCCAATAATGCTCATATTTTTATTAGAGGAGGGATTTTGCCATGTTGGCCAGGCTGGCCTCGAATGCCTGACCTCTGGTCAATAATCTGTTTTCCTAAAAAGATTCATGGTGAAGATATGGAGAAATCGGAACCCCCATTCACTACTGGTGAAGATGTAAAATGGGGCAACTACTTTGGAAAATAGTCTGGCAATTTCTTGAAAGTCTTATCATAGAGTTACCATATAATCCAACAATTCCACTCCTAGGTATACACTTAAGAGAAATAAAAACCAAATGTCCACAGAAAAACGTGTACACAAATGTTCATAACAGCATTATACACAATAGCCCAAAATTGGAAACAACCCAGATGTTCAACAATGGATGAATGGATAAAGAAAATGTAGTACAGCCACACAATGAGATGTTACTCAGCAATAAAAAGGGATGAAGTAATGATACATGTTACAACATAAACCTTGAAAACATACCAAGTGAAAGAAGTCAGTCAAAAAAGACCACATATATGATTGCATTTATATGATATGTCTAGAGTAGACAAATCTATAGAGGCAAAAAGTAGATTATTAATGCCTAGGGCTGGGGTGATGGGGAGAATGGAACGTGATGGCTAAAGGGCATGGGGTTTCTTGGCCAGACACAGTGGCTCACACCTGTAATCTCAGCATTTTGGGAGGCTGAGGCAGGAGGATGGCTTGAGCCCAGGAGTTCAAGACTAGCCTGGGCAACATAGTGACACCCAGTCTCAACAAAAAAGAATAAATATTGTTTTAAAGAAAAAATAATAAAGTCAAAAAAGTGAAAAAAATAATAAAAGGGCATGGGGTTTCTTTTCAGGGTGATTTTTTAAAGTTCTGAATTTATTTATTTTTTTTTTTTTGAGACAGGGTCTCACTTTGTCACCCAGGCTGGCGTGCAGTGGCATCATCACAGCTCACTACAGCCTTGACTTCCTGGGCTTAAGCGAGCCTCCCACCTCAACCTCCCAAGTAGCTGGGACTACAGGTACTGGGACTCCCGAGTAGCTGGGACTATAGTTTATGCACAGAATTTGAGCCTCCCTCTCTGTGGCTCTTATTTTGATAGGATTTCCTCCCATTATTTCCACCTGCTGGGGTTGCCCTGAACAATTCAAGCTTTAAAACTGCGGGGTTTGGGTTTTTGTTGTTTTGTTTTTGTTGATGTTGTTGTCGTTTTAAGAGATAAGATCTCGGGCACAGTGGTTCACGCCTGTAATCCCAGCACTTTGGGAGGCTGAAACCGGCAGATCACCTGAGGTCAGGAGTTCAAGACCAGCCCGGGAAGCATGGTGAAACCCTGTCTCTACTAAAAATAGCTGTAGTCCCAGCTACTCAGGAGACCGAGGCAGGAGAATCACTTGAACCCGGGAAGCAGAGGTTGCTGGGAGGCAGAGGTTGCTGTGAGCTGAGATCACGCCACTGTACTCCAGCCTGAGCAGCAGAGTGAAACTCTGTCTCAAAAAAAAAAAAAAAGAGATGAGGTCTTACTGTGTTGCCTGGATGGGAATACAGTGGGTATTCACAGGCACAATCTTAGTGCTCTACAGCCTTGAACTCCTGGGCTCAGGGTTTCCTCCCACGTCAGCCTTCTGAGTAGGTGGGACTACAGGCGCACACCACTACCCCCAGCTTTGTTTTAACCACTCACTTTGCAGACTTTGGACTTCCCTTAGACTAAAAGCTGTAAAACATGGGAAACCCATTCAGTCCTCTTCTCTTCCAGGTATCCACCTCTGTGCAGTATATTCCTCCTGTTGTTTGCTAATGCCTTCAGGTAGTTTTTGTTTGTTTGTTCTTTAATATTTTGCTCTCAGTATATCGTTCTTATTTACAGAAGACTTGGTATGATGGGAATTACTCAGCCATAATTGGAAATGGAACTTCCTCCTGTGTTTTTTGACATATTCCCATCATTTTGCTGGGGTGTTGAGGGTGGCAGGGGACTTCCTTAATTTCTATCACAACAGGATATTTTAAGCTTAGCTTATACTTTCCCTGTTCCAGCCCTAAAGTCATCCATTTCTCTAAGTTGTTTCTTTGTTGTGAGGAACAATATTTAGAAACCAAGATCTTGGTACCAAGCTTGCTCATTGTTACATTGTGTTATTGCTTCTAAGCCTTCAACACACAGAGGCCAAACCTCTAGCTCTTATCTCTACAGATGTATATGAAATTATGGGTTTATACTGATGCCTCTAACGCCAGTTCCACCCATCTAAGATTCCTTTGTATTCCCTAATTTGTATTTAAATCTACTTTTTTCCTGCAATGAGAACTCTAGCTTCCACCTTCTTTTATATGTCATTTGCTTAATTCTATAATATGTACAATATAATTTCATAATTGCTATTCCCATACCACTTCTCCTTCAGTACAGTCTTGTTGTTCATTTGTAACATGAGTTAATTTCTGCTTTCATTCAGTTTAGGGTCTCCTCCAATCTTGAGGATTTCATTTATTGAATTTATCATTTTATTTCCAAATATTCTATTTTCAGGCCAGGCATGGTGGCTCACACCTGTAATCCCAGCGATTTGGGAGGCTGGGTCAGGAAGATCACTTGAGCTCAAGATTTTGAGACCAGCCTGGGACACACAGTTCCTGTTTCTGCAAAAGAAAAAAAGAAGAAAAGGAAAAAAAAGTATATATATGTTCTATTTTCAAAACTGCTGAATCTTTTGTTATAATAGCTTTATTGAGATATAATTCATATACCATACAACTCACCCATTTAAAGCATACAAGTCAACAATTTTTAATACTCACAGAATTGTGCAACCATAGCCACAATTAATTTTAGAACTTTCCATTCGGGTGCAGTGGCTCCTGCCTGTAATCCCAGAACTTTGGGAGGCCAACTTGGGCAGATCACCTGAGGTCAGGAGTTCAAGACCAGCCTGGCAAACATGGTGAAACTCCATCTCTACAAAAATACAAAAATTAGCCGGGCATAATGGCGGGTGCCTGTAATCCTACCTACTCGGGAGGCTGAGGCAGAAGAATCACCTTAACTGGGGAGGTGGAGGTTGTAGTGAGCCAAGATCACGCCATTGCACTCCAGCCTGGGCGACAGAGTGGGACTCCATCTCAAAAAAAAAAAAGAAAGAAAAGAAAAGAAACCTCAGCAGAGGAGGAAAAACTGTAAAAAAAAAAAAGAAAAAAAAAGAATTTTGTGCATAGAAATTGAAAATTTGGAAATGAAAATTTCAGACTAAAAATTAAAATGTCAAAGAAATCAAGTATTACAGGTCTTTTAGAATCTGTCTAGCAGGTTTTCCAGTTTTTACCAGAAAACTCTCCAAAATTTTTTTTTTTAAATAGTCCGGGCATAGTGGTTCACACTTGTAATCCCAACAGTTGGGGAGGCCAAGGCAGGAGGATTGCTTGAGCCCAGGAATTTGAGACCAGCCTGGGAGATCCTGTCTCTACAAAAAAAAAAAATCCTGTCTCTACCAAAAAAAAAAAAAAAAAACCCCACAAAAAAATTAGTCAGGTAAGGTGGCATGTACTTGTAGTCCTAGCTAATTGGGAGGCTGAGGTGGGAGGATTGCTGAGCCCAGGAGGTTGAGGCTGCAGTGAGCCATGTTCATGGCACAGCATTCCAGCCTGGGCGACAAGTGAGACTTTGTCTCAAGAAAATAAATAAGAGCTGGGCACAGTGGCTGTAATCCCAGCACTTTGGGAGGCCAAGGAGAGAAGATCACTTGAGATCAGGAGTTTGAGACTAGCCTGGCCAACATGGTGAAACCCTGTCTCTACTAAAAATACAAAAATTAGCTGGGCATGGTGGTGTGCACCTGTAATCCCAGCTACTCAGGAGGCTGAGGCAGGAGAATTGCTTGAACCCGGGAGGCAGAGGTTGCAGTCAGCCGAGATTGTGCCACTGCACTCCAGCCTGGGGGACAGAGCGAGACTCCATCTCAAATAAATAAATAAATAAGGCCAGGTGAGGTGGTTCATGTCTGTAATCCCAGCACTTTGGGAGGCTGAGGCAGGAGGATCACTTGGGCCCAGGGGTTTTATTTATTGTTTTAATTTAATTTAATTTAATTAATTTATTTTTGCCATGGAGTCTCCTCTGTTGCCCAGGCTGGAGTGCAGTGGCACCATCTAGGCTTACTACAACCTTTGCCTCCCAGGCTCAAGTGATTCTGTTGCCTCAGCCTCCTGAGTAGCTGGGACTGCAGGTGTGCACTGCCACACTTGGCTAGTTTTTGTATTTTTAGTAGAGATGGGGTTTCACCAATGTTGCCTAGGCTGGTCTCTCCTGGCCTTAAGTGATCTGCCCACCTCAGCCTCCCAAAATGCTGGGATTACAGGCTTGAGCCACAGCACCCGGCCTGAGCCCAGAGGTTCTAGACCAGCCTGAGCAACATACCAAAACCTCATCTCTCTCTCTCGCTCTCTTTCTCTCTCCATGTATATATATATTTAGCCAGGGGTGGTGGCGCTTGCCTATAATCCCAGCTAATTGGGAGACCAAGGTGGGAGAATCACTTGAAACTAGGATGCAGAGGTTGCAGTGAGCCGAGATCGTGCCTCTACACTTTAGCCTGTGCAACAAAGCGAGACTCCATCTCAAAAAAAAAAAAGATAACCTGACACTGGAAAAGTCTGGCAGATACCACCTTAACTAATGATCAAGGCTAACATCACCAGTAATGGGGAAATCAAAATTGTGTATCACCTGACAGGATGCAATGAGAGCACAGTGTCCCTTTCATGCTATTCCTGCCAAAGATAATACATATCCTAAATCTAATCATGAGGAAACATCAGACAAGACCAAATTGAGCAACATTGTGCAGATTAACTGTCCTATGATCATCAAAAGTGTCAAGGTTATGAAAGCCAAAGAAAGAATATTTCCCTGACTGAAGGAGACTAAAGCGATGCAGTAACTGCTAAGCATTACGTCTAATTGGATCATTTATGCATAAAAGACATTATCGGGATAAATGATGAAATTTTATCAGCTGCTGAGGATTAATTTCCTGATATTGATTATTGTATTATGGTTACAAAATGTATGTTGTCTATGTGGTTATGTATGTGTGTTTGGAGAAAATACACACTAAAGTATTTGGGGGTGATAAAACTTGTCAGGTTGTCAACTTACTTGCAAATAGTTCATGAAGAAATAATACTTTTGTACTTTAAAAACAATTCTGAGCCAGGAGCGGTGGCTCATGCCTGTAATCCCAGCGCTTTGGGAGGCTGAGGCGGGCAGATTGCCTGAGCTCAGCAGTTCACGACCAGCCTGGGCAACACGGTGAAACCCTGTCTCTACCAAAATACAAAAAAATTAGCCAGATGTGGCAGCATGCACCTGTAATCCCAGCTACTCAGGAGGCTGAGGCAGGAGAATTGCTTGAACCCGGGAGGCAGAGGTTGCAGTGAGCCAAGATCACTGCACTCCAGCCTGGGCGACAAAGCAAGACATCATGTCAAAAAAAAAAAAAAAACAAAAAAACTGTAAATTTAAAATAATTTAAATGTTTTAAAAGTGAATTTTTTGGCCGGGCACAGTGGCTCATGCCTGTAATCCTAGCACTTTGGGAGGCCGAGGTGGGCAGATCACCTGAGGTCAGGAGTTCGAGACCAGCCTAGCCAGCATGACAAAACCCTATCCCTACTAAAAATACAAAAAGTAGCTGGGCGTGGTGATGGGCGCCTATAATCCCAGCTACTTGGGAGGCTGAGGCAGGAGAATTGCTTGAACCAGGAGGTGGAGGTTGCATTAAGCCGAGATTGTGCCACTTCACTTCAGCCTGGGCAAAAGAGCAAAACTCCGTCTCAAAAAATAAAATAAATAAATAAAAATAAAAGTGAATTTTTTTTCCAGATAGCCACTTCAATTTTGATTACTCTTATCCTTGAGCTGCTAAACATTGATTGATATATTTTATATCCATTTGTATTGGATATAATTTGCTTATTTGGGAATTCTTCTTCTACTTCTTAACATTTATTTCCTCAATGAGATTTTTTTTTTTTGAGACAGAGTCTCGCTCTGTCGCCCAGGCTGGAGTGCAGTGACTCGATCTTGGCCACTGCAACCTCCGTCTCACAGGTTCAAGTGATTGTCCTGCCTCAGCCTCCCAAGTAGCTGGGATTACAGGCGTGTACCACCGCACCTGGCTAATTTTTGTGTTTTTAGTAGAGACAGGGTTTCACCATGTTGGCCAGGCTGGTCTCGAACTCCTGACCTCAAGCAATCCACCTGCCTCGGCCTCCCAGAGTGCTGGGATTACAGGCGTGAGTCACCACGCCTGGCCTTTTTTTTGCGACGGAGTCTCACTCTGTCACTCAGGCTGGAGTACAGTGGCATGATCTTGGCTTACTGCAACCTCTGCCTCCCAGGTTCAAGCAACCTTTTCCTGCCTTGGCCTCCCGAGTAGCTAGGATTACAGGCGCGCTCCACCATGCCCAGCTAATTTTTGTATTTTTAGTAAAGACGGGATTTTGCCATGTTGCCTAGGCTGGTCTCAAACTCCTGACCTCAAATGATCTGCCTGCCTCGGCCTCCCAAAGTGCTGGGATTACAGGCATGAGCTACTGCGCGCGGCCCTCATTGAGATTTTTAAACACCCAAAGAATACAGATTATGCTTTTGTTTCTCTTGTATTAATATTCCTTTGTGGTCTCAAGTAGCCACTCTTAGCCACTTGTAAACACTAAAGGGTTTGGAGCATATGAATAATCTGAATAGCTCAGTTGCCTCTTTCAATTTAAGCCCATGGAAAAACCGTTTAAATCATCTCCCTTAAGTCATATGATGCATCCGTGGACTACATCTGTGCTGATTGCTCTTTCATACCAATCAGAGGCCCCTGGGATTCATAGGAATACGTGTCTCCATGGAAAAATGAGTCACTCCACCAACACACAGCTGGACTCTCACACTCAGAGCACAATAGAAATGTGGAAATCTAAGTGAAGCACAAGAAATCTGTAACTGAACAAGAGTTTACACTCTTCCTGTTCTGTTAGGTTGTGAAATGGAAACACCGTTTCCTGGGAAAAGGGCCAGATTCCACAAATGAAATGGTTTTGCTTTAATATGCACAGCTACTAAAAACTTACTGCGTTTACTGAGAGTGGCTTGTTTGAAAGCTCTGGTCTTGGTTCCAACTGGAAAGTTGAAAGGAAGGGGCTCTTCTCTTGTGCAACAAAATAGGTTTAACAGAAACAGTCTCTTTGAACACGAGTTCTGAATTGGTTCAAGTGAGAGAAAAGGAAAAGGGTCATGCACATTATTTGCCACACATTGTGTATCAAACATTTTGATATGTCCCTTTACAGATGTGAACACATTTCATCCTTAAAACAACCTTAGTATTTTTTATTATGGGAAACTTCAGGCGGGGCTTGGTGGCTCACGTCTGTAATACCAGCACTTTGGAAGGGTGAGGCGGGCAGATCACTTGAGGTAAGGAGTTCGAGACCAGCCTGGCCAACATGGTGAAACCCTGTCTCTAATAAAAATACTAATAAGCCGGGCGTGGTGGTGGGCGCCTGTAATCCTAGCTACTCGGGAGGCTGTGGCAGGAGAATCGCTTGAACCCAGGTGTTGGAGGTTGCAGTGAGCCGAGATTGTGCCACTGCACTCCAGCCTGGGAGACAGAGCAAGACCCTGTCCAAAAAATACAATACAATACAATACAATACAATAATACAATACAATACAATACAATACAATACAATACAATGGTGTAGTATTGGCATATAACCTAATGCACATCCTCTCATATACTTTAAATCATCTCTAGCTTACTTAGGCCTAATACAATGCCCACACATCACTTCATTTTTGTGGATTCAACACAGTAGTTGGCAAATTCATATTTTGCTTTTTGGAATTTTGTGGAAATTTTTCCTAATAATTTCTATCCACAGTTGGTTGAATCCGTGGGTGTGGAACCTAAGGATACAGAAGGCAGAGACGGGATAATGAATCCCTATGTACATATCACCCAGCTTCAACCATAATCAACAAATAGTCCAGCTTGTTTCATTTATATCCCATCTACTTCCGCCAGAATTATTGTGAATCAAATCTTAGATGTGATATCATATCATCTGTAAATACTTCAGTATATATCTCAAAAATGTATGAATTTTTAAAAAACATAACCACAATGCTGCTATCATACTTAAATTTTTTTTTTTTTGAGATAGGGTCTCACTCTGTCGCTCAGGCTGGAGTGCAGTGGCACAAGCCCAGCTCATTGCAGCCTCAACCTCCCAGGCTCAAGCCATTCTCCTGCCTCAAAAAAAAAATAAATACAAAGATTAATGAGTGGGTTGAGTTGTTACTTTGATATAATAATTATAGAGTTCCCCACAATTTTCTGCCTAATAGTTTTAGCGGGCATTAATGATCATTAGCTCATTTTTTCACTAGAGGCTACAAAATAGTGACATTCTAAATCCATCATTCCTTCTTTATTTATGAGCTGAAAATATTTTATAAATAAGCGCTTTCCTTCACCCAACCGCTATTTGGTTACACAGAGGTACAATCCAAACAGAAAAGGTAAGATTTTTTTTTTTTTTTTTGGAACAGAGTTTCACTCTAGTCCACCAGGCTAGAGTGCAATGGAGCGATCTCGGCTCACTGCAACCTCTGCCTCCTGGGCTCAAGTGATTCTCCTGCCTCAGTCTCCCAAATAGCTGGGATTACAGGTGTGCACAAGCACACCTGGCTAATTTTGGTATTTTTAGTAGACATGAGGTTTCACCATGTTGGCCAGGCTGGTCTTGAACTCCTGACCTCAAGTGATCCACTTGCCTTGGCCTCCCACCGTGTTAGGATTACAGGCGTGAGTTACTTCACCCGGCCAGAAAAGGTAGGATTAATGCTTCATTGATTCCCTTTATTTGCCAGTTTGTTTGTTTGTTTGAGACAGAGTCTCACTTTGTTGCCCAGGCTGGAGTGCAGTGGCGTGATCTCAGCTCACTGCAACCTCTACCTCTCGGGTTCAAGCAGTTTTCCTGCCTCAGCCTCCCGAGTAGCTGGGACTACAGGCATGCGCCACCACACCCGGCTAGTTTTTGTATTTTTTGGTAGAGACAGGGTTTCACCATGTTGGCCAGGCTGATCTCGAACTCCTGACCTCAAATGATCCGCCTGGCTCGGCCTCCCAAAGTGCTGGGATTACAGGCGTGAGCCACTGTGCCTAGCCAAAGTTGTAATATTTTAGACTCCTCCTTCTCCTTCAGTGTCTACAAGTACTCATTCATCAAGCCCTAATGGTTTTCATGCTATAGCGCTCACCCAACAGCCCTCTCTCTGTGCCCCGTATTGCTCTAGTTCAAATGATCATCTTCTCCTGCTGGGACTATTGCAGTAGTCTCCTGTTAGATCTCCTTTTTTCTAGTTCCAGCCCCTTCCAAACTATCATTTACAGTTTTTCAAATCAATTTTCATTCTAAAATGCATTATGAATTGGAAGGAAAAGGTTGGAGACACAGAGACAAACTAGGAAAGTACAGTAACAATGCAGCCATCAGCTGATAACAACAGGATCAGAGCGACAGTCACAGAAATGGGAATTACAGGGGAGTGATAATGAAGGAAAGAAGGCAGGACTTGGGATTTCATTTGCTTTAGTAGATGAGAGAAAGAGAGGAGATAAATATAATTCTAAGGTTGAAGTCTCTGGTGATTGATAGGACGGTCCCACCATCAACAGAAATAAGCCAAGAAGCATTCTAGTTTTTGAGGAAAGATATTTGGTTTAGGCTGGGCACGGTGGCTCACGCCTGTAATCCCAGCACTTTGGGAGGCTGAGGTGGGTGGATTACGAGGTCAGGAGTTCGAGACCAGCCTGACCAACATGGTGAAACCCCGTCTCTACTAAAAATACAAAAATTAGCCGGATGTGGTCATGCGCACCTGTAATCCCAGCTACTCAGGAGGCTTAAGCAGGAGAATTGCTTGAACCCAGGGGGCAGAGGTTGCAGTGAGCCGAGATTGTGCCACTGTACTCCAGCCTGGGTGACAGAGCAAGACTCCGTCTAAAAAAAAAAAATTAGCCAGTCGTGACCAGTAGTCCAAGCTACTTGGGAGGCTGAGGAAGGAGGATGGCTAGAGACCAGTAGTTTGAGGTTGCAGTGAGCCATGATTGTGCCACTGCACACCAGCTTGGGCAACAGGGAGACTGTCTCTTAAAAAAACAAAAAAATGGAAACAACTCAAACGTCCATCAGCTGATGAATAGATAAACAGCATGGGGCATATTTATACAATGGAATATAGCCATAAAGAGGAATGAAGCATTGATACATGCTACAACATAGATCAACCTTGAAAACATGCTAAGTAAAAGAAGCCAGACACAAAAGGCTACAAATTGTATGATTCCATTCATATGAAGTGCTCAGAACAGGAAAATCTATAGAGACTTAAAACTTCCTGGTTGCTAGGGGACAGGGGAAGAGAGGAGTGGGGAGTGACAGCTAATGGGTATGGGGTAACAGTGGTGAATTTCACCTGAGCCCTGTGCTCTTGGAAAGCATCCAAGGTTAAAGGAATTCCCTATGTTTTTGTTTACTGCCGAGAACCACTCTTCCCCATGTGACTTGCAGATGACCCCCATTGTTTACCTATGACAGGAACAGACACAGAACTTCAAATTCTTATTCTCTGCCTCATGAATGACCAGCTAAACTGGTTTTCCCAACACTGATCACAATGAACAAAATGCTCATTAAACAAATTTTGTTGGTTCAGCGTGGTGGCTCACGCCTGTAATCTCAGCACTTTGGGAGGCCAAGGTGGGCAGATCACCTGAGGTCAGGAGTTCAAGGCCAGCCTGGCCAACATGGTGAAACCCGTTTCTACAAAAATACAAAAATTAGCCGGGCATGATGGCGTGTGTCTGTAATCCCAGCTACTCAGGAGGCTGAAGTGGCAGAATCACTTGAACCCGGGAGGCGGAGGTTGCAGTGAGCCGAGATCACGCCACTGTACTCCAGCCTGGGTGACAGAGTGAGACTCCGTCTCAAAAATAAATAAATAAATAAAAGGCTGGGCTCGGTGGCTTAAGCCTGTAATCTGAAGTTGGGACTTTGAGACCAGACTGACCAACATGGAGAAACCCTGTCTCTACTAAAAATACAAAAAATTAGCCGGGCATGGTGGCGCATGCCTGTAATCCCAGCTACTCGGGAGGCTGAGGTAGGAGAATCTCTTAAACCTGGGAGGCGGAGGTTGCTGTGAGCCAAGATAGCGCCAGTGCACTCCAACCTGGGCAAGAAGAGCGAAACTCCATTTAAAAAAAATAATAATAACACATTTTGTTTAAGCTTTTCTTCTTCCTCCAGGCCCTGAACTCTGGCCCACCCTCATTGAGCCTGAGCCAGCACACAATCCCTCCTGAGGATACCCTGACCTCAGGGTAAAACATTCTCTGATCTATTCTCTCATCAGGCCACTTTCCTCCTATTCTCTACACCTGGTTCTTTCTAGCTTTACTCCTCTCTATAAAAGGAAAAAGGTCTGGCCCTTAAGACATTTGCAGACCTTATGGGCAGGTCTGGCCCTTAAGACATTTGCAGACCTTATGGGCAGATCCTTCTCCCTATTGCAATAGATTCCCTCCCCGTATTGCAACAGTCCTTTTCCCCTCCTTGCAAACATTCTTTAGAATAAAGTCTCCCTTTAGTGTTTTTTCTTTGTCAAGGGCTTTTTGGGGGCTGATGAAAGCTGATTCTTGCACAACTTTGTGAATATGGTAAAATCTATTCAATTGTATGCTTTAGGTGAATTGTGTGGTATGTGAATTCTACCTCAATAAAGTTATATTGTTTAACCTTTCAAAGCAGTATTAAAAGCTTTTTTTTTTTGTCCAAATGTACCAGTTTATGCTTGTAATCCCAACACTTTGAGAAGCCGAGCCTAGGAGTTTGAAACCAGCCTGGGAAACAGCAAGATCCCATCTCTACAACAATTTTTGAAAATTAGCTGGGTACAGTGGCTCATGCCTGTAACCCCAGCACTTTGGAAGGCTGAGGCGGGTGGATCGCTTGAGCTCAGGAGTTTGAGACCAGCCTGGAGAACATAGTGAGACCTTGTCTCTACAAAAATACAAAAGTAAGTCAGGTGTGGTGGTGCATGCCTGTAGTCCCAGCTACTTGGGAGGCTGAGGTAGGAGGATTGCTTGAGCCTGGGAGGTTGAGGCTGCAGTAAGCTGTGATCATGCCACTGCACTCCAGCCTGGGCAACAGAAGAAGACCTTGTTTCAATATAAATAAATAAATAAATAAATAAATAAATAAATAAATAAATAAAGCTATTTAAAAAAAGAAAATGAAAGGAAGAAAAAATAAGCTAGCAAATGGGACAAGAAGTAAATAAAAATAGTACAGTGTCCAAGGCTAAGAGGGAAGAATCTCAAAGATAAATTGGTCAGCAGTGCCAAATCAGAGTTCAAATAAAATTAGAAAAGGAGGCTGGGTGTGGTGGCTCATGCCTGTAATCCCAACAGTTTGAAGGCAAAGGCAGGAGCTTAGGAGTTTGAGACCAGCCTGGGCAACAACATAAAAAAAAAGAAAGAAAGAAAGAAAGAAAAGAAAAGGAGAAATAATTGGTGGAATCTAGGGTTTCTTAGTTTTGCTTTTTTTTTGAGACAGGTTCTCACTCTGTCACCCAGGCTGGAGTGCAGTGGTGCAATCTTGGCTCACTGCAGCCTCTGCCCCCTGGGCTCAAGCAATCCTCCCACCTCAGCCTCCCGAGTTGCTGGGACCACAGGCACACGCTGCCATGCCTGGCTAATTTTTGTATTTTTAGTAGAGACGGGGTTTTACCACTTTGCCCAGGCTGGTAAAACCATATGTATTTTGCTTTATTTTCTGCAGCCCCCTTCTCCTGTTTTTTTGTATTTTCTGTTTTGTTAGCTTGAATCACTGCTTCTCTGAAACTAAAATTCCCACTCCACAGCAAAAGTGCTGGTTGTGTCCTTTGGATGGTTTCTAGCACCAAACTATGCATAAATTAGCACTTAATAAATAATTTTGACTGTTTTCTGGTTCAGGGAAGTTACCCTATATATTAATATTCGAAGGCAAAGAAAGGAAGGGATTTTGAGGAAGAGAAATATACAAATATTATAGGCATTTTTCATATATGTATATCAGAGAGACAAGAATAGTGCCTACAAAGCTGGCAAAAAAAAAAAAAAAAAATCACTGTTGTTTGTGGCAGCTGTGAGCCAGCTGCTGAGGGCTAGCCTCCCATGTGAGACGGTTGTCCCAATGTGAAGACACATCATTCGTCTCAACTGTTTATTATTAACAAAACACACAGTCTCCCTGGGATCTCTCCCAGCACAGATCCAAAACTGAACAGAACATATTACATTTTACACCCTTTGCTGGATCTCCCTAAATGTAAACTGATAAGACTCATGGCAGAACCACGATAAGAGGAGATGAGCAGTGCTTGGCTATTCCCCAGTGCCCTTTCACACTGCATGATACTGGGTTTGGGAGGGGGTCCTTTCCCCCTCCTTTGTACCTACCCTCACCTGTGAACCCTTCCCCACTCTTCCTGAAAGTAGTGACTGCTTTCCCTATGCTGGCAGGGAGCTTTCAGCTGTGTCAGACACTATGCATCCGGCCGGGTGCAGTGGTTCACACCTGCAATCCCAGCACTTTGGGAGGCCGAGGTGAACAGATCGCTTGAGCCCAGGAGTTCAAGAGTGGCCTGGGAAATGTGGCAAAACCCCATCTCTACAAAAAAAAAAAAAAAAAAAAATTTAGCCAGGTGTAGTGGCATATAGCTGTAGTCCCAACTACACGGGAGGCTGATAGGAGGCTCACCTGAGCTCAGGAAGTCGAGGCTGCAACAAGCCGAGATCGCACCACTGCACTCAAGCCTGGGCAACAGAATGTGACCTTATCTTTAAAAAAAAAAAAAAAAAATGCTGGGGGCGGCCAGGCATGGTGGCTCATGCCTGTAATCCCAGCACTTTGGGAGGCCAAGGCGGGTGGATCACCTGAGATCAGGTGTTTGAGACCAGCCTGGCCAACATGGTAAAACCCCATCTCTATTCAAAATACAAAAATTAGCTGGGCATGGTGCTGTGTGCCTGTAATCCCAGCTACTCAGGAGGCTGAGGCAGGAGAATCACTTGAATCCGGGAGGCGGAGGTTGCAGTGGGCCGAGATCGCGCCACTGCACTCCAGTCTGGCGACAGAGCGACACTCCGTCTCAAAAAAAAAAAAAAAAAAAAAAAGGCCGGGTGCAGTGGCTCACGCCTATAATCCCAACACTTTGGGAAGCCGAAGCAGGCGGGTCACCTGAGATCAGGAGTTCAAGACCAGCCATGGCGAACATGGCAAAACCCCAACTCTACAAAAATTAGCCAGATGTGGTGGTGGGTGCCTGTGATCCCAGGTACTTGGGAAGCTGAGGGAGGAGAATCTGGGGGGCAGAGGTTGCAGTGAGCTGAGATGGTGCCACCGTACTCCAGCCTGGGCAACAGTGAGACTCCGTCTCAAAAAAAAAAAAAAAAAAAACGGACTAGACTTGATTTATCCTCATTAAAGTCCCTAGCCCAGTAACTGGCTGGAGTTAAGTAGTCATGTTTTATTGAACAAGTGGATGGATGGAAGAATACGATAGAGCACACTGTGAGATACTAGCTGCTGACATGTTGCATCCTGGTGTCCTTTTTCTGGGCCAAAGGGATTGTTTGCTTTGACCTCACTATCCCTTTTATGGATGCTGTCTCAGTGGCTGAAAGCACACAATGGAACAGTGTGCCTTTCAGCAAGCAAATAGAGTGAGCACTGGAAAATGCAAACCAACAACCCTGAATGCAGGCAATGGCATGCTGAATGCAGTTACAAATGAAGAGAAACTGCTTATTTTCACTGGAATGGAGTGAAATGCTCTGGAAAGGACTGCTCTGCTCCAGTTTGCGGCATGTGTGCTGGTAGAGCTAGTACACTGAGCCTCAGCATGCCCCCTGTTGGACTTAGCTGGCATTTAGTAAGAAAAAGAATGATGTGAGAGAAACTTGTTGATGCAGATTTTTCTCCAACATAGGGATGCAGGGGTAGGGCCCTTTTACAGAAATCATCCATTAAGGAGGCATTAAATGAGTCAGAGATGTATTCACTGGACTACCCCTGGGACATAACTTGACTCATCCACAAATTCTGACATTCCTGTTTGAAGAAGTGGTATAGAAATACTTTCCTGATGAGGCTGGGCACAGTGGCCCATTCCTATAATCCCAGCACTTCAGGAGGCCAAGACGGGAGGATCACTTGAGCCCAGGAGTTCAAGACCAGCCTAGGCAACATGGCAAAACCCCATGGCTGGGACTCTGTCTCTACAAGAAATATAAAAATTAGCCAGGTGTGGTGGTGTGTACCTGTGGTCCCAGCTACTCTGGAGGCTGAGTTGGGAGGATTGCTTGAGCCCAGGAGTTCGAGGCTGCAGTAAGCCCTGATTGAGCGACTGCACTCCAGCCTAGGCAATAGAACGAGATCCTGCCTCAAAAGCAAAAAACAAAAACAAAAAAATCCCACTTGTCTTCAGCAACTCCTCCCCCATGAGATTTAAATTGTAATCTGTAAATGTCCATTGATAGGGAACTGGTTAAACAAATATAGTAGATGTATACATTGGAAAACAAGGCAGTTCTACATGTACTGATATGGAACTATCCATAAAACATATTAATAACTGAAAACAGGAAAGTGCTGAAATATATATATGTGTGTATATATATATGATCATATATGCAGAAATAGTCTATAGAAGATTCCACAAGAGAATAGTAATAATAGGCTGAGCATGGTGGCTCACACCTGTAATCCCAGCACTTTGGGAGGCCAAGATGGGTGGATCATCTGAGGTCAGGAGTTCGAGACCAGCCTCGCCAACATGGTAAAACTCCTTCTCTACTAAAAATACAAAAATTAGCCAGGTGTGGTGGCACATGCCTGTAATCTCAGCTACTTGGGAGGCTGAGGCATGAGAATCACTTGAACCCGGGAGGCAGAGGTTGCAGTGAGCCAAGATGGTGCCACTGTACTCTAGTCTGGGCAACAAGAGCAAAACTCCACCCCCCCCAAAAAAAAAAAAAAAAGAGAGAGAATATAGTAATAATTGATGTCTCCTGGAAAAGAAACTAGTTGCTGGGATAGAGATAAAACTTCTTAGAGGCCGGGTGCTGTGGCTCATGCCTGTAATCCCAGCCCCTTGGGAGGCCGAGGCGGGTGGATCACCTGATGTCAGGAGTTCGAGACCAGGCTGACCAACCTGGTGAAACCCCGTCTCTACTAAAAGTACAAAAAATTAGCTGGGCGAGGCCAGGCGCAGTGGCTCACGCCTGTAATCCCAGCACTTTGGGAGGCCGAGGTGGGCGGATCACAAGGTCAGAAGATTGAGACCATCCTGGCTAGCACGGTGAAACCCCGTCTCTACTAAAAATACAAAACATTAGCCAGGTGTGGTGGCGGGCACCTGTAGTCCCAGCTACTTGGGAGGCTGAGGCAGGAGAATGGTGTGAACGTGGGAGGCAGAGCTTGCAGTGAGCCGAGATCATGCCATTGCACTCCAGCCTGGGCAACAGAGCAAGACTCCATCTCAAAAAAAAAAAAAATTAGCTGGGCATGGGGGCACATGCCTGTAATCCCAGCTACTTGGGAGGCTGAGGCAGGAGAATCGCTTGAACCCGGGAGGTGGAGGTTGCAGTGAGCCGAGATTGTGCCATTGCACTCTAGCCTGGGTGACAGAGAGAGACTTCATCTCAAAAAAAAAAAAAAAAAAAAAAAGGATAATCATCATCATCATCATCATCTAAGGATCTTATGGGACATTTAAGAAATGAAGGTCCTATAAGGTTCTCTACTGTCACTCCTCTTTTTTCCAAAAGCTTTTTCAATCCTTAGTAGAAGGAATTTAAATTACTTTAATACATTTCTCCTAAATTCTAAAATAAGTCGGTAATCTGCCAGTTCTAGCAGTTATATGTGTATATATGATCTTATATACTAGCTTAATTCTACTTGAGCCTCAAATGAGAAAGCCATTTGTTTGTGAGAAAACAGTTATTGAAGTGTGGCACTTCAGGTGGCACACCTGTAGTCCAAGCTACTTGAGAGGGTGAGGTGGGAGGATCACTTGAGTCCAGGAGGTCAAGACTGCAGTGAGCTGTGATTGTGCCACTGCACTCAGCCTGCATGACAGAGCAAGACCTTGTCTCAAAAAAAAAAAAAAAAAAAGTTGGAAAAAACAGAAAGCCGAAGTGGCTCACGCCTGTATTCCTAGCATTTTGGGAGGCCAAGGCAAGTGGATCTCTTGAGCCTAGGTGTTTGAGACCAGCGTGGGCAACATGGTGAAACTCCATTTCTACAAAAAATACAAAACTTAGCCGGGTGTGGTGGTGTGCGCTTATAGTCACAGCTATTTGGGAGGCTGAGGTGGGAGGATCACCTGAACCCGGGAGTTTGAGTCTGCAGGGTCAACAGAGTGAGACTCTGTCTTAAAAAAAAAAAAAATGGTGAGGCACAGTGGCTCATGCCTGTAATCCCAGCACTTTGGGAGGCCAAGGTGGGTGGATCACGAGCTCAAGAGATTGAGACCATCCTGCCCAACATGGTGAAACCCCGTGTCTACTAAAAATAGAAAAAAAAATTAGCTGGGTGTGGTGGTGCGTGCCTGTAGTCCCAGCTACTCGGGAGGCTGAGGCAGAAGAATCACTTGAACCTAGGAGGCAGAGGGTGCAGTAAGCCGAGATTGCACCACTACACTCCAGCCTGGCGAGAGAGTGAGACTCCATCTCAAAAAAAAAGGGAAAAAAAGAGGTTACCAGTATCTTGCCTTTCTAGTAGAAACAGTACTTCAGGATAACCTGATAAACAGCCCTAGTTGATGGCTCCATTTTCTATGAGAATTTCAGCTAACAAATATGGTGTTGTAAACCCTTAAAAAACCCTACAATGTTGTTAGGGCACTAACCCAGTCCCTGCACTGTCGGTCTCCTTTCTGAGTTGGTGGGTTCTCTGTCTGGATTGAGGAGACCCTGGGTCCCCATAGACCAGTTTTTCACTCTTCCTAATGATAATGGATACCGCACTAGAAGTGACCTTTTGCCAGGACCATCATCCAGCCAGCTGGGGAAACCCAAGTGTGGTTTCCTAAGCAGGGAAAAGGGTTGCCGCTTTTCTGTGGGAAAGGGAGCTGGTGCCACTCCAGAGACTCACAGCACCAGTGCTGTGCTAGACAGCAAAATGGGGGAGGATAGGCAGCCTCCCTATTTCTGGACTTTCTGCACTAAGGACCCTCCTTGGGCCTGCTCAGAATTGCCTGCTCCCTTGTACCCAGCATGGATGAAAATATGCTTTGGTTAATCTTCCGAAACAGCACATAGGGGTTGGGGAATGGCCGTGGGTGCCTGTCTCCCTGCCCCAGTGGAAGCAGAAGGTGGAAAGAGCATGAAAGCAGGAGTCCAGACCTGGGTTCAAGTGCCAATGCCAACACTAACCTGCGAGTGATCTCTGGCAAGCCACCTGTCTTCTGCAGGCTTTCCTTTTCCTGTCTGTCAAATGAGGGGGTGGGATTTGATGGTATCTCCGATGGCTTACTGTTAGTTAGTCCCTGGAATCTTGAAAGAGAAATGGACTCCTAGATCCTGCTCACTGAGATTGGTGTCAGCTGCCTCTCAGGGGGCGGTGGGAGGGGGAACACAAGGAAAGGTGAGTTTTAGAGAGAGGTGAGAGGTGGGTTTTTGGGGTTTTTTGTTTTGTTTTGTTTTTGAGACAGAGTCTCACTCTGTCTGCACTCAGGCTGGAGTGCAGTGGCACGAATCTCAGCTCATTGCAACCTCTGCCCCCGGGGTTCAAGTGATTCTCCTGCCTCAGCCTCCCGAATAGCTGGAATTACAGGCATGCGCCACCATGCCTGGCTAATTTTGTGTTTTTAGTAGAGATGGGGTTTCTTTATGTTGGTCAGGCTGAGGTCAAACTCCCGACCTCAGGTGATCCACCCACCTCTGCCTCCCAAAATGCAGGGATTACAGGAATGAGCCACCGCGCCCGGCCTAATTTTTGTATTTGTAACAGAGACAGCGTTTCACCATCTTGGCCAGGCTGGTCTTGAACTCCTGACCTCGTGATCCACCCGCCTGGGCCTCCCAAAGTGCTGGGATTACAGCAAGAGCCACCGCGCCTGGCCTAAGAGAGGTGGGCTTTTAAAAAGGGCTTTACACCAGGCGCGGTGGCTCCCAGCACTTTGGGAGGCTGAAACCAGCAGATCACTTGAGCTCAGGAGTTCGAGACCAGCCTGGTCAAAATAGTGTAGACCCCCGTCTCTAAAAAAATAAAAATTGAAAAAAGTAAAAATTGAAAAAAATTAGCTGGGCGTGGTGGCAAGCACCTATAGTCTCACCTACTCAGGAGGCTGAAGTGGGAGGATTGCTTGAGCCCAGGAGGTCGAGGCGGCAGTGAATTGTGATCGGACCGCTGCACTCCAGCCTGGGTGACAGAGTGACACCCTGTCTCAAAAAGGGCGGTTGGGAGGTGGGCTTTATTTTCCGTTTGATTGCTCATCTTAATTCTACTCTTTTAGGGCAATTCTAAAAGGAACTTAGAGGAGCTTCGCAGCCCTTCACCACCACCGTGACCCCAAGTACCTTCTCTTTCTCCCCCCCACAAACAACCCCCTAAGCTTACCCCTGAGTTAGTAACCTGGTTGGGGTTGGTGATGAGGAAATCCGAGAGGCCTCTTAGAAAATATTGTAAAGGGCAAGGGTCCTTTTGCGCTCAAAAACTAGGTAAAGGCAAATACAAGATTTTGCCCATAATTTCAGAATCTCCTGCTCCACCCGACTCCCAGATCTTGAGGATTTTCGGATGAGCAATTCAAGTGAGAGGGAACAGAGAGCAACACTCTTAGAACCTGATTCCGTTCCTCAGCTCGCATTCCTCCGCCCGTCCCGCTCCCGCAGCCAGCGGAGGCCCTAGTCTCCCGCTCCAACTATTCCAACCATCCCGGGAAGGGTGGGGCGCTCGGCTCTTGGGTCCCCCTCCGCCGCCCCGCCTCGTCGATCTCCCCTTCTGCCCCGGTCCCTCCCTTTCTGGGGTGGGGCCAGCCAATCAGCGATCAGACTCCGGAGTTTGGCCGGGGAGCCGCGGAGCTCACCGATCCCCCGCCCAGCAGTTCTGGCCGCTGTCCCGGTGCGCACGGACGTGGCTCGAGTTTCCTCTGCTCTCCGCTCTCTCCCGCTCGCTCTCCCCCCTTCCGCTTCTGCTTCTCTCCGGGTCTCCCGCTCCAGCTCCAGCTCCACCCGGCCGGCCCCGCACGGCTCCGGGTAGCCATGGAGGACCCCACGCTCTACATTGTCGAGCGGCCGCTTCCCGGGTACTCCGACGCCGAGGCCCCGGAGCCTTCTTCCGCTGGGGCTCAGGCGGCGGAGGAGCCGTCGGGGGCCGGTTCAGAAGAGCTGATCAAGTCGGACCAGGTGAACGGCGTGCTGGTGCTGAGCCTCCTGGACAAAATCATCGGGGCCGTAGACCAGATCCAGCTGACCCAAGCACAGCTGGAGGAGCGGCAGGCGGAGATGGAGGGCGCAGTGCAGAGCATCCAGGGCGAGCTGAGCAAGCTGGGCAAGGCGCACGCTACCACGAGCAATACGGTGAGCAAGCTGCTGGAGAAGGTGCGCAAGGTCAGCGTCAACGTGAAGACCGTGCGCGGCAGCCTGGAGCGCCAGGCGGGGCAGATCAAGAAGCTGGAGGTCAACGAGGCCGAGCTGCTGCGGCGCCGCAACTTTAAAGTCATGATCTACCAGGTGAGCCCACGGGGCGGAAGGCGCCCAGAGCTCCCGCGCCCGGCCCGCGTCCCCTGCCTGGGAGTTGGGGTGGGAAGACCTGCCCGTGGCGCTGCTCCCCTCCCAGCCTGGCCCGGGCGCCCGGGAGATCCACCCTCCTTCCGGCGAGCGCGGCTAGGGTGGGGTTGGGTGGGGTGGGATGGGGTGGAGGGAGCGGCGGACTCCTGGGGCGCGTAGAGGGGAGCGCTCTGCACCTCCCACCTCCCCACTCAGATCCTTCCCTCCGGTCCCAAACTTGTAGCAGAACCGAATTAGCGGGTGGACTCGAAGACGCTGCCCCTCGCAGACCGCTCCTTCCCTAATTGGCTCTGTCAAACTTCTTCCTACTTGGGGGAAGTTTCTAGGAAAGTCAGGGGTCCCTGGCGATCGTTGGGGTCCGCTGTAAGCGGACACTGGCTGCGGGGCCCGGGCCTGGGGCCTCCGCGCCTGCGGGCCTGATATAGCGGGTGATTCAGGGCTCAGGCACGCAACAGCGGGGGCTGTGCCAAGCGGGGAACGCGACCGCCAACCTCCTCCCCCGACCCTGCGCCCCCGCGCCCCCGCATCGGCCTCGGCGGCCCATCCCTGTCCCCTCGCTGCTCTCTGCTCCTGGCCACCAGGCATTTTCAGGCCCTTGAGGACACCCTCACCCGCGGCGCGCGGGCACCCTGGGCCTCCTGGAAGCGGGCGGGGCTGGGCGGGGAAGAGTGGGCGTCAGGAGTGCAAGAGGGGCTGGTGGAGTGCGTGGACAGCCCCTGCGGGGTCCGGCGGTCTGGGCGCAGTCTGGGCGAGGTGAATCACCCCGCATGCCTGCGGGGGCGGGGGCCGGGCGCAGCAGCGCAGCCAGCGGGAGGAGGCTGGCGCCCCCACCCCCCGGCTCCGCCCGGGGCCACTTGTTGCTTTCTTTGCACCTCTCCCCATTCCTCCCACTTGGATAAAAATGTAGCTTTTGGATCATACCCCCAATAAACCTGGGAGTCTCGGGTTTCTATGCTGCTCCTCTCCACGCCGCCTCCGCAGTGCCATCGGGGATGAGATTTTGGGCTGGGCGGGAAGTGTTCCAGCCTGGCTCCTCCCTGCCTCCCAAAGGCCTGCTGATGCTCCTAACCCCAGGAAGGCGGGATCGTGTGAGGCAGGGGGGTTAGTTTATGCTCCCCTCTCCCCTTCCTCTCCCTGCTGAAGGGAATGGAAAGAAAGGGAAGACTGGATTTCCCACACCCTCCAAGTTAGAAGACCCCTTTCCGGGAGTTGTGGCTCTGCTGACTGCTCGGGGCCTGGTCCAGCCGGGTTCTGAGTGACCATCTGGGGTGAGGTGAGGGGGTCCTTGGCTTGGTTTCCCCAGGAGGAGTTAAGATAGATGCAAATCAGGACGAGTATCTGGGAAGAGTAGAGACAGAAAGGTGGGTCAGCTGGTACCTATCTGAGGTGGTGGGACAGAGGCAGAAATGGCACTTGTCCCCCTCCCCACCCTTACCCGCGGATGACAGACTCCTCCCAGGAGGCATATACGTGGCTTTTAAAAAGCTTTACTTCCCCTACTTAAGCACTATTTGGATAGAAAATGTTTGCCCAGAGCTATTTCCACTTAGTCTAACTGCTTGAAGGACGCAGCATGAGAGGGGGGCTTTTGACGTTTTTTAAGAGACCTGCTTAGTACTGGGGACACTGAGAGGAGCGGAACAAGACAGGGGTCTGGGACAGCAAGCCAGCTCTATATTTCCTCCAGAGCCTGGTGTGGCCGAGGGCCACCATGAAGAGCTCGAGGCGTGACCCTTCTCACTCTAACTGTCCCAGACCATGGAACCTGGGAAAAGTCTTGGCCTCGAGGTAAACTTCCCTATGCCAGAGATGGAGATTCTGAGAGAAGAAGGAAAGGTATGGAGGGAGAAAGACTTCTCTGCAGAGGCCACTGGCATCCCTCTGTTCCGCCCTCTCCAGCAATCTGCAGGGATATGTCTATATTTTAGGGGGTGGGAGGGAATGTGTTCTAATCACAGGTGGCTTCAAATGCATATGCACTAAACCAAGGCCAGTGGGGGACAGAGAGTTGAGGTAATAAGAGGAGCTCAAATGGAGTCCCAAACCCACAGAAGGAATAACTAAGAACTAAAATGGTCCCAACCTGGGGAGGACTTCAGACGTAAGGAAAAGATTCCAGCAAATGGGGTGAGGCTTGGGAAAGCAGAACTTCCCTGAGCTGCAGAGCAGATGTTCCAGGTGGGGACCCGGCTGCTGGAGGAAAGCAGAGGCTGCTCCTGCTCTTCCCAGAGGTCTGCAGGCCTGAGAAGGGAAGGAGGTAAAAATAGCTCTGTGCCTTGGCAGGCCTATTAGGGAAGATTGGGGGCAGCAGCATTTATGGTAAAGTCCGGCTGAAGGGGGAGGATGCTTGGGTGGCCAGGCAAAGAGACAGAGATTGGGAGAAAGTTTCCTGGGATGGTGTGAATTCTCTGGAGGGGCCATAGGGGAAGGGATGCTGTATTCCCCCACTACAGGGGTGGGAGGTGATGATGTGGCAGTGGGGGCGGGGCAGAGGAGAACACCAAGGAATGGGAAGGCCCCGTTGTGGGATGGAGACATCTGGCCTTCCATACCCTATTCCTGGGGAGAAAAGGAGGGAATCCCTTGTATGGCCCCACCCCATATTCAGGGAACTTCCAGACTTAATGATTTCACAGCTTAAGTTTGCGTTTGAACACACACACACACACACACGAAATTTAGCACCTCCCACCCCAAGATATCACAGCCCTCATCTTAAACTCACTTCTGAGTCATTACTGCCCTTCTCTGGCATTTCCTTCCCTGTCTCCCAAACAAAACAGTTTGACATCGCATTCTATCAGGCGACACTTAGCTAGCAACAGCTAGTAAATGAGAGAAGTGAATTCTACTAGTTATAGGAGTTAGTGGACTGAGGGCTGCAGGACGATCAGGCCAGATTGTGAACATAAAGGCAGTTGCTCTAAAATACCATGCAGAGGCCGGGCTAGGTGGCTCGTGCCTGTAATCCCAGCACTTTAGGAGGCTGAGGCAGGTGGATCACTTGAGGTCAGTAGTTCGAGACCAGCCTGGCCAACATGGTGAAACCCCTCTCTACTAAAAATACAAAAATTAGCTGGGCATGGTGGTAAGCACCTGTAATCCTGGTTACTCGGGAGGCTGAGGCAGAAGAATGGCTTGAACCTGGGAGGCGGAGGTTGCAGTGAGCCGAGATCGTGTTACTGCACTCCAGCCTGGGCAACAGAGTGAGACTCCATCTCAAAAAAAATAATAATAATAATAATAATAATAACAATAAATAAAATAAAATGCCATGCAGATGAGTGGAGCTATGATCATTAAAGAGCCAATTCTTCCAGGCAACAATTTGTTTTTTGGGGTTTTTTGGTTTTGTTTTTCAGACAAGGTCTCACTCTGTTGCCCAAGCTGGAGTGCAGTGACACAGTCATATCTTACTGCAGTCTTGAACTCTTGGGCTCAAGTGATCCTCCTGGTTCAGCCTCCCGAGTAGCTAGGACTACAGGTGCCTACCACCATGCCCGGGAAATTGTTTTTTTTTTCATATTTGTAGAGTCCGGGGTCTCACTTAGTTGCCCAGGCTGATCTCAAACTCCTGGGTTCAAACAGTTCTCCTGCCTGGGCCTCCCAAATTGCTGAGACTATAGGCATGAGCTACCACATGCATCCAGTTTGCTTATTTTTAAACTTAAAAAGGCTCTATTTTTAATTACTATGGATACATAATAGTTGTACATATTTTTGGAGTACATGTGACATTTCGAGACAAGTATGCAATGTATAATGATCAAATCAGGGTAATTAGAGTATCCGTCATATCAAGCATTTATCATTTCCTTGTGTTAGGAACAACCTAATTCCACTCCTTTAATTATTTTGAAATATGCAATAATTTCTGTTAACTCTATCACCCTATTGTGCTAGTGAACATTAGATCTTATTCCTTCTATCTAACTATATTTTTGTACCCATTAACCATCCCTCCAGGCAACAATTTGGAGAGTAGGGCTCTTTTAGATCCAGAAAGCGGAGATAAAATGGAAATACAGGGCTGGGCGCGGTGGCTCATGCCTGTAATCCCAACACTTTAGGAGGCCGAGGTGGGTGGATCACCTGAGGTGGGGAGTTCGAGACCAGCCTGACCAACATGGAGAAACCCCGTCTCTACTAAAAATACAAAATTAGCCAGGCGTGGTGGTGCATGCCTGTAATCCCAGCTACTCAGGAGGCTGAGGCAGGAGAATCACTTGAACCCAGGAGGCAGCAGAGGTTGCGGTGAGCCGAGATCGCGCCATTGCACTCCAGCCTGGGCAACAAGAGCGAAACTCGGTCTCAAAAAAAAAAAAGAAATACAGTCATGCATTGCTTAATGACTGGAATATGTTCAGAGAAATGCAGTGTTAGGCCATTTCCTCACTGTGTGAACATAAACGTAAACTTTACATAAACCTAAACAGTATAGCCTACTGCACACCTAGGCTATATGATACAGCCTATTGCTCCTAAGCTACAAACCTATACAGCATGTTAATGTACTGAATACTGTAGGCAACTATAACACAATGGTAAGTATTTGTGTATCTAAATGTGTCTAAACATAGAAAAGGTGCAATAGCCCTGGCACGGTAGCTCACACCTGTAATCTCAGCACTTTGGGAGGCCGAGGCAGGTAGATCACTTGAGGTCAGGAGTTAGAGACTAGCCTGGCCAACGTGGTGAAACCCCATCTCTAAATAAAAATACAAAAATTAGGTGGGTGTGGTGGTGGGTGCCTGTAATCCCAGCTACTTGGGAGGCTGAGGCAGGGGAATCGTTTGAACCTGGGAGACGGAGGTTGCACCTGGACAAAAGAGCAAGACTCTTGTCTCAAAAAAATAGTATAGTATAGTAAATACATAACCAGTAACACAGTCATGTATTATCAATATCAAGTATTATGTACTGTATATAATTGTATGGGCTAGACTTTTATACAACTGGTAGTGCAGCAGGTTTGTTTATATCAGCAATCACCATAAACACTTGAGTAATTCATTTCACTAACACATTATGATGGCTACAATGTCATTAGGTGATAGGAATTTTTTAATCTCCACTACAATCTTTTTTTTTTTTTTTTTTTGGAGACAAGTTCTCACTCTGTTGCTCAGGCTAGAGTGCAGTGGCACGATCTTGGCTCACTGCAACCCCTCTGCCTCCCAGGTTCAAACAATTGTTCTTCAGCTTTCCGAGTAGCTGGGATTTACAGGTGTGAGCCACCATGCCTGGCTAATATTTTTGTATTTTTAATAGAGACAGGGTTTCACCATATTGGCCAGGCTGGTCTCGAACTCCTGGCCTCAAGCAATCCACCTGCCTTGGCCTCCCAAAGTGCTGAGATTACAGGCATAAGACACCACAACCAGCCTCCATTACAATCTTATGGGACCACGGTTGTGTATGCTGTCCGTTGACTGAAATGTCATTATGCGGCTCATGACTAAAAATGTGTTCTGGAGCAGTTTTGAGGAGGCAAAATCAGTGACCTACATATGGACCAGCAGCAAAGGCCCATCAGACCTGCTGCAAGTGCTTGGGGATAATGGCCAGGAAGCATTTAAGGGATTAGATGTCTCTTGGGCATTAAAGGGTAGGGCACCAGGGCTGGAACGAGAGCCTGATGGCTTCTCCTCCCCAAATCGCAACCCAACCTGTACCTCTTTCCTGGATTCAACGCAAATTAGGGCTACCTTGCTCCAGAAGAACCCCAAACCTTTGTCCAAAAATATTCTCAATCCAGGGCTTTGGTCCCTTTCATCCCTAAAACCCAGCGGCCATGGAGAGTATGCATAGTACATCCTTCCTCCCAAACTGAGTTTGGGTTGTTTTTCCTGGTCACTGGGTCCAAAGCAGGGAGGGTATTTTTAGGGGTATTCCCAAGATGAAAGGAAATCATGCTATCCCTGGGTTCCTCCCTCCCTCCTTTTTTTTTTTTGAGAAAGGATCTTAGCTCTGCAGCCCAGGCTGGAGTGGTCGTATCATAGCTCACTGCAGCCTCAAACTCCTAGGCTCAAGCAATCCTCCCATCTCACCATCTCAGCCTCCTAAGTAGCTGGTACTACAGGCACAAGCCACCGCGCCAAGCTAATTTTTAAATTCCTTTCTTCCTTCTTTCCTTCTTTCCTTCTTCTTTCTTTCTTTTCTCTCTCTCTCTCTCTTTCTTCTTTCTTTGACAGAGTCTTGCTCTGTCACCCAGGCCGGAGTGCAGTAGCATGATCTCAGCTCACTGCAACCTCCACCTCCTGGATTCAAGCAATTTTCATGCCTCACCGTCCTAAGTAGCTGGGATTACAGGTATGCGCCACCACACCTGGCTAATTTTTGTATTTTTAACAGAGACGGGGTTTCACCATGTTGGCTAGGCTGGTCTCGAACTCCTGACCTCAGGTGATCCACCTACCTCAGCCTCCCAAAGTGCTGGAATTACAGGCGTGAGCCACTGTGCCCAGCCTAAATTTTTTTTCTAGAGGGTCCCCACTGTTGCTCAGGCTGGTCTCGAATTCCTGGGCCTAAGTGATACTCCTGCCTTGGCCGCCCAAAGTGCTGGGGTTACAGGCATGAGCCACCCAGTCTTTTTATTTTTATTTTTCATATTGTAAAGATCAAAGTCAAAAGCATGAGGAGACAACAAAGTGGGCAACTGATAGCAAGAGGGGAGGGGATATTATTGCTAAGCAACTAACCTCAGAAGTAGGAGTGGCTTGGGCCATTTTTATTTTTTGGAAATATAGCATTGTGAATGTTTCATCATTCTGTCATTATCATTTTTTAAATTTTTCTTTTCTTTTTTTTTTGTTTTTTGTTTTGTTTTGTTTTTCTGAGACAGGGTCTCACTCTGTTGCCCAGGCTGTAATGTAGTGGCAGCTATCATGGCTCACTGCAGCCCCTGCTGTCCGGGCTCAAGCATTCCTCCTGCCTCAGGCCCCCAAGTAGCTAGAACTACAGACGTGCACCACCACATCCAGCTAATTTTTGTATTTTTTGGTGGAGATGGGGTTTCTCCACATTGCCCAGGGTCTCCAATTCCTGAGCTCAAGCAATCCGTCTGCCTCGGCCTCCCAAAGTGCTGGGATTACAGGCATGAGCTACCGCACCCGGCCTCATTATACACTTCTTGAGCTAGAAGACACTTTGCAAATAATCAACTTCATCTCCTTCATTTTGTGGTTTAGGAAGCTGAGGCCCAGAGAGGGGAAGTCACTAGCCTATTGTCACTCAAGTGATTGGGAGTCAAACTGGAGCCAGAACCCAGGTATACCCTTCCGCTACACTCACTGCTCCCCACCCCCTCCTTCCGTTCTGGGCTCTGCAGCAGAAAGCTGGGTGAAGACTAGCCCTGACTAAGCTAGGGCTGGCTGTGGCTCCGCCACTTGCTGAGGGAGTTAGTTGCACAGTCCTGGCCCTGGGGCTGCTTTGCGTGTGTATGGGTGTGCGTGTGTGCAGTGTTGGCTATGAGTGGCCAGCACTGGTGGCCATTAGCTGCTTAGCCTTGTGAGTGCTGAAGTAGAGGCAATGTGTGGTCACCTGGCCTGGTGACAGTAGGAGGGGAGAGGTGTAGGGGAGGGGTGTAGGGGAGGGGAGGGGTGTAGGGGAGGGGAGGGGTGTAGCTCCTGGTCAGCCATGGTGTGCCCTGGCAGGGACTCCACACATGCCTAGGAGAGGGACATGTTGTTTCCCTTTCTCTTCAGCCTCTCTGCCACTCCCACCTCCTCCTTGTACCCTGCAGGGCAGGTTGGGACCTGCTGCTCTTTTTTTTTGAGACTACAGGCTTTATCAAATACTGCTATTGCCTGAGTCCAATAGTGCCCCCAAGTGTCCCTCTCTCCTGGCGTCTGATTGCTCAAAGCAAGAAGCCTGTTGTCTTCGGCAACTCAGCCCCTCAGGAGAGAGAGTTGGGGGCTGCCGCAGAGGTCCAGAGGTCCCAGGACATAGGCTCACCTGTCATAAAAATAGCTTGGTTTTGCCAGGCACAGTGATGTGTGCCTGTAGTCCCAGCTACTCAATAAGTTGAGGCAGGAGGATTGCTTGAGACTAGGAGTTTGAGGCCAGGTTGGGCAGCATAGAGAGACCCTATGTTAAAAAAAAAAAAAATAGAGCTTGGTTTTGGATCCTGATCTCTCTGTGCATTTTAGTGTATGATATCTTAAGTGGTAGCGAGAGGGAGGGTTGGCGAGGGAGACAGAAGGTGGGGACGTGGCCAAAGGGAAATTGCCAGGATGTCCCTCTTCCATGCCTATCCCTCTCCTCATTTGGGGTAGCATCCTGTGTCCACCCTACCCCAGGGAAGAATGAAAACAGATTAATCTGGACACACTGGCTCATGCCTGTAATCCCAGCACTTTGGGAGGCTGAGGTGGGTGGACCACTTGAGGTCAGGAGTTCAAGATCAGCCTGGCCAACATGGCGAAACTCCGTCTCTACCAAAAATACAAAAAAAATTAGCCGGGCGTGGTGGCACACACCTGTAATCCCAGCTACTAGGGAGGCTGAGACAGGAGAATCACTTGAACTCAGGAGGCAGAGGTTGCAGTGAGCCAAGATCATGCCACTATACTCCACAGCCTGGGTGACAGAGCAAGACTCCGTCTAAAAAACAACAACAACAAAACTGGGATTGGCAGAGTCTGACTCTGAAGACAGTGAAGTTGGTGTGCCTTTGTATTTACTCATCTGAGCCTCCCCAGTTATAATCCAACAACTGGCCCCTTAGAAAACTCCTTATCCACCCCTAGCAGCCTCCATAGTCTTCCTATGATTATGGCTGGGGAAGGGTTGGAGGTGGAAGCCCAAGAATGGGACTGGGGAATATTGTAGAGGGAGGAAGGGAGGGGTTCAATTGAAGCTGTGTTTATTAATTCATGGGGTTGAGTTTGCCCCACCCCTTTTGGCCCCAGGGACCTTTTTTTTTTTTTTTTTTCTTTTTGAGACAGTTTTGCTCTGTCGCCCAGGCTAGAGTGAAGTGGCTGGACCTCAGCTCACTGCAACCTTCACCTCCCCGGTTCGAGCGATTCTCCTGCCTCAGCCTCCCGAGTAGCTGAGATTACAGGCGTGTGCCAACAGGCCCCACTAACAGTATTTTTTGCAGAGACCTGGGCCATGTTGCTGAGGCTGGTCTTGAACTCCTGGGCTCAAGGGATCCACCCACCTTGGCCTCCAAAGTGCTGGGATTACAGGTATTACAGGCATGAGCCACTGTGCCCAGCTCCCAGGGCCCTCTTGATGAAGCATTTAAAATGAGTTTCTAGGCCAGGCATGATGGTGGCTCATGCCTGTAATCCCAGCACTTTGGGAGCCCAAGGAGGGCAGATCACTTGAGGTCAGGAGTTCAAGACCAGCCTGGCCAACATGGTGAAACCCTATCTCTGCTAAAAATTCAAAATACTAGCTGGGCATGGTGGCACACACCTGTAATCCCAGCTACTTGGGAGGCCGAGGCAGGAGAATTGCTTGAACCCAGGAGGCGGAGGTTGCAGTGAACCGAGATCAGAGATCACGCCACTGCACTACAGTTTAACAGCCTGGGTGATAGAGAGAGACTCCATCTCAAAAAAAAATAAAATAGGCCAGGCGCAGTGGTTCCCGCTTGTAATCCCAGCACTTTGGGAGACCGAGACAAGAGGATCGCTTGAGGCCAGGAGTTCAAGACCAGCCTGGCCAACACAGTGAAACCCGGTCTCTACTAAAAATACAAAATTAGCCGGGCGTGGTAGCATGCACCTGTAATCCCAGCTATTCGGGAGGCTGAGGCAGGAGAATTACTTGAACCTGGGAGGTGGAGGTTGCAGTGAGCCAAGATCGTGCCACTGCACTCCAGCCTGGGCAACAGAGTGAGACTCTGTCTCAAAAAAATAAAATAAAATAAAATAGTTTCTAGCCTGGGCAACATAGCGAGACCTTGTCTCTACCAACAACAACAACAACAACAAAAAATTAGCCGGGTTTGATGGTACACACCTGTAGTCCTAGATATTTGGGAGGCTGAGGTAAGAAGATTGCTTGAGCCCAGGAGTTGGAGGCTGCAGTGAGCTATGATTGTGCACTGCACTCCAGCCTGGACAACAGAGCAAGACCCCATTTCTTTAAAAAAAAAAAAGGGGGGGTTTATTTCCATCCTAATACATTGTGCTCCCCTCCCTACTCACCAGCCACTACTCTGCATGCCACCAAAGCCCTTTTTTCTCAACTCCTTTCGCACCCACCCCAAGCCCCATTTAAACCCCTTTTCCTCATCTTAGCCCAAGAAGAAGCCGAATGCACCCTCTGACCTGGCCACACCCAAGATCGTGCCTTTTGACCTGCCTGAGACTGAGCCCTTTGACCTGAAGCCTGAGACAGTGCCTGAGCTCCCACCCTTTGACCAGACACCTAGGGCACTGCCGTATTACCCAGAGCCTGGGCCCCGGCCCACCCCAGAGGAGCCGACAGCCGGTGGGAGTGTTTAGGGTCTCCCGGGTCCCGTTCTGTGGGCGTGGGGTATCTCTCCAGTCCACTGTCAGCCCACAGCCTGGTGGTGATCACTGCCAGGAGGGCCACCATCCCCAGCCACTGCCCACTGTGGACGGGTGCCAGGTACTGTGAGAACACTGGCGTTATGCAGGGTTCAGGAGAATGGGGTGTATACAGTGGGGGTGGGAGGGGAATGGAAGGGGCCTCCCCACTTCTTGGTTTCTGTTTTTAATAGTAAATGCTCCCCCACACTTAAGCTGCACCCGAAGGCTGCCCAGCATGAAGGCGCATGGCTTCTGGTTCTGCCGTTCCCCCTGCTGCCTCCTCCTCAGGGACAACCCAGTTTGGGTCAAAGCCTCTTTGGAGAGGGCCATCATGAGGCCCAGGCCTGGGGTCTGTTCTGTGCCCTCTCCACCCACGCCCTGCAGCTGAGGAAAACATTTACACGTATTTTTTCCAGTTTCTTTTAGAAAATGCTTTGCAAAGAGATCACTTATGTTTGCCAGATCCTGCCTTGGGTGGGGTGCCCAAAAGCTGCCAACTCACAGAGGCCAGGAGGGGGACATTCTAGCTGGCTCTGGCTCAGGACCTCTGGCCTTCCTATAGCAGAGTGTTTCTCAACTTAAAAAAATATTTAAAAAAATTTTTTTTAGAGATGGGGTCTTACTATGTTGCCCAGACTGGTTCTGAACTCCTGGGCTCAAGTGATCCTCCCACCTCAGCTTCCCAAAGTGCTGGGATTACAGGTGTGAGCCACCTCACTCAGCCAGTTTTTGTTGTTGTTGGTTGTTGTTGTTGTTTTCATAATCACTCCCATATAGAGACCTTTTAGTTTTGTTTTTTTTTTTTGAGACATAGTCCTACTCTGTCACTCAGGTTGGAGTGCAGTGGAGTGATCTCGGCTCACTACAACCTCCGCCTCCTCGGTTCAAGTGATTCTCCTGCCTCAGCCTCCCAAGTAGCTGGGATTACAGGCATGTGCCACCACACCCAGCTAGTTTTTTGTATTTTTTGGTAGAGACGGGGTTTTGAACTCCTGACTTCAGGTGATCTGCCCGCGTTGGCCTCCCAAAGTTCTGGGATTACAGGCGTGAGCCACCGCCCCTGGCCCTTTCAGATTTTTTTTTTTTTTTTTTTGAGACAGAGTCTCGCTCTGTCACCAGGCTGGAGTACAGTGGCACAATCTCGGCTCACTGCAGTCTCCGCCTCCCTGGTTCAGCCTCCCGAGTAGCTGGGATTACAGGCTTGTGCCACCACACCCAGCTAATTTTTGTATTTTTAGTAGAGATGAGGTTTCACCATGTTGGCCAGAATGGTCTCGATCTCCTGACCTCGTAATCTGCCCACCTCGGCCTCCCAAAATGCTGGGATTACAGGCTTGAGCCACCGCACCCGGCCCCTTTCAGATATTTTTAACCAAGCTGTTCATCTCCCTCATGAAATGTTAAAGCAATAGATAAACTGTGTATCTGTTTATGTACTGTGGCTCTTGGGAGTGGCACAAATCATTGTGATATCTAAGTCCCCTCCCAATCTCCAAGAATCAATTTTCACCCTTTTGGATGCAATTTCACCCCTGCCAAGAATGCACGCTGGAGCAGAAGGGAGCGACACTTCTGCCCTTGGGGTCTCTCATCTGCTTGTCTTAGCAACCTCTAGCAGAGGTCCTGCATTTTAAAGACATTCTCTCCCCTTCACCTCTCCCCTCCTCTGCACCCTCTTCTAACATACACTCTAAGCAGATCCTGGGTCTCTGAATTACCTCTCCAGTCTCCTCCAGCCATTCCCAGGCAGTGGTTGGGGACCTAGAGCTGGTCAGCCTTAAGTCAGGAGAGCCTCCTACCCAGACCCATGTGGCACCTGTCCCTTCTTCCTAACAAATGTGAAGTGCCTGGCCAAGGGCCAGATGTGTAATAGGTGTTCAATGACATTATAATCTTACAAAAGTCTTCCTAAGCCAGATCTCAAGTTTAGACAGCAGGGTTGAGGGGTGGAGCGGAAGAGGCTGGGAGCCTCCCTGTGGCTCCTCTACATCCATTGAGGATTGAGGAGCTGTGTGTGCTTGGCAAAGGGCAGGGGGAGCTGTACATGCTTTTGTTCAGACCTGGTCATTAAAGGTAATTCTGGAAACCAAGCCTGTTGGGAGTGGTGGTTTTGTTTAATAAAAAAGGGAAACAGAACAAGCAGAGCCGTCCCTCCTTGCCATCCCCTGAGGTCCTTCCTTTGGCTTAGGAGCTCTGCCAGGGAAGTAGGAGTGGGACAAGGGTGCCTGGCCTGTGTGCCCGGGGTGGAGGGAGATGATTTTGGATTGTGTTTGTGGTGGTTGTACCAGCAGGCAGATGGGTGGGACCAAGTCTGCACTCCAAGGCTGTGAGTCATGGGGGAAACCTGGCCTGGAGTGGAGAGGAAAAGCTACTGGTGAAATACCCTCTCCAGAGCCAGCCTATTGGACATCATCCCAGGATTCAGCTCAAGTTGTTTCGTCTCCTGTCCCCTGACCTTCCACCAAGAAGGCAGCTCCTATGGTGTAAGCCGTCACTCCAGGGGAAGC